>NC_134714.1:129555294-129872352 GCF_049634645.1 Pelodiscus sinensis | reverse complement strand
AATGTATAGAACACAGCTTGTTTTCAAAATCATTGAGGCACCATGCTTGTTATACTTTCTTTTGAAGAGCTTTACAACTTGACCTGGGTAATCTGAATAATTGATTAAGTGGGGATTCACCTTGGGACTCTCTCTTTTTACATCAGATAACCAGAACTCGGACATGAAAAGAACCTGCTTTCTGTAGAATATTTTGATTTTTCATAAAAATACTTAGTATCTGGATATCACAATATTTGTATTTTGCTAGCCTTCTATAGTGCCTCATGGGAGTGGTAGTTTGGTCATTGTCTCCTGCTCCCATTCTTCTCCATGGGCTGGGCTCCTCACTGGGGGTATGTCTAGACCACATGCCTCTGATGACAGAGGCATGTAGATTAGGCTACCCAGCATAGGAAAATGAAGCGGCGATTTAAATAATCGCCACTTCATTTAAATTAAAATGGCTGCCGCGCTGTGCTGATCAACTGTTTGGCGGCACAGCGCAGTAGTCCAGACACTCCGTGGTCAACTTCAAAGGCATTTGTCGACTGCCCTGGTAAACCTCATCCCACGAGGCATACCGGGGCGGTCGACAAATGCCTTTGATGTCGACCATGGAGCGTCCAGACTACCGCACTGTGCCGCCAAACAGCTGATTGGCACAGCGCGGCAGCCATTTTAATTTAAATGAAGCGGCGATTATTTGAATCACCGCTTCATTTTCCTATGCCGGGTAGCCTAATCTACATGCCTCTGTAGTCTAGACATACCCTGGGTAGCCAGCTTCCATGATGCAACTATTTCTCCTTGCCATGGGTAGAGACCATACTGCATCATGGGAGACGAAGGCCAGCAAGGGAGCCAAGCCTATAGAGAAGAATGGGAATATGAGACACTCTAACAACAACTCCCATGAGACAGTTGCAGTGGCAGTTTGACACAGACGATCATCTAATGGTTTGGGCAATAGCCTAAGACTTAATAGATCCAGGCTCAATTCCCTGGTGTCCCTCAGACTTTCACTGTGACCATAGTCAAGTCATTCAGTCTCTAAGCTCCCCTCTGCCCAATGGGGGAAACTGTCCTTCCTCAAAGGAGAGTGGTCCAGATAAAAATATGGTAAACAATGTGAGTTGAAAGACCTACTGATTAAACATACTGTCATATTTTAGACTCAAAACAGTTGAGTTTTCAGCTGGAAATTTTTGGTTTTAGAATTTTCACCCAAAAGTCAAACTTTTCCCTGAACATTTTCAATGAAAACAATTCTCCCTCCTGTTTTTGTTGAAAATTTCCATAGGGAAAATTGTTTTTCTACCTCCTCCACTCAAGAATCTCGGCCGATCTCAACACAGCATGACTATGCTTCTCACATAGCCAAGAGCCTATCTTTTTAGGGCCAAACTTTGGTAGATGCTGAGCATAGACTATACAACTGAGTTAGTGACAACTAGGGCTGGCATCAGACTTCACCAGGCCCTCATCAATGTGGGGGCCCCTCAGGCTCCTGCCCCTCCCCCCTGTAAGAGGGGGAACATCAGAAGGAAGGAGGCACAGCTAGGACAGGAACCCTCAGCACCACCCTGAGTGCAATATGAAGAGCTCCAGCAGTGATTTAAAGGGCCCAAGGCTCTGATCCTTTTAAATCACCGGGTGCCAGAGCAACTGTCCCCTTTGCTCGCCCTATGACAACTGGGAGAAGAAACATTTGGGTTGAAGTTTTTTCATGAAAAAAATCAGGTCAACAAAAAAAAATCTTTTATGGATTCCTGTCAAATTCATCCAATTCTTTTGGTCAATCCCCTCACAGAAAAACCCCAAAAGTCAATTCCTCACAAATTGAAACATTTTGTTTAGATATTTCCTGCTATTTTCTATTCATTGCCACAATGTCTAACGGTTTAAAAGAAAAAAAAGTTGGTATGGTCGGGATGGCGGGAGAAGGCTCAGATGAATGTGTTAATGCACAGATTGGGGTTTACCTCTAGGAATCTGTTCACCTCTTCTCTCCCCTGCTCAGCCTTTGTGGCTATCAGCATGAGCTTGTTTTGCAGCTCAGTCAGCTGAGCCAGGCTGTATGTTCTAGACTCCATCTTGTCTTGCTGATCTCCTTGAGCAGCCTTTTCAGTGATATCCCCTGGCAGTTGCAGTGAAATGCAAGTATCGAGAGACGGCTGGAGGGAGAACAGAGTTAAGAAAGATAAATGCTGCAGTGCCATAATTCTGTGGGACCAACATGTGCACCCATCAAAGCCAATATAAAGCATTTCAGAATCTGTTATTCTGCAAGGGTTTTAATCTTAGATATTTACTCATTTCATCTTATCAGTGCAAGACAGTAAAGGGGGAAGAATCATTCTAGATCTCAGAAGGTATTATGTACAAAGAACCAAATATATGCAAAAGTAATGGATTATTTGAGGTTCTTTGATTTTTTTGGGATCAATCTGAAACATCTTAAAGGAGCCTGATTTTTAGCACTATCCAAGCCCGCTATTTCAGATTGAACATTCAAAATCAATAGTCACTTCTGATAAGCATGGCCAGATTCCAACTCTTAGGTCTCGGGCTTCTAGTATGAACCAGGCCTGAATGGAGGAAAAGAATGATGCTTAGTCCGTAGAGTCAGTGACTTGTGATTTTGGGGGCCCAATCTGTCCCCTTCTAAAGGAAGCTGATTTTCAGGCAGTGCTGAGCTCCTGTTATGTTCTCAGCACACACAGAGAAATTAAGTAAATAAATACTCTTGATGGACATTTGCATCATGACACTATTTTTATTTCTGACTATTCAGGACAATAGCACACGAGGCTCCTATGACTGAAAGAGAGTGAGAGAAAACAGGCTGCTCTTTAAGGCAGAGAGGCACGACTCACTCCACCTTGTTCCAGGCTGGCTCTTTCCAGACTGACTCCAATTACAGGCTTCCCTATAGCCTGCAAGCAGGATGAGGAGACTTCTCAAATGTAAAGGGACAGCCTCCCATGTTGGCAGCGCTTTCCTTTATCCTACATCCCCAACTCTTCAAAACTAAGCCTCTCTCAGGTCAAATTGGGCAGCCAAAGACACCTTGAAAAATGTGAGCCCTTGTATAGAACGCGGATGAACTTTACCTTGAATTTCTGAGGTGTGGAGATGACAAAAATCCCTTTGCCATTGATGGCCCTGGCCTGAGACATTGAGGAGCGCTCCACAGAGCCATGACAATCATGGACCATTTGCAGCCACTCTCTGTTGTGACAGGAATCTTTCTATTAAAATAAATCAGTGTATTAGTTCCAGAGGAAGGAATACAGCTAAACACCAGAACACTACAGTATCACTTGCTGAGATACCGATAGTCCCCCAGTTCCTGTGGTATTTGCTCCCCCTGCAGCCTCCCTGAGAGAAAGTATTAACAACATTCCCATCTGCAAAGACGGACAAGGAGGAGGCGGCATGCAGGCACTCTAAAAAGCAGAAATGATAGATTGGTACATTTTGGTCACGGGGCCAGTGGAATACTGAGGTAACATTATATATAACTATTAGACTCCTCTTTTTCCTTCACCTCAGCTTAGCTCTCTGCCAGAGTTTTCTCTTTTCAGTATTTATAATTTTTAAAAAAGGGTTACACCACCTTAAAGCTACCATTCTCCTAGTGTGAACACAGGTAAATTGATGAAATTGTGCTTATGCAAGCCTAGTTACTCCCGTATTGGAAGAGGAATGAGCTATACTGGCGTAGAGCACTAGTATAATCATGTCCACGCTAACGGCTGCCCTGAGGCCTTCTCTTCACTACCTGGAAGAACAGCGGCGTTCCAATTGATCTTCCGGAGTTTGATTTAGCAAGTTTAGTTAAGTCTTAATAAATTGAACTCTCAGGTGTTCCCAGCAGCATCTGGTAGTCCTGGTCTTGCAAGGAGTAAGAGTTAGGGAAGCTGATGGGAACATTTGCTTCCTTCGGCCTCCTACTGTGGGGATGCCACCAAGCTCGGCTTAAGGTAAGCCAACTCCAGCTATATAGAATACGTAGCAGGAGTTGCATTCCTTAAGTCAAGCTGCCAGGTCTAGTGTAGACATGGCCTGAGTTAACTATTTTGGTAAAAAAATAATCACACCTATGACAAACAATTATACAGAACAAAAACTGTGTGGAGAGCCAGGGTACCATTTTGAAGGGACCAAATACATTACTGCCATTTTCAAATGTAAGCACTTAGAACTAAAGCTGAATGAATAATTGTTTTTTTTTTCTGGTTAAAAGAGAAGGGAGGGGCAGCAAACTGAAAAATCCAAATAAAAAAACGTAGTTACGTGCAAACCAAAATTGAATTTTTTGTTTTTCTCACTGTGACAATATGTACCCAGGTCTCCACTCACTATGCAGATCAGTTTTTCTAACCCTTTTGTCATTTTGCTGCTGTCCTCTGGAATTCTCCAATTTGTCCATCTCTCTCCTAAAGGGCGCCCAGGACTGGACACAGTACTCCAGGTGAGACCTCACCAGTGCCAAGTAGAGCAAAACAATGACCTCCCGTGTCTCACAATACAACTCTCCTGTTAATACACCCCCAAAAGATACTAGCTTTTTTTGCTACTGCCTCAATGGTTGACTCACACTCAGTTTGTGATTCACTATAACGCCTACATCCTTTCCAGCAGTACTACTGTATTGCTAGTTATTCCCAGTTTTGTAGATGCACATTTGATTCTTCCTACCTAAAAGTGTAGTTCTTTGCACTTCTCTTGACTGAATTTTATCTTATGGATGTCAGACCAATTCTCCAATGTGTCAAGGTCATTTTGAATGCTAACCCTATCCTCCAAAGTCCTTAAAACCTCTTCCAGCTTGGTATCCTCTGTACATTTTAACTCCGTTATCAAAGTCATTATTGAAAATATTGAACAGTACTGAACCCACAGGACCCCATTAGAGACATCCTCCTACTATGACACTGGACCACTGATAACTACTTTGGGGGCATGGTCTTTCAATCCGTTATGCACCCATCTTGTAATAATTTCATCTAGATTTCATCTGAAGTTACTTGTTCTAAAATTCCATGAAGAACAAATGTAACGTTAACAGGCAGAACCAAGCCTGGGACCTCTGGAGCTTAGTGCATGAGCCTCTACAGCTTGAGCTAAAAGCCAGCTGCCTCACAGCTAAGGCTGTAGAAGACTTTCTCTCTGTAAGTGGCTTAAGTGCCACTAGATAGGACAGTGCACCACACCCAGAAGGTACCTGGGTTACATCAACTCAAATCACAATGTACCTTTAAGACATTTATTTTGAGGGGAAAAAACCCAAGCAAAACTTACTAGCTTCTTTGGAAGGTTATTGTCATTTGCTACAGCATCTCTGATGGGACTCAGAGCTGAGGAAAAAGCATCAAACCCTGATTCAGCAGTCAAGTCGAATAAGATGGGAACAGAGGCAGACACAGCATCCCTGAAGAACCTCACTTTGTCAATGTCCATGTCATTTTCTCCTGCAGAAATGGATGCCAGCTCCACAAATGTAGGAAGTTCCGTTTTGTCTGCAAGAAGAAAAATCCAACAATGAATGTAAATCAAACCAAATACAAACATTCAAGAATCTACAGTGTTAATCAAAAGTTACAAAGTCTTAGCCCTCCAATGCTGAAAAATCCCTATTGATGCTCCCTTTGGACATGCCAATTAAATTAAATGAATAAAATCTCAAATCTAAGAGTGGTCAGAAATTTTCCATCAACACTTTTTTTTTAAATAAAGGCATTTTGACTAAATACCTTTTTTTAATGGAAAGTCTCCACTTTCCTTGGCGTTTTTAGATTTCTGTTTGGAAAAACAAACTCAGGGATTTTTTTCTTTTTTTTAGATTTTTGGCAGTTTTCAGCCAAAAATCAAGATGTTTCCCAATTTTTGAAGTTGATATTTATTTTACCTGATGGGGAAAAAAACTCATCATTTTTCAAATATCACTAGTTATTTCCACCAACTGTACAGGAACCTTCTCTGGCAATTCACCACTTAATGTGCTTATTACAAGTGCAACATTTTCCTATTAACTTTACAAAGCGCCCTGTTACTAGACATCTGATGACATATGTGGGAGAAAAATATTTTGCTTGTTTCATAACTCCCTACACTAAACCCATGCTGGTCCTAACTGTTCTTCACTATATGCATAAATGTGCAGTGGACACCCTGTGGCCATGCATTCCACAGTCTCATCTCACTCTCCTTTACTAAAAAAAGAAGTAAATTGCTGCAGAAATGTCTTGATTTTTTTCTAGTTACAGTCACAGAAATATTGAATAGAACCCTTATGAGAAAACAAAACTGCAAAATTATCTTTAACATAATCTGATCTTTAGAAAGACCATGAAAAACCAAATAGGGGATTTTCAGCATTATTGTTTAACTGTTACAATTCATGCATATGAACACTTACCATGTGCAATTACAATAAAAAACGTATCTCCGACCCACAATATGACATATGAACTCAAGCAAGTAAGGATTACATCATTGGCTCTCAGTTCTTACTTAGCTTATAAATACTGGAATAAAGTTCACCTTTTATGACGTTTGTGATCCAAGTAGTAAAGTCTTTCTTTGAACACTCAAGAAGTTCCTTTAAGAAGTCAAGCACACCCTCAGGGATGTTACTCAGAGTATCTTTAACCTTTGCAATATCATCGGTCATATAACCAAGAGTCTTATCCTTGAAGTCTTCATCTTCCTGTTAAAATGCAGAATAAGGAACTGTGTTTCTTAGCCCAGAAATGAAACAAATATTTGTTTTAATTAACTAACTTACTGTTTATGTTGCACTAGGAGCTGTACAAATACAGAGAAAAAGACTCTCCTTGCCCCCCAAACATTATTAATGAAGAGTTAAGGTCACTCAGTGTTGCTTTGCACCCTTGCCAAACTGCAATGTGAACCTCTGAAAACCATGAAATCCAAAATTAAAGTCCATGTCACTCCCACTACACTGTTTTGATTCTGCTCCCTCAAGCTGGCAATAGTTAATAATATAATCCTGTGGGGGTCTAAAACGGTCTGTCAAACATGATTGGATTTACTGTTGTGGATGTTTAGGACTGGTCTACACACAAACAGGCATTGGTTTTATTCAGTGGTTCCCAACATCTGGTCTGGAGACCCCTGGTGGTCCATGACAGTACTGCAGGGGGTCCATGTAAAGTTTAAAAGGATCAAGCCAACACAGTGGACCCGATCCTTACTTTTATTTTTCTTTTATTTTCCTTGATCCTTGAAATTTTAATAGATTGAATATGCTCGAAAGGTTGGGAGCCACTTGTTTAACTAAATCAGGTTCTTAGAGCTGATTTAAGTATAGGGGCGGAAGTCTATGTGTGGACAGACTTATTTTGAAATAAAAATGGTGAAAACTGAGTTAGCTAAAGTGACTTTTGAATTGATTCATTCATGTCCAAGAACAGGACTCTGTGCCAAATTAACAGAATTGGTTCCAACTCATACTCCTTCTTATTAGTATGACTAAAATCATTGCAAATATGCCTTCGGCATTGAACACCAAAGAGCGTTCCCAGCTGTGAATCCCCAGTTGACATAGGTGCCTCCATGCTGCTCTCATTTACGCACCTATCTGAGAGAGGGACAGGGACAGACACACCCCTGTGGTAGACATCTTTCATTGGCTACTCAAGGTAGCTTCCCATTTATAAGAGCCTTTCTCTCGCCACTCGTTATATAAGGAGACTAAGCATTTAACTCAGGCTATGGGGATTGTGCTGTTGTTTCTGTAATTTTCTAGGCTCCTATAATTTAAGTAGTTTTGTGAATCTAGGACTGAAAGTCTGTGCAACATCTAGCCTTGATCTCTGTCACTGTCCAGCCTGTGCCCGG
This sequence comes from Pelodiscus sinensis, assembly GCF_049634645.1. Taxonomy (NCBI): domain Eukaryota; kingdom Metazoa; phylum Chordata; order Testudines; family Trionychidae; genus Pelodiscus; species Pelodiscus sinensis. The sequence continues at coordinate 129,864,501 of NC_134714.1, read as the reverse complement.
CTTGAGAGGGCTCTGATCTCAGGTAAGGGCATCTAGTAGCTACATGCTATAAAAATAATTGAAAAATAAATCTTGCTTATGCCATTTTTAGATCCCGGGAAGAACTCCACTGTTTTCCAGGCTTTTGCCTGATTAACTGAGATCAAAATGAGTTGATGTGTCAAAGGAGCCTGCATTTGTCTAACCCATGACTCTAATGGTATTTATGAGAGTCGTACATACATATTTGGTGAGGTCATCAAGGAGCTGAAAATCTCCACCAAACCCCAGGTTCTGCCGTAGCTCATCTATCATTTTGGCTGTCTTCACCACCGTGGAGAGTTTCAAGTAGTTATTAATCTTAACCACCGCAGCCTGGACCCACTCAGACCTGCTGCCAGGTTCTCCCTCGCTCCGCCCCATGATTTTAAATTCCTCTCTGAGTATCTCTTCATCCATTAGCAGATTTCCAAAATGTCTCTCAATGTCACCAAGGCGGATGGAAAAATCTTTAAGGGTCAGATAAGTGTCTCGAAAATCAGTCAGGGCTGGGATGTAAATGTTCTCCTGTACGTCATCCAGAGAAAGAAGAGTTTTATCTGGGAAACTGGCCTTGGCAAGTTCCGCTTTCAGCTTCCACAGTTTCCGGAAGAATTGGCTTTCCTGTAGGGTATGAACTTTTCTAACCATGCTGTCGTATTTAGCGAGCGGGTGCGACTGCAGACTCTCACTTTTCTCCTTTCCACAACAGGAATATGTCTTCACCAACATCTGATCCTTCATGCTCTGTCTCATGGCAACACCTCGTTTCATGGCACCTATGTCAACTAAATAGTGTGGGGGACAAAGATTAATTAACACGTAATTAACAGATTCCAGAAAGAATCACTGAGATTATCTGGTCTGACCATCTGGATAACACAGGCCACAGGACCTCCCAAAATAATCCTGTGGGAACTAGAGCAGGTCTTGTAGAAAAATGTTTGCCCTTTAAATGGCCATGGCAACTAGATTTTATATGGTCTCCGAAGGGAAGCTATGTCAGTCTGTAACTTTAAAAACAACAAATAGTCCTGTGGCACCTTAGAGACTAACAAAAATATAGAGAATCGTGAGGTTTCGTGGCTAAAAACCACTTCAGACAGATTGGAGAGCACTGGTTTCACAGGACTACTACTTTTTAGATTTTATATGAACATTCATAATTCACAGAGCCTTTCAAAATAATAATGTGGTTATTTAGGATAGCAGCTAAGTGTTTGTGTAGCAGAATCACAGGGGTAGGATACTAAATATTAGGAATGTAATTAAAGACAGAGCTAGACTGAAAGAATGCTAAAGTTGCAAAATCAGGCATTCAAATATCAGGAAATTCGTAGGGTCACAAAGACAATCTTCTAAATGTGACCCATGTGTAACAACTGCCCCAACATCTTCCTGAGTCTGCAGAGAGCCTGTGACAATCATCTTGAATGGAGGAACTGCCCCAAGTGTAACCCCTTCACAAAGGAAAATTCTCAGTCTAGCGTTAAAGTGGATTCATGGAATGAACCAAGGATTATTCTGATCTTCCTATCCAGCCTCCAGCATAACCCAGGCCACAGAATTTTCCTTAGTGACTCCTGCCTCTGGCCTAGTAATGCCTGTCTGAGCTAGAGTGGAGCTTTGGGGAAGAGACGCCCCATCTCTACAGACAAGCTGGCAGTGATGGAGAATCCACCCCACCCGCAGGGGAGTTGTTCCAATGATGATTTCCCCTGCCTGGTAAATACTGGCCCTTTATTCCCAGTCTGAATTTGTCTCCCTTCAGTTCCCAGCCAGTGGCTCTGGCTTTGATTTTGTCTGGAGGGAGGTTAAAGAACCTTCCACTCCCAGCAATTCCTTCCTTGTGTTGGTCCTCATAGACCAGGATCACATCATGGCTTCACCTTCTCTTGGATACACCAAGTAGGCTGAGCTCCCTTGTTACTCTTCTGAAACCTTTCAGGTGGGCAATGCCCCTTTGGAAGTACTGACTTCAGAACTAGACACAGAATATCCAGTAACGGCCTCCCCAGTGCCCTATACCGAGGTAATATCATCTCCCTGTTCCTACTCCACGTCCCCTGCTCATACAATCCAGGACTGTATTTGCCCTTTTAGCCACAGAATGGTACTGGGAGCTCAGGTTTAGTTGAGTTCCATCCAGGGATATCTGTAGGATTTATACAGGACTATGTAGCACTTTAAAGACTAACAAGATGGTTTATTAGACAATGAGCTTTCGTGGGCCAGACCCACTTCCTCAGATCAAAAAATGTATTTTGCCTTACTATGAAACTGGAGCCCCTATGCCGGATCGCAGATGGCGGGGGAATGACTTTTTAGAGTTGTGATTTTATAATCTTCAGTTACACACAAATGAAATATTTTAAAGCAGATTTTAAACTAAGGTCCTGTCAACTAACACAGTCAATTAAGAAACTGGCAGGATGTACCTGGAGCTGGAAAATGCCTGTGAAATGGCGTAATTGCCTCCAGAATGGCTTTCACAGGTTTGATGTGCTGCTAATCACTCTGGGCTTAGTCACTTTTATGTTAACTAGATCCTCTCCCAGAGGAAGCAGAGTTGCAGAGGAGGGATAGGAGCAGGTGTTTAGGTAGACACTTTAGACCCAGTGGTGCCCTAAATTTTTGGGTGCCCTACATTACTGTGCATTTTGCGTGTGGGTACGGATGGCTCTGTTTCCATCAGGACACCAACCCCTCTCTAGTGCCACTGCTTAGCAGGATACAGTCCCCCCATCCAGTAAGCATGTTAAGAAATTCCATCGTGTACTGCAAGAGAACAGAACAAGACGGTACCATTTATGATGTCCATGATGCAGGCGCACAGACACAGAAATGCTAGTCTTTGTTCTCTCTGTTTTTTCAGCTGCTCATACTCCTTTCTTCTGACAGCCAGCACTTCCGTTATATATGGAGAGAAAGACGGGTCTGAAAAAGAAACACTAAAGATTTTTAAGACAATCGTTGCATTATGGGGAAGTTGCCCTGAATTTCATTGATACAGCAGCAAATATCTGCCTTTGCAAAGAGCCTCAGATAAGAGTACTGAGAAATGTGAGTGGGGTTTATTTTGTGAGAAGAGCTTGGCAGAGATCTTTTGTCCCTCAACTTTTTACTAACCAGACAAAAGTTCTGCAAGCAGCATGAGGCATCAGAGCTCCTGATATAATCAGCATAAACAGCTACAACGGAATATTGTAAATGTTTTGCATGCAACTGAGTTTGTAAAATAAATGGTAAGGGTGCTGCTAATACCCAACTGCTACCAGATGTACATTAAGGAGGGAGTATTTTAATTTAAAATTCAGTCCATCACATTTAACACAATTGTTTTTAATTACCCCACCCATGATATTTTAACACTCCACTTCTGAATAATTTATTCATTATTAACTAGAAGATTTGCTCAGATCCTTAATTCAACTGAGATTTTAAAAAAAATAAAAGGAAAAAAGTACATGCTTTATTTAAATTATTGTATTTTTCAAAAATACAGTGTTATTTTGATGAATTTAATTTTTATTTCAGATTTCTTTTTAAAAGGGGTTATTAAAACTTTTCTATTTAATTTGTTAGTCATTTTTTAAATGGAAATTACATCAAGTGTATTTTTCTTAATCCCTATAAACTGTTATCATTCACTATGTTTTAACAAATAAGAATCATATTCAGTGTAATCTCCAATAACCTTGTCTCCAAGTTTTCAAACCGTAAGCATTGATTTTGCTGTGCCAAAACAGAGCGCTACTCCAAATTTCACCATTTTATCTCTTCACTGTAAGATTTATTGAAAAGCAATCCTATTTCATGTCCATCCTATTTTTCTGGCTCATCTTGCTTCAGTCTCTTTCACCATTTACTCAATTATGTCAATTTTGAGGACTGTACTTGTTTTGGTGATTCTGTCTCCTTTCTGTTTGGTTTTATGAGAAGTAGTCCCATCCAGGCACATCCCATTTTCCTGGCACAACCAAATCCTTACTTAGCTTTAAGTTAGGAGAAGAGAAAGCTGTATACTGAATTTGGTGATGCTAGCTCTTAGGGTGAGTCTACACAGCCAGTTTTAACTTGAAATAAGCTATGCAAATTGAGCAACGTGAATTGCGTAGCTTATTTCAAAATAGCTTATTTCAAAATTGGGAGCATCTACACAGCACTTATTTTGAAATAGAGCACTCTCCCTGTGACTTCCCTTACTCCTCATATAATGAGAGTTACAGGAGTAAGAAGTCCTCCCGTATGACAATATTTCAACATTATTTCGAAATAACTGCCTGCTGTGTAGACATAGTTATTTTAAAATAATGCTAGTTATTTTGAAATAATGTTGCTGTGTAGACATACCCTTACTGTTCAGGAGGAGATCTTGAGCAAAACAGACAAACTCTCTAAAATACATAATTGATCATTATAATTGATAATTGGTTTTATGGTCTATAGAAATTGTAGCAAAGTATTATTTTGCATTTTATATTCAGTTTTCTTTTCTGATGATGTCTCATAAAAATAATATGCTTAAGGTAATTTTTGGGGGATAAAAGTATGAATCTGCAAACTCACCAGTGAGTTTTATCATCTCAGAAAATGCACATGTGTGATCAAGAATGTCAGGTAGCATGTTGAATGGGATGTCTCCAGAAAATAAACTGTGACCCACAAAGGAGAACAACTCGTACACTTTGGAAAGCAGCAGATGTGCATCTTTACTGATTAGACTTTGAACCTTGGGCTTCGATTGTTCTGCAAAATACAAAAAAATTTAGTGAGATACTGGGAACAATTTCAGAATATGCACTAGGGTTTCCTTCTCTGTTTTAACAATGAACCACAGAATAGGTTATCTGTTTTTACTTCCTTAACTTCATTGGGATAATTTAGCTGCAATAAACTGGACGTATAATAGATGTACCAGTTTTCCATAAGTGGTAGGTGAAGAGAAGGCTAGGAGAGACAAGCCCCAAGCCCTGCCCCCAGCTCTGGCATTTCTGTCCAGCCCCGTCCACAGGAGCCAAGCCCGCCTCCCATCCCAGCACCATGGGGAGGTGAGGCAGCGCACAACCCCAGCCTCCTTGGTCCCAATACCACAGGGAGGAATGGTGGCATGTGACCCCAGCCCTGGCCCTGAAAGAGGATGAAAGTGGGCACTTTGAGGCAGCAACATTCCACCTCCAGTATGCCCACAGTAGGCGTTCTGGGGGTGGAAAAAGGTTGAGGCTAGACTGGCAGTTTGAGAAGACAATGCCACCCCCTGACTATTATACCTGCTTCCTCTAAATGTTCATACCAAAAAAAAAAAAAAAAAAATAGCAGAGGAATCGTTTTGAGAAGACCTGACATTGATTTTTTAAAAACTTTTGGTGACTCAAAAAGTTGAAAAAAAAATAATTTCATGGCAAAACCATGAACAAAAACAGTTGTTTCAAACTCACAAACTGAAACGTTTTTTAAAAAGATCAAAAGAAAACATTTCAAATTTTTTCCTTGTCCTACCCCACCAATCTCTCCTCCCAACACCAAACAATTTGGTGAAATTGACACAAATTCATAAAATGTTTAGCTGTTGCTGAATCTGAATGTTTTGCAGCCTAAAAAAGTTGTTCCTGAAAAATTTTACCCAGCTTTAGTCCCAAGTCTCCCAGGGCCAGATGTTCAAAAATATTTAACGCACCTACATCTACAGACAGGTCCTTATTGGGATTGGAACCCCATCAACTCCTTTTCAACCTTAACCTAGTTATGATCCCAAAAAGCTGAAACCATTCTGAGGTCCCTAGCACAAAACATCCATATAGAAACTCACGGACAGCCGAGATAATATCATAGCCCATGGAGGAAGTGAGTAGCCATTTGAGAACATTGGCTGTGTTCATTTCAAACTGGTTAGTATTCTCTAACTGCTTCAGTTCTTCTGTCCACATATTTTCAATGATAATAGATAGAATTTGTGCACGAATTGGCTTGCTCGTCTTTGAAAATTTTGGAAGAATTTCTTTCAGTGATGACTTCTGTAAGAAAGAGTATTTTCTAACTACATAGGTAGAGACATTTTACAGAGGAACAGAAAGAAAGAGAGAGAGAGGGAGAGAAAGAGATAGCTTAAAAGTATCCCTCTTTTTCTGCCAAGATTTGTCTGTAACATGTCATAACTAGAGCTCGGGGAATAATGGATTTTTGGGTTTAGGGGCCCTTTTGTTTATTAAATTTCTTGTTGATTTTAAAACTCAGAAAATTCCATTTTGAATCAAACCAAATTTATCTGGGTGACTCCACATTTAATTTTTAAATGGCTTTGTGATTTAACTCAATCGAATCATTTTAGTTAACCTGAACAGGCATTGGTTTTGAGTTTTTCATTTTGATGTGGCTATTTTGGCGTGGGATGGTTTGTTTATTTGTCATGAATGTTTTTGTTTAAATTGTCCAGATTTCAAAATGAGCTCCTGGTTTAAAATTAAAAGTCGCAATTTATTTGAAAAGTCAAAATGATTTTTTCAGTGTTTCCCTAAAACAATTTGTTGCAACCTAAAATTCTGAATTTCTGGAGCTCCAAAAAATAGATTTGGGGTAAACAAATAAAAACAATTCTTTGCCACCCCAAATTGTTCAGCTCTACTTATGCACCTATTACTAATTTAGTAACCTTTTATAATCAATTAGTACGTGTTCCCCTCATATAAAGAGTAACCAATGGTATAATAAACATGCACAAAGCCATCCAGCATGACAGAGCGGGGAACAGAGCTCAGAATTTCCTGGCTTTTAGCCCCTCTGTTCAATTAGCATCAGGCAGTCCCTATACAGGAGGAATGAGAGACTCCTCTATACCTTGGTTTTTGTCAGCTCTCGGATACTTTGAATGATGTGTTGCGAAAAGCAGTTTTCCAGTTCTGTATCTCGGTACTTGACAATGTTAATGAAAATCACGTAATGATCAAACAGGTGCTTAGAGTTCACCTAGGATGAAGGAAATATATGTTATGCAAACATCAGGAAAACGTTTCTTAACGTACCAGAAGAATGAAAAAGGAACATAAGAACAGCCACTCTGAGTCAAACCAGTACTACTCCTGAGGGAATTCTGAGCCAAAAAAATTAAAAATTCTGCACATGATATTTTAAAATTCTGCAAATTTTACCTGTCAAAATAACACTACATAATCCAACCTGTTTCTGTTATTTGGGCAATGTATTTCAAAATACCTATCAAGAAGTACCTCTGTAATAATACAAAAAAGCAGTCATGTAGCACTTTAAAGACTAACAAAATAGTTTATGAGGTGATAAGCTTTCATGAGGCAGACCCCCTTCTTCAGATCATATTCTGAAAGTGATTAGGCATGACCATTTTATAACAGAGGGACACAATGAAAGTAAAAAAAAATTACAAATTGACAATTCAACTACATAGTGGGAGCAAAGAGGGGAAGTGACAAGGAAGGAGGAAATTGCTTATTGTAAGGGTCAATTAAGTGTTTAATCTAAGGTCACGAATATCAAAAGGTGAGGAGGTGATCTTTGTAATGTGTAAGAAAATTATCATCTCAATGAAGGTCCATTCACAACGTGTCGAATTTTAGCATAAATAAAAGTTCTGAGGTCAACCTTTGTAATCTGGTGTTAAAGTCTCTTTGTTGTAAGATGCATGTTGTGAGGTCTTTAAGAGAATGACCAATTTGATTGAAATGCTGGCTGACAGGTTTGTGTGTGTGGAGATTTTTGATGTCTGATCTGTGAGCATTAATTTTTTGGCTAAGTGACTCACCAGTTTGTTCAATATACATTGCAGAGGGGCATAGTTGGCACATAATGGCATATATCACATTGCTGGATATACAGGAATATGAGCCCTTGATCATATAACTGACATGGTTAGGTACAGTGTTGGTGTCTCCAGAGTAAATATGCAGACAAAGCTGGCAACAGGGTTTGTTGCAAGAGAAAGTTCCAGGGTTAGTTTTATTGTGGTATGCCCTGTAGTTGTTAGTGAGAATCTTTCTGAGATTAGGTGGTTGTCTATAGGGGTATGTCTACATTAGCTCATTAATTCGAGCTAGGTAGGCAAATGAGGCGACCAGAGTTGCAAATGAAGCCCGGGATTTAAATATCCTGGGCTTTATTTGCATGTTCCTGTCTGGTCGCCATTTTGAAATTTCACTAGCCCGAATCCACTGCCCCATGGCTACACATTGCAGTGAAACGTCAATTCGAACTAAGTCCTTAGTTTGAATTAACTGCTACTCCTCATTCCATGAATTAACGAGCTAGTGTAGACATACCCTAAGAGAGTACAGGTCTGTCACCCAGAGCCTCTCGGAGTGTAACATCATATTCCAGTATAGGTTGTAGGTTACTGATAATGCGTTGGAGAGGTTTGAGTTGGGGGCTATAGATGATGACAAGTGGTGTTCTATTGTTGATTTTCTTGGACCTATCTGGAAGTAGCTGGGTATTCGTCTGACCCTTTCAATCTGTTTTTTCACTTCCCATGGTGGGTAGTTGAGTTTTACGAATGCTTGGTAGAGATCTTGAAGTTTTTGGTCTCTGTCAGTGGGATTAGAGCAGATGCGGTTGTACCTAAGGGCTTGACCATAGATGATGGATCGTATGGTGTGTCCTGGATGGGAGCTGGAGGCATGTAAGTAAGTGTAGCAGTCAGTGGGCTTCCTGTAGAGAGTGATATTGATTTTGCCATCAGTAATTTGTACTGTGGTGTCCAGCAAAAGGGATCTCTCGTGTCGAATGGTCTAGGTTGAGATTGATAGTGGGGTGCAGATTGTTAAAATGTCTGTGGAATTTGTCCAGTATTTCTAGATCATGGGTCCAAATGATAAAGATGCCATAGATTTAGTGTAAGTAAAGGAGGTGTAATAGGGGACAAGAATTGAGGAAACGTTGTTCTAAGTCAGCCATAAAGATGTTAGCATACTGCATGGTCATGCGGATACCCATACCTGTGCTGCTGATCTGGACGTATAAATTGTCCCCAGAGTGGAAATAATTGTGGGTAAGAACAAAATTACAAAGATCTGCCACCAGATTTTCCATGGCAACATCTGGGATAGTGTTTCTGATCGCTTGTAGTCCATCTTCATGTGGAATATTGGTGTAAGGAGCTTCTACAACCATGGCGGCAAGGATGGTGTTATCAGAGTTCCAATTCCAGGAGTTGAGAGTTAAAGAAGCCCTACAACAACCCACTTCCTGTTTTTCTGCCTTCTCCCTTGCACAGAACCCATCTGGGTGACCAGACACCAAAAATTCCTCCGATCCAGCTCCCAGACAAAACACTGACACCCTCTTTCCCACCAGAGTTCAGCTGTAGAGTCCCCCTTGCCAATACCCACAGCTGCACATCCCAGAGCCCAGCTATGGCCCCTGGAGTCACCAACCCTCTATGCCTCAAGGCAAAGGGATCCAGAGGGACAACCAGCCTAATGATCATTGCCAGGCCAGTGTGGAGTTTCCCATATACCGCTATCTCCTTCCCTCAGGGCAGGCTGAGAACTGCAGCAGGAAAAGGAAGTTACTCACTTCATGCAGTAACGACTGTTCTTCGAGATGTGTCCCCCCATGGGTTCTCCACTGTAAGTGATGGGTCGCACAGAGCTGCAGAATGGAGCCCTGCAAAGCAGTTTCCCCTTGAGCCACGCATGCACACGAGACGTCTCGCACTGCTCCAGCCCAAGCGTGTAGCTTGCATGGTTCAACCTCTCCCTTTCAGTTCCTTGTCTACACCTGAGTAACGAGACTCCAAGCAGAGGGGAGGAAGGGAGGGTCGTTGAGGACCCACAGAGACACACATCTCGAAGAACAGTCATTACTGCACGAAGTGAGTAACTCCCTTTTCTTCTTCGAGTGATGTCCCCATGAGTGCTCCACTGTAGGTGTCTATATAGCAATATCCAATATGGATGGAGGGAGCCGGAGTCACTGTTTGGCAGTGGACAAAACTGCGGTAGCCACTGCTGAATCAAAAGCAAGTTGAGGCAGTATGGCATAATGTTTAGAGAAAGTGTGGTCTTATGACCATGTCACAGCTCGATAAATGTCTATTAGCGGGATGTTGTTCAAGAAGGCTGTGGAAGCCGCTGTAGCCCAATTAAAATGTGCTCTTGGTGGGCGTTGCAATGGTTTGTTGGTATGACTCTTAACTATGCATGTCGATATTCACTTTGAGATATGCCAGGATGAACAGGATGCGCCTCTTGAGCATTCTGGATGCAAATAAAAAGTCTTTGAGATATCCGAAATGCTTGTGTTCTGTCCAGAAAGAAAGCCAATGCTCGTCGGATATCGAGAAGGGCAGCATCTCGCAGTGAGGTGTGTGGCTTCAGGAAAAAGGAAGGTAGCACAATGAGTTCATTCACCTATTGTGGAATGGTGTACAGACTTTTGGTAAGAATGCTGGCTGAGGTCTCAGCATGACTGTCTTCCGTTAAAAACATGTATGGGGGTTTGGCCATAAGGGTCCCAAATTCCCCAACTCTCCTTACTGAAGTAACAGCTAGTAGAAAACAGACCTTCATAAAGAAGAAGAGTAGTTCAACAGTGCGATGGTTCAAAGGGGGTCCTGGTCAAACAATCCAAAACAAGATTCAGGTCCCATAAAGGAGGTTGGGTCCTGTGAAGTAGGAATACGTTGTGGAGGCCCTTAAGGAACCTTTTGGTGGTAGGATGTTGGAATACAGAGAAACCATCCGCTGGGGTCTGAAAGGCTGTTATTGCAGAAAGGTAGACCCTTGGAGACAAGAGTGAAAGCCCCAATGTCTTAAGATTTAGGACGTAATCTAGGATAATGTTCAGTGGGGACATCTGCAGTTCTACCTTGTTCCCTGGCACCACTGAGAGAAGCAGGCCCACTTCTGTAGGTAAGTTTTCCATGTAAATGGTCTCCTGCTATAAAGGAGAATGTCTTTCACCCCTTGAGAACATTGTTCTTCTAATTCTGTGAACCACAGAGTAGCCACGCCTGGAGGTGGAGAGTACTGGGTTGTGGATGCAACAACTTCCCATAGTTCTGGGACAGAAGGTCGCATTGGCATGGCAGCGAGTAAGGAGACTGAACTGCTATCCTGTGTAGGTATGGATACCAGGTCTGGCACGACCAGGATGGGGCTATGAGACTAACACCCATGGGGATATCGTTCAAAGAAGAACCCTCTAACTCCTTCCCCCTCTCTATAACTGTGTCTTCTATGTGCAAGCTGGGCCCAGCAGCCCCTGGTGGCAGTCAGCAAAACTGCAATCTATTTTGGGGGGAGGAAGGCAATTCTGTGCAAAACTAATTAATTTCTGCAAAATTCTGCATTGCACAGTGGTGCAGAATTCTTCCAGGCATCCAATGGTTCATTTACCCCAGCATCATGTTGTGATGGTGTGGTCCTCAAGGCCTTCTGTTGGAAGCCTTGTGGTCCTGCTACAGACAAGGCAATAGAGAAGTCCTCCAACCAGGCTAGAGCAGCAGCAGAGGAAACAGCCAATCAAAGGCCAGGAGGGCCCTATAAAAAGACCTGGGTAACAGACCTCAAGGTGGGCAGCCTGGGAGGCTGGCTGCCTAAGAAAGCAGTAGCACCACAGACAGTTCACTGTGGTGATCTTAGTGAAGACTGGACTATGATGGGATTCTGACATGAAGCCCTGAGATAAGGGCAAAGATGTTGCCTCTAGGAAGGAAGCCCTGGGGCACCACTCTCTTCCAGCGTGGGGAACAGACTGAGGGACACTATAGCAGCACTGAGATGGGCCCCTGTTAGATGTGTACACCTGAAAGAGTTTGTGTTCTCTGCACACAGGGGAGAGGGGGGAGTGTCTCAGCCAGAGAGCTGAGTCACCAGAGACTTTTAAACCAGAAAGTGCAGTTAGCCAATGGGGCGCTTAATCACTCCGATCACAACATCCCTCTCTGTGGCATTTTCTCCACTCTATGTCTACACAGCAAAGTTATTTTGAAATAACTTTCCTAGCATCTACACAAGCCAACTGCTATTTCAAAATTAATTTGAAATAGTGGAGAGCTTATTTCGAAATTGGTAAACCTCATTCCACAAGGAATAGCACCAATTTCAAAATTACTATTTCGAAATAAGCGCTGTGTAGACGCTTATTTCGAAATAGGGGGCCTCCAGCCCTTCCTAGGGTGACCTGCGAGCCACCCTGACCACAAGGAAACTTCTGACCTGATGCCCTGCCAGAACCAGTTCTGGCTGACCTTAAATGCGATTCAGCATCCAATCAGTGTGGACTCAAAAAGATATTTCAAAATGCATTTTGTGTGTAGACGCATTATTTCAAAATAAGATATTTCAAAAAACGCTGTAATGTAGACATACCCCATCATATCAAGCACACAGTACTTGTCTGCACTGCTGGTATGCTCCCTGCCTCTCATCTTTCTTCTTCTAAACATTTCCTTAAACATAGCAGATGCTATGATGCCTATAGCATCATAATGGATCAGTATCATTTGGTTTGCTGATAATTCAAAAAAAAATCAGGAACAATATCGGTTTGGGAGGGGGTCAAACATTTCATTTTACATTTCATTTTGATTCCAAGCTTTTTAACTATTTTTTAAAAAAATAAAATCAAAGGATATTCCTAAGTAAAAAGTGACATTTCAAAAGTCAATGACATTTGATGAATGCCAAAACAAAATGTTGGGGTGGGTTCTATTTGGTTTTGTTTCCAACTCACCAAAACAATTTAGTGAAATCATCACAAGTTTGCAAAATGGTTTTGATGACACTTAATTAGCTTTTTTAGGTAAAAAAGTTTTGTCCAAAAATGTTCCTAACTCTACTTTCAAGGACCTTCACTGCTGTTCCTAACTCTGTCTCACCTCTTTTACACTCCACCTCCCTCTAAATCTCTCCTTAAAAACAACTGATGCTGTGGGTGGTCACTCATCGAACTGGTTTGCTGCTACTGTTCTTTATTCCTCCCATAATAATCACTGGTGCTTTACACTTTCCCGTCTGTCTGTGTCTGCATTTAAGTTCTCTGAGGCCAAGACCATCTTTCTGATTTGTCATTAGTCAACTCACCTTTTTTATCCACTTCAAAAACAAAAATGTAATAAGTTTTCGCCAGTCACAGGTCCACTCATCACAAAATAGCCTAGCGGCAGAGAGCTGCTGCCATCTCTAGGAACAGAACAAACCTGTTAGTTGACTATTTTTAAAAGCAACAATAACAACAAAAAACAGTTTCACTGGTGAGGGGGGAGTTGTTGCATTTTGTTTGTTTGTTTGTTTGTTTTTGTTTTTTACTCACATCAATATCATGAAAAAAGGCTTTTTCCTGGTCATGTGGTTTGGGCAATAATTCCATGATCCATGATTCTGCTACAATCATAAATTCCTTGAGTCCACTCGTCTTCTTAAAGTTCTGAAAATCCTTGGAGATAAAACGGAGCAAGTCACAGAAGAGACAAACTCAGCTTTTTGTCTCCTTTATAGACAGTAAATGAAAAACAATTCACCAATTTCAAGATTCACTGTTATTCCATATCCTAAATATCAGGTCATTAGAACATTTGGTTGTGCAGAACTCATTATCAGATGGCTAGGGAAATGACAAATTTAAGTAGCTCTGGAAGCTAAAAGAGAAAATAAAGAAAACCAAGAGACAAATAGGCCATATTTAAGTGATTCACTGAGCACTTTTTTTAGGGTTCCCATCTTGTGCCTCAAAATCTAAATTTCATTGAAAATAAAGTAATTCATCTAAGGCCTTATAAGCTCTAACAAAACTTTCAAATTGTGAACAAAGGGTGTTCCTCTGATTCATAGATTCAAAGGTTAGAAGGATCCATTGTCCCGCAAATAACTCCTGTTTGAACCAGAGAATATATTTCTAAACAATCCAAAACTTGATTTAGCAAAAACAGTGAGGAGTCCTGTGGAATCTTAAAGACTAACTAATTTGTTTGGGCATAAGCTTTCGTAGGCTGGAGCCCACTTTTCAGTTTGGAAAAGAGACAACTAAGGAAGGATATGATAGAAATCTATAAAACTGCATGAAGAAAGTGAGTGAAGATGTGTTATTATACCACAAGAACCAAGGGTCACCCAATGCAGAACTTGATGCCAGAGGATATCATGAAGGCAAAAAATATAATTGTTTTTTTAAAAGAATTAGCTAAGTTAATGCAGAAGAGGTCCATCAATGGCTATTAGCCAATGATGGTCATGGAAAGTAATTCATGCTCTAGGTGTTCCTAAACCTCTGACTGCTAGATGAAGGGACTGGATAACAGGAGGAACCACTTGATGACTGCCCGTTCTGTTAATTCCTTTTGAAGCACCTGGCCCTGGCCATGGTCAGCAGACAGGATACTGGGCTAGATCAACCATTGCTCTGACACAGTATGACTGCTCTTACATTTTTAATTTCATCTCATTTTGGAGTCAGACATGGGAGGTGTGACGGGGCAGCACCGCCCTGCACTCAAGCCCAGGGAATTCACCTGGCCCAGTGGGCTGAGAAGGCCCGACCCCTGCAGGCTTGCTGGGCATGCTCCCAGTGCAGCCCAGGTATAAAGGGCTGCAGAACTGCTCAGTTGGGGCTGACCTCTGAAGGAGGAGGAGCTAGGCCATGACCGCCCAAGTCCACCCACTGCAGCCCGAAAGAGGGATGCTGGGCTGGCTGATCTCGCCTCTGCCAGGCCCAGGCTGAACCTGACCCCAACGCCGGAGCCACCATACAGCCTCCCTGAACACAGGCGCTGCACCCGCTGCTGCTGCACCAGACGCCAGGTGAGTCGGGCAGCAATAGCAGTGGTTCCCCACCTGGCGTCTGGTGCAGCAGCAGCGGGTGCAGCGCCTGTGTTCAGGGAGGCTGTATGGTGGCTCCGGCGTTGGGGTCAGGTTCAGCCTGGGCCTGGCAGAGGCGAGATCAGCCAGCCCAGCATCCCTCTTTCGGGCTGCAGTGGGTGGACTTGGGCGGTCATGGCCTAGCTCCTCCTCCTTCAGAGGTCAGCCCCAACTGAGCGAACCACTGCTATTGCTGCCCGACTCACGCCAACAGGTGGGACCGCTGCCAGCTGTGGGAAGGGGGTAGGAAGTGCCACAGGGTGGGGGACTGGAAAACGCCCGGCGGGCTCAGCGAGTTTCGGGAAGGACTCCCCGCCGAGCCAATGGTGGGAGCCACCTGCCACTGATTGGGCCCTTACCCCTGCTTCCCAGCTCCCTGGAGGGTGGAGAATCCTGTAAGGACTAGGCTGCAAGGCCTGCATCTAAAAGACTTGGCCAGGAGGCCGTATTTCCGCTTAGACGGGGGGATTAGACTTGAGAGTTGGCCAGGAGGCTGTATTTCCCCTAAGACGGGGGGGGGGGGGGCAGATTGGACTTGGAGCCTTGGCCAAGAGGAGGTATTTCCCCGAAGACAGGGGCATTAGACTTTCAGGCTTGACCAGGAAGCCATATGGGACCTTAAGACTTGGCCAGAGGGCCATATTTCCCCGCAGATAGGGGCAGGCTATTTTGGAGACCAGACATATGCCCCGGATCGGAGCAGGGCCTCCTGGAATGGGGGGTGACCCATGACAGGAGGTGTTTACTTCATGGGTGAAAGTTGGGGAAGGTTCATTCCCTTCATCCTGCCCCCCATTTGAAGTCTGTCTCTAACACATACATATGTAAAAATTAAAACTTCTTTGAGCCTGGACTCAGTGCAGAAAACAAACTAGGCAATTGTTTCCCAGAGCCAGATGAGTAAAGTTGGGTGCCAGGAGTGGGCCTGTGCAATGGATTGTGCCCCTTTCCTTCCAGCAACTGAACTGCAAACATCAGAGCCAGAGGGGCCAATGCTCTGCTCTGGCTGAGACATGTTCGGTGTAAGTCCAAAAACCGGTGGTGGCAAACTGGCACGGAAACAATTTTTGGAGTGGGGGTGCTGAGCTGCACCCCCTTTTATCTCTGTGTGCACCCCCCACAGCCTCTTAGAGCTGGGGCTGGCAGCTGGCACCCTGCATGCAGGACGTGGTGGCAGAGCCAATAGTCAAGTGGATCCCAGAGCTGGCCGCTGAGCACGGGCATGGGGAAGGCAGCCAAGTGGGACCCAAGGCCTGAAGTGGAGCCCTGGGAAAACAGCAGGCCTGGCAGCCAGGAGCATATGGCTGGGATGCCCAAAACTTGGGTTGCTGCAGCACTCTCTGCACCCCTACTGCCCGAAGGTTGCTTTAAACAAACAAATCCCTGTTCCTGAGGGGCAGTGCTTGAGAGTGTTTGAGACCATCACTGCTTTGTTCTTAGTTAGCAAAGTGGGGGTGGCGTGCTCTGAGAGAAGCGATGCCTATGATCACAGCTGAACCTCCATTGAGGGGCAGGGCTTCCCACACCATCAGGTCTATAAAGGCAGGCAACCTGCCAGCCAGAGGCACAGGAGCCTCTTTGAAAGGGAACAAAAACCAGGGGAGTTTGGGGACCTGACTGGCTGGTGAGTCTCATCCCCACGCTCATGGTCTAATGTGCTACCATATTTGAGGTCAGGAAGGAATTTCCCCTCAGGTCACAATGACAAAAGCCCTGGGACTTTTTTTCCCTTTCTCTGCAGCATGGGGCATGTGGTCATTTGCTGGCTGGAAGTCAATGGAGCTGTGATAATTTACACCAGATGAAGATTTGGCCCACTGATGCCCACTGGGAAATTGTATAACAAGATTCCACCAGCGCTAGCACTGTTTTGCCAGCGGGTGTGCCCTGCTGTAGACACAGCTTTGGAGGATTCTGGCATGTTTGCCACACTTTCATCAATTATCCTACTCTGACCAGTTTTAGCTGAGAAGGCTAATGCGGGTTTGCTGCCATGTCACGTGTGACACCTTAGTGACAATTCCTAGTGTCACCAATGGGCATTTTTGGCACAGCAAACTTTGTGGCTGCTAACAAAGCTACAAGCTTCCTGAAAGAAAACTTAGAACATTTAGAGAAAATTCCTCATCAATAGCTTAAAATGTTAATTTTACCTTTTTGGTTTGCAGTAAACCTTCTGTACCAGAGAACAATCCAAAAATCTGCAGAGAGGTCATCGCTGGGGTGAACGGTATTTTCTTTGGGTGTCTCAAGCAAGTTGTGACCAAAACGAAGGTTAAATTAAGGCACTGCAAGATATCGTTCAACTCCTTTGGCTGCAGAACACTCTCTGCTTTTCCTGTCAGAGGTCTGTGGGTTACAGCAAAGGAAGCAGTTTCGAAAAGCCCACTCTTCAGTCATTTTTGACATTTTAACTTTAAAACGTCATTTAAAAATTAATAAAAATCTGGGACAACTAGTAGGCTAGCCAAGTGCTGCACAGACGCATAGTGACAGAGATCAGAGCCTCGTTGTGCTTGGCACTGCCCAGACATACAGTGAGAGACCGTCCCTGCCTCTTCAGAGTCATCGTCCAAACACACAAAGGAAAGACGGCTTACTGAAGGAGAAGTGGGGCCCAGAGAGACTGAGGGTATGTCTACACTACCCCGCTAGTTTGAACTAGTGGGGGTAATGTAGTCATCCGCAGTTGCAAATGAAGCCCGGGATTTGAATTTCCCGGGCTTCATTTGCATGAAGCTTGCCGGCGCCATTTTTAAATGCCGGCTAGTTCGAACCCCGTGCCGCGCAGCTACACGCGGCACGGAGTAGCTAGTTCGGATTAGGCTTCCTAATCCAAACTAGCTGTACTCCTCGTTCCACTTCCTAATCCGAACTAGCTACTCTGTGCCGTGTGTAGCCGCGCGGCACGGGGTTCAAACTAACCGGCATTTAAAAATGGCGCCGGCCGGCTTCATGCAAATGAAGCCCGGGAAATTCAAATCCCGGGCTTCATTTGCAACTGCGGATGACTACATTACCCCCACTAGTTCGAACTAGCGGGGTAGTGTAGACATACCCTAAGTGATTTGCCCACCTGGATAAACACATCAGTGACTGTGAGGTGCCCAGACATGAAAGCAACGGGGCCAGTTTCGTACATGAGTTAGAGAGAGGTCAGTTGGGGTCAGAGGTAAGTCAATGCCTCTGTCTCTGAGGGCCTAGTGTGAGTCATTCAGGACCTGGTTGAGTGCCAAGTTACACACAGCTCCTATAGCCATGATCCTCTGCTCCTACTAGCAAGTGCTCAGAATAATGCAGCAGGCCCGCCAACAGGGGGCGGGAAGAGAAAGGGGGCACTTGCCCCAGAGCCTGGTGATTTAAAGGGGCCCGGGGCTCCCAGCTGCCACCACTGCTACTGCAGCCAAAGCCCCAGACCCCTTGGCTCTCTGCCAGAGCACTGCAAGGCTATGAAGGGAGGGGAACCCAGTGCTGTGGTCAGGGCAGAGCTGAGGGCTGGCTGCCTCAGCCTCTCCCCTCTCATTCAAGGCCTCCCAAGCCAAGCGCTGAGCTGGCTTCCCCCACACCTTTCCCAGAGGCCCACCTAAGCTGTCAGCGCCCCGATGGTGGGCGGGGGTCAGCGAATGCTAAGGATTATGGGATGTCTCAGATCACACCTCACAGCAGTGTAGGACCACAATCAAACACAAAAGCAGCAGAGAGCAGTCAGGGTCCTGTCTGAATCCTCACCTCCTGGCCCCTCATAGAATCATAGAATAATAGGACTGGAAGGGACCTCGAGAGGTCATCGAGTCCAGCCCCCCGCTCTCAAGGCAGGATCAAGCTCCGTCTACACCATCCCTGACAGATGTCTATCTAACCTGTTCTTAAATATCTCCAGAGAGGGAGATTCCACCACCTCCCTTGGCAATTTATTCCAATATTTGACCACCCTGACAGTTAGGAATTTTTTCCTGATGTCCAATCTAAACCTCCCCTGCTGCACTTTAAGCCCATTACTCCTTGTCCTGTCCTCAGAAACCAAGAGGAACAAATTTTCGCCTTCCTCCTTGTGACACCCTTTTAGATATTTGAAAACCGCTATCATGTCCCCCCTTAATCTTCTTAAGGGGTGTCTCACAGGGATCAGTGGATCACAGTTCTGTTGGGCCCAGAGGCACCTGCAGGCCCAGGAGCTGGGTCCAAAATTCCTATGGAGCAGTAACTAATCAGTCCCTGTTTGGAGCAGGCTTAGGGACTGCCAAGTGCTGGGGACTTTCAGGAAATTGTCTACTAGGCCCCACCACACCAGCTCCATGGGCAGCAAGGCACCATCACCTCCTCCTGCTTCTCCCCAGGATGCCAGTAGCTGCTTTCTATCTCCTTGATACCTTGTGAAGAAATGTGGGTGTAAAATAGTCACCTGGTACCAAGCCAAGCCTTTGTCCTTCTGGCAATGTCCTCCAAAACTAGATTGACATCCATTTCCTGAGAGGGCTGAAAGAGTGAATAACATGGAAATGAGTCAATGTTAGAACTCATCAAAAATTAAATTTCTTTTCCAGAGACAGAGAGACACAAAGAAACAAAGAAAGACAGACTGATTTCAGGTGAAAACATTTTTTAGAAAAGGAAAAACAAAATAGACTTTTGTTGAAAACCCAAATTTTCTTGAAAAACAGTTTCATTTTCAATGAGCCTTCGTCACTTTTGTCCTCCTGGACTTTGCACATTGTGAGTCACACCTAAAGATTAAGACTGGTTTGGAAAAAGTGAAAAAAGAAGAGTTATTTAATCCTTCCCATAATCCAAAAACTAAGGGTCACTAAATGAAATTGATAGGCAGCAGCTTTAAAACAAACAAAAAGAAGTACTTCTTCACACAACGCACAGTCAGCCTGTGGAACTCCTTCCCAGAAGATGTTGTGAAGTCCAAGATTATAACCTAAATGGGTGTCTGTCAGGATGGGCAGGAATGGTCTCCCTAACCTCTGTTTGTCAGAGGACAGGAATGGGCAACAGGGGATGACTCATTTAATGATGGCCTCTTCTGTTCATGCCTTGTGAAACACCTGGCATTGGACACTGTCAGAAGACAGGATACTGGGCTCCATGGACCTTTGGAGCTGTTCCTATGTTCTTATCATGTCCCCCGTGTTCAAAATATTCACCAGGAATCCTGATCCAGCTGCCATTGAAATCAGTGGCCATATTTTCATTACACTGGTGTGACAGCACCGCTCCAAGCCTGATTATGTTTACTGGTGGGAATTGAGCCCAGTGTTCTTCAGTTAGACAAGCTGTGATGGAAATGATCAGGTTGGGAGACCAGCAACAAAGCCTAAGCAAAGCCTTTCACTAAGGCCTTGCTGGAAATTACTAGGGTTTTCCTTCAGCATTTTTTCCAATGGAAAGTTGGGGTTTTGACTCAATGATATTTTCACCCAACGTGTCTGCTTTTAATTCTAACTGTGCATCAAGAAGCAATACACACATCCCTAACATATGGGATTCTGGCCATTTTGTGATGAAAAAAATTTGGGGCTCAGTGGATGAAAACTCGAAAAAAACAGTATTTGGGGGTTTGGTTTTTGAATGAACAGTCACATTTTCTTATAAGAATTTTGATTAAATTATTTTTTCATGTTTTTGTCTAAATTTTCAGGTCTAATATGTAAATATAACAGGTTAGGTTCCCCACCCATATCCCTCTCATCACTCACTCTCCTACAATTCCTAGATTCAATTCCAGTGGGGCTGATGGCCTCGCCAAGCCCCTGAGCAAAGAAGGGGAGCCTGCTCCGTGCCCCTGGCAGGGTAAGGGCCTCAGGTAGAAGGAGCGGGACTAGGGCTAGGCAGCCCTTAGCGCCACATGAACTGCAATGCTCCTCCTCCCCATCCCCCACTCCTCAGTGTTGCCCAGAGCACACCGTGCAGTGTTCCAGCAACAGTTTAAAGGGTCTCCGTTGCTCTTCCCCTCACTGGCAGGCCTGGTCTATCCCAGTGCCCCTTAGATCCCTGTCCCCCAGTATTTGACCCCTTCTTTTATTTTGTTTTAAGTGAAATTTGTCAGAGGAAAAACAAAGGTTTTCTGACCAGCTAGAAAATATGCCTTAGGAAATGAAGATGAATGTGAGGGAGCCGCATTAATGTGCGTGTCTGTGAACTTTACCTTTATTTCTTGACCCTTTGCTAGGCAATGGATGATCCGCTGGTAGATGCTGCTCAAGAGAAGTTGCACAGGCATCTCAACGTGAGGAACAGGCTCTCGACAAAAATTCTTCAGGGCAAGCATCTCAGTGACTTTCTCTGCCAGGGGAGCACAGCTCCCAATGAAGGCCTGATGGGCTTTTATCATCGCCAGAACAGTCCTGTACAAGTGGGATAGAGCTGTATGTTAATAAACGTCTGCACTTGGGAAGGGACTGGCTATGGGGTTTTTTTTTAATTACACTATCGTGATCCAGGAGGACGAGTCATCCTCTCCTCAACGCCATTGCTTTCTAGTGGCTCACAAAGGAAAACAAACATTGGGCCGACAATGAATTGGGCCTCTTCAGGAGGGATGGTGACCTGCACTGTTCTGTGCTATAGCTGCTTGAACTCAATGCTCTTTATGTCAGTCACTTGTAAGACAGCACGTTCCGTTTTCTATATGTCTACAATGTAATATTTCAGTAGTTACACAACTACTGAGTAAACACCAAAGTGGGTCTTGGTGAATTCATCAGCCTGTGAATTGGTTAAGAATAACTACTTGAGAAACACTAAAGTAAAAGTAGACCTGAAAACAGAGCTGTCCCATCCACTGGAGGGGTCCGAGTAATTGCCCCAGGCACTTTAGGGGGTACTGCACTTCAGGAGGACACGGGGCTTGGGTGATGCAGGGGCCAGCAGCAATGCCGCTAGCTCCTGCTCTGCTCTGTCTCAGGGGACATGGGGCCTGGGAGCTGTGGAGGCCAGTGGCAGGGGTGGGAAGAGATGTGCTAAAGCAGGAGCAGAAACAGTCAGGGTAGGGACAGAGCAGGAGCAGAGCAGGGACAGAAAGAGGCAAGGCAGGGCACACGGTGGAAGGGGGAGTTGTCCCAGGTCCCACACCCAGCTAGGAATGTCCATGCCTGAAAAGGAACCTAGTATTAAAAATATTGATTAACAGATTCATAAATTCTAAGGCTGGAAGGCCCAATGTGATTATTGAGTCTGAGCTCCCATATAACACAGACCACAGGACCTCCTTGAAATAATTCCTTTTTTTAATTAAGCACATGGTTTAGAAAAACATCCTGTCCTGATTTATAAATTGCCACTGGTTGAGAATCCACCACAGCTCTTGATACATTTTTCCAGTGATTAAATACCTTTACTATTCAAAATGTATGCTACTTCTAGTCTGACATTGTCTTGCTTCAGCATCCAGCCATTGGATCTTGTTATACTTTTGGACTGGTCTATGCTACCACGGTAAATCGATAAAAACTTGTGCAACTTCCATTACGTGAATAGCATAACTGAAGTCAATGTTGTTAGATCCACTTACCATAGGGGCTGCACTGCACTGTATCAGTGGGAGAGCATCACCCATCGACTTCTCTTACACTTCTCGGGTAGGTGGAGTATTCTTCCATCAATTTAGTGGGTCTCCACCAGACTCACTAAATCGACAATCACTGCATTGATTGCAGCAGTGCCAAGCAAGTGTAGACATAACCTTTCTCTGCTAGACTGGAGAGTCCCCAAATCTCAAATTATTGCTCTCCATGCAGATATTTATGTAGACTGTGATCAAGTCACCTCAGATCCTCCTCTTTGTTAAGATAAATAGATTGAACTCCTGGAATCTCTCATTATAAGGCCTTTACAATCCTTTAATAATTCTTCTGGCTCTTTTTTGAACCGTCCTGAATTTCTCAAAATTAATAATCTAACACTCTCTGGACTGAATCAAAAGGGTTATTCTATTGAAACTCCACTCCAATATTGGCAAATT
Organism: Pelodiscus sinensis; assembly: GCF_049634645.1. Classification (NCBI taxonomy): domain Eukaryota; kingdom Metazoa; phylum Chordata; order Testudines; family Trionychidae; genus Pelodiscus; species Pelodiscus sinensis. The sequence goes on along the minus strand of NC_134714.1, from coordinate 129,841,695 downwards.
TCTTCTACTAGATTTCAGCTCTAAAATCCAAAATCATCAAATGCATAACATAGATGCTCCTTGGCCCCTTTCTCTGCCAAACCTTAACAGTGACTTCATAGTTCTTATGACTTAATGACCTTCGACATGATCAGTTGTAGTTATATCAACAACTCATTGTAGTAGTTCAGGACAATGAGACAGTAAAGTCAGGCTTCACTGGTGTGGCATTCTGCTCCGTCAGTGATGATAAACATTCAGCTGAGTGTATATTCATATGCTCCCTCATATTGCAGGTAGCTAGCACAATAGACTTCATGAGAGCCCCCACAGACCACAGACTCAGATAAGGTACAAAGGCACCTGAGTCAGGTTTATTGTTGAACGGAGTACACTAATAGGTGTTGGCAGCCAGATGGCCTACGAGCCCCTATGTATTTGTACCCGGGACAATAGATGCAGCTCAATCTATAGTATGGATTTCACTACTGTCCCCAGGCCAGCCAAAGTGTAAAGTGAGGTTAACCCCAACATTTACAGACAGAAATGAACAAACTATGATACACACTCTACGGATCATCTTACGCGTTAATGACACACTTGATACCTCCCCTTGTACTTTCCTCCAAAGCATTCACTACCCAGCGTTATGCTTTCATTCTTGTTGTTTCCAACTATTTTATCATGTTCTCAGCTGGTTGTCCTGTATAGTCCTGACAGAATGTGTTTACATGCTTATTGTGCTTTTAGCAGTGCTGGCAGTTCTAGTGCCGAGAGACACTGACTTTCAGACAAACATTTGCTTTTGACATAGCTGGTCTGTTATAATAGTGTAAGTCTTGTTCACTTTGGTTCAAGCACCAGTCCCATGCTTCAAACTCTTTCTTTCTCCTACATCAGTGGTCCCCAATGTGGTGCCCGTGTGTGCCATGGCACCTGCTGGGGCACTTTTGTGCACCCACCAACTGACCAGGGCCAGCCCAACCCATTCTTACACCCTGGGCCCCGGGCGCACGTGCCACCCCGGCCTTGGGCACATGGCGCACATGAGGCCCTGCCCCCGGGTACCCAGCAGCCCCAAAAGGTTGGGGACACTGTCCTACACCCATCATATCTAACTTGCACATGGCCCATGTGTCTGTGAAACTCTGCTGAACTGAAAAAAAAAGAGAGACAATTGACCAGGGATGATTATTTTCTTTCTCATTATTCTCTCTGTCAATTCATGATTCAACATGCAAATAGAGCTCAGAGTTACAAATTTGCTCTTTTTTTCCTGTTAATCTGAATTCTACCACAGTCTGAACCGTGGCATGACTACTTCTGCTTTCTTTACTACTGTTTTTTTTAAAAGTCAATGAATTAAATAAACTCAGAAAATATAAATACAGAAGGAGCCCAGGGTCTGTCTAGACTACTGGGTTTTGTCAACAAAAGTTGCCTTTTTGACAAAACTATACCTGCGTCTACACTACCACCACATTCTGTCGAAAAAGGAGAGCAGTCTAGATAATAAACCCAAGCTCTTATGCAGTACTTTTCATCTGTAGATCTCTGACTAGAAATAAGGTGTAGATGTTTAACTGTGAAATTATCTGTTGGAACCATTTACCAAGGGTTATGGTGGATTCTCCATCAATGACAATTTTTTAAATCAGCTCCAGTTCAAACAGGCATTAATCAGGGAAGTCCTGTGGCCTATGTTATACATGAGTTTGTTATACAGTGGCCTTTCCTGACCCTGGTCTCTATGAATCAGACTGCTTTGCAAGAGAGTCCCCATCATTTCCTCATGTTCCAGGTGTTCTGGGATTCAGGCTAGTAGCTCTAACCACCAGGCCACACAGTCTTCTTTGGTACAGCTCCACTTGGTGCCAGCAAACCAAGTGTTTCCAAATCATTATGCCACAAACAGCAATATTCAATTTTACTAGACAAAAGAATGACTATGTTCTTTCATTTTATTTCTCTTGCAGACTCACGCTTGCTTCTCTTCATCCTTCCTCAGCTGATCGAAAGGCAGTGACTGTACTTCTTGTGAAGTTAAAGGGTCCCCAGCCTGTTCGAAGGCTTCCCTTTGAACTGCGTACAGCAAAGGAAGCAGCCAGATCCAACAGGTGCTCTTAGAGTCTTTGGAGACTTGGATGCAAACATGCTTCAGAGCTGAAACACACCTCCTGGAAGGGCAGGGATGCAAAATGTTAAGCAAACAAACAATTCCTTGAGTTCAGACAAACCGAATCCCCAATTACCTCAGTGCGGCTCTTAACCAGCTTGAGCTTCAGATGTGAGCTGAATGGCTGGACAGCAGGGCAAAGTTGTACATGTGCCTGTACAAATAGGGACCCAGGGCTAAGTTGTTCTGAGTAGCGTATGAATAATTGGTGGTTTTATTCCAAAATATTGGAGGGGAAAAAGCTTTGGTTCAGACTGAACCACATCAGAAAAATAAAAAAAAAAATCAACAAATCTGAAAAGCCCATTTGGAGTCAAACAAAACCTGGCGCTCAACCCCACACAGCTTGTTCTGAAGCATGTTAAAGTGCTAGTCACAAAACAGTCAAGGGAAAACATGCTGCCTTTTTATAGCCTTTAATCCAGTGGTGAAGGCTGTCACCTGTGAGGCAAGGGACCCACATTTTCATCCTCGCTCTGGAACAGGGATGTAAAGCATTAGTCTTATCTGTTAACCCACCCTAACCATCAGCTTCCAGGCTGGTCCATCAGCCCCAGGGATGGAAACCCTGGGCTCCCCCAGTGACAGCCCCTCCCCCCCGGTTCATAACTCCTTTCCAGACCCTCTTGCACCCGTCTTCCAGGCCAGAATCCTCTCTTGCACCCATACCCTTCCCTGACCCTGCACCCTAAGTCCCTACCCTGGGTCTCAACCCCCTCCTCTGCCCAAACTCCCTCTCCTGTACCCCACACTAGGGTTGCCAGATAGTTTCACCGAAAATACCAGGCCACAAAAAAAAAAAGCACCAAGAAAAAGTTGTCAAGAAAAAAAAAAAGAAAACAGGAAAGGGGGGGGCACAGAAAAAGTTGTTGAGCAACCTTCCATTGGGCACCAAGTTGGGCCCCAGCAAAAGGAGAAAATACCAGACATTTTAGATGTCTGGTATTTTCACTATTTGTTTACCAGACAGAAGGCGCAAATACCAGGTTGTCCAGTTCAATACTGGACACCTGGCAACCCTACCCCACACCATGGGTGTGCAGTATGTGAGGTGGGGGTAGGCCCAGTCTTTCCAAACCGCCAGCCTGGCCCCGCCCACAATCCGCCCACAGAATGCCTATCAGTGCTCCTGGTCAGGGAGGCTGGAGCAACATGCCACCTGCCATTCACATGCTCTGGGGCTAGGGAGGCTGGAGACGTTCACACCCACCCACTCTCCTCTCTGTGGTGGGAGAGGCAGGGACACAGGTTGGCTCCTGTGTGGGGTGGGGCCTCAGTAGAAGGAGGAGTGGGGCTAGGAGTGGGGTTGGAGGGCTTGCCAACTGTCCCCCCCCCCCATCAAAAATGATTGCCCACCCCTGTTCTACAGTCTGGTGGTTAAGACACTCATGAATGATGAGGGAAAGCTGAAACCAAGTCCCCTGATCCAATTCTTCCTGTTATAACAGGGGTTTAGCATGAGAAATTTTTCCTCAAGGCTTACCCAGCTATGACATTTTGAAACCAATTTTCTTGGAATCAACCTTTAGGGTATGTCTAGACTGCAAGCTTCTTTTGAAAGAAGCTTTTCCAGAAATGATTTTTCGAAAGAAGTTTTTTCAAAAGAGCATCCACACAGCAAAAGCACAGCAAAAAAGCAACCTGCTTTTTCGAAAGATAGCATTCATATTGACTGGACACTATCCTGCATTTAAGCTTTTGATTACAACGGATGGAATGGACACTACTGCACCTCTGCTTTTTCCTTTCTTCAAAAGAATTCCCTCTTCCGATTCCACACACACCTTTTTCCGCAAGAGCTCTCTCGGAAAAGGCATTCTTCCTCTTAGAAAGAGGTTTACCAATGTCAGAAAAAAACCTTTTGTTCCTTTGATTTTTTTCCCCAAAAGAATGTGATTACAGTGTGGATGTAAGCAAAGTTTGTTTTTCAGAAAAACAGATGTTTTTCCGAAAAAAACTCCTGCAGTCTAGATGCACCCTTACCCTCAAAATGACATCTGAAGTTAAAATGTCAATTCAAAAAGAAAATTTTGTTTCCACTTGACTTTTTAAAGGGGAAAGTGTCACTTCAAACTGTAAAGACATTTTGTTTCCATCCAAAAACACTAATGTTTTCCCTTGTGACATTCCCTAATTGAAATTTTTCAGAACTTTTTGTTGCATGAAATTTTCCAGATGTAAATTTATTGTCCCATGTTTTCTGACAATACGATTTGTGGTAGCTTGAGATCTGGCAGATGTCTCTCCACTCACACCTATATGTCCATCTTGCTGGTATTCAATGGGCATTCTACAAATCACAGGGTAAAGAATCCTGCACCTAAAAACTATCCCAGAAAACTAAGGTTTGGGTGTTTGTGTGTCAGTCACCTTCCTGCAGATGGGGCATCCCTGCCAGAGTTTTCATTGATCTGGGGGTAGTACCACTAATAGCCAACTCATAGGCATTGACTCTGTGGGTGCTCTACTGACAGCCAACTACTCTTACCCACCTCCCAATCAACTGCTCCCCCTTTCTCCCAGTGCCTCTGCTACCACAGAGCAGTGGCTGGGCAGCATGCAGGAGATGCTGGGAGGGAGGGGAAGAAGCAGGGATGGGGTGCAGCCTGTAGAGGAGGGGCAGGGGTGAGGTCTTGGGGGAAGGAATAATATAGGAGCAGGGCCAGGGTGGGAAAAGATGAGGTAGGGTGGGTGGGGGCTTGAGGAAGGGGGTGGAGTTGGAGCGGTTCTGGGGCTGAGTGAGGTTTGAGCATGCCTGGGGAAAATTAGAAGTTATTTCCTATGAACCAACTTGAGACCTCTTCCTTGGAAGCACTAGCCCTGTTCCCATTGGCTCTAGGACTGTCAGATCTGATGGCTAGCCTGTGTTTCCACCTGTCTAGCATTAGAGAAGGACTGGCACTCTCATTATCTGCCACCCAGCTGCCCCTAAATTTGATCTTAGCCTTTGGGATCACTGTCTTTAGGTACTACTGCAATACAAATAATAAAGCCATAGTAATTGTCACCCTAGGGTTAACTTGGAAAAGGGTTTCCATGCTGCGCCCCTATTATATATAATGAAATCCATAAAAAGCATCTTTGGAAAATCATGAGAGACAGGAGAGATTCCAGAAGACTGGAAAAGGGCAAATATAGTGCCCATTTATAAAAAGGGAAATAAGAACAACTCAGGAAACTACAGACCAGTTAGTTTAACTTCTGTGCCAGGGAAGATAATGGAGCAAGTAATTAAGGAAATCATCTGTAAACACTTGGAAGGTGGCAAGGTGATAGGGAACAGCCAGCATGGATTTGTAAAGAATAAATCATGTCCAACCAATCTGATAGCTTTCTTTGATAGGATAACGAGTCTTGTGGATAAGGGAGAAGCGGTGGATGTGGTATACCAAGACTTTAGTAAGGCGTTTGATACGGTTTACATGATATTCTTATCAATAAACCAGGCAAATACGACTTAGATGGGGTGCATAACTGGCTGGATAACCGTACTCAAAGAGTAGTTATTAATGGTTCACAATCCTGTTGGAAAGGTATAACTAGTGGGGTTCCGCAGGGGTCCGTTTTGGGACCCACTCTGTTCAATATCTTCATCAACGATTTAGATAGTGGCATAGAAAGTACGCTTATTAAGTTTGCAGATGATACCAAGCTAGGAGGGGTTGCGACTGCTCTGGAGGATAGGGTCATAATTCAAAATGATCTGGACATATTGGAGAAATGGTCTGAGGTAAACAGGATGAAGTTTAACAAAGACAAATGCAAAGTGCTCCACTTAGGAAGGAACAATCAGTTTCACACGTACAGAATGGGAAGCAACTGTCTAGGAAGGAGTACAGCAGAAAGGGATCTAGGGGTTATAGTGGACCATAAGCTAAGTATGAGTCAGCAGTGTGATGCTGTTGCAAAAAAAGCAAACATGATTCTGGGATGTATTAACAGGTGTGTTGTGAGTAAGACACAAGAAGTCATTCTTCCACTCTACTCTGCGCCGGTTAGGCCTCAGCTGGAGTATTGTGTCCAGTTCTGGGCACCGCATTTCAAAAAAGATGTGGAGAAATTGGAGAGGGTCCAGAGAAGAGCAACAAGAATGATTAAAGGTCTAGAGAACATGACCTATGAAGGAAGGCTGAAAGAATTGGGTTTGTTTAGTTTAGAAAAGACAAGATTGAGGGGGGACATGATAGCAGTTTTCAGGTATGTAAAAGGGTGTCACAAGGAGGAGGGAGAAAAATTGTTCTCCTTGGCCTTGAGGATAGGACGAGAAGCAATGGGCTTAAACTGCAGCAAGGGAGGTTTAGGTTGGACATTAGGAAAAAGTTCCTAACTGTCAGGGTAGTCAAACACTGGAATAAATTGCCAAGGGAGGTTGTGGAATCCCCATCTCTGGAGATATTTAAGAGTAGGTTAGATAAATGTCTATCAGGGATGGTCTAGACAGTATTTGGTCCTGCCATGGGGACAAGAGACTGGACTCGATGACCTCTCGAGGTCCCTTCCAGTCCTAGTGGCAAGGAGTCCTGTGGCACCTTATAGACTAACTGAAGTGTAGGGGCATACGCTTTCATGGGCAAAGACCCACTTCGTCAGATCTACGAAGTGGGTCTTTGCCCACGAATGCTTATGCCCCTACACTTCAGTTAGTCTATAAGGTGCCACAGGACTCCTCGCTGCTTTTGCAGATCCAGACTAACACGGCTACCCCTCTGATACTTCCAGTCCTAGTATTTTATGATTCTATGAAAAATAAGGTCTCCTACTTTTTGATTTGTGTGCATCGCAAACATTGCAAACATGTCAATACACAGCTTTTAAAAGGCAGAAACTGTCACTTTTAAAACCACAGACAGAGTTCAGGTGAATGCATGTGGGGGAGGGGAGTTAGAGAGATGTTACCTTTTTCTTTCTTCATTCAGATTTGAGAATTTGCCATTCTGCATGTCCACATTTTGGGCCAATTGTTCAATTTTGCTTTTGGCCGCTGGGCTTAAATAGATACTGTGGTGAAATACTGTGTATAGTGCAAAGAGGAGAACATCCATCACTGAAATCGTAGTCTGCGGAAATCTGACGTTTTTGAGCACATTTTCAATGAATGTGCCGATGTAATCAAAGACCTAGACAAACAAAGTAATAATGTTTTGCATTGTACTAGAAGCATCAGCAGGTACATCCTTAGAGAGTATAGGTCTGGGACAGTCCCCTCCTCCTTTGCTCCATGCCCTACCACTTCTTGTCCCTGCTTGCTCCTTCTCCTCCTGACTCTACCCTTTCTCCAACGCCCTCTCCCACAAGTGATACTGGGAGCTGGTGGTGTGGATCAGGCTGGAGCCAGGTCACCCCCGTTCACAACACCACTGTTAAGTGCAGGAATGGACTCAACCCCTAGTGCCAGTGCCGAGCCCCCCTGCTAATCCGCCAGGTCACCCTTCACCCCACACTCTCACATCCCCCTGCAGCACAGTGCAGATGGTCTTAACAAGGACATTAATGATCTTACCCATTCCAAAGATAGCGTCCCCAATTATCACCTCTAATATCATTAGCTCACAGACATTTACCTCCCCCCTCATCCTCTTTCTGTTCTGAAATTTGATTTGTCCTTTTCATATGTGTTCATTTTTTTGATTGTATCCTTTGGTATATATGGCCATGCCAATTTTCTTCCACTATTTGATCTGAGGAAGTGGGTCTGGCCCACGAAAGCTCATCGCCTAATAAAGCATCTTGTTAGTCTTTAAAGTGCTACATAATCCTGTTTTTTGTTTCAGCTACACCAGACTAACACGGCTACATTTCTATCACTAGAGTAGAAAAGGGCATGGTTCATTTAAATTCATGGAGGAGACACTAACCCTGTGACATTTACATTCACCACGACCGCTCCATGACTTTTGGCAAACACCATAACACATCTGCAGCCCTTGCCATGATGCATGAAATTTTGCCAAATCTAAAGCCAACCTTTCACAGACGCAGCTTGTAGGTCCCAGCGTCTGAGAACAGACTCTGGAAATCAGCTCCAAGAGCTGGCAAAATGATCCCGGGGCAGCCCAATCCAGCTCCAATGAAAGCAGATAGGAGTCCTGCAACTTCAACAGGAGTTACAGTGGGTCATTGGGATCTCCTCCACAGCCCACAGAGTCTATTGAAAAACTCCTATAACTCCAATGGACTTCAGAGCAGGCCCCAAGACTGGAGAGGGAAAGAACAGCAAATCTAACACTGAGTTCTGAATGCATCTCTGAGGATTGTCATGCACCATGTGGACACAGAGTTACCTCCAGAGAAGTTCACTGGGGGCCCTTCCAGCCACCGCGGCTCTGTGGTGGGATAAGAGCTGGGATTTGATCACTCACCTTTAACACATCAGTGTCAGTGTCACAATCATTTACTTTTCGCACTGCATCCCCAATGGTGCTGGTTTGGAAGCACTCCTTGTAGCAGTTGAGCTTCCTTTCCACATCCCCAAAGCCCTTCCGGTGAGAAAGGTCTCGGAGAAGCTCCTCCTCCAGGAACTGCAGGATCAGGTTGCTAGCCATCTCCTTGGATTTTCCCATTGGTACAGAGCCAAACTGGGACTGGCAGAGGCCATCAAACTGGGTCCACACCCCTAGGGAGAAAGAAACATTTGTCAAGCTTCAGATAAATGCCTGGGGCCCTTCAAACTTGCCCGGGGACAGAGTGCAGGAGCAAGCAGTGCACAGTCTATCACTGAATTAACCTTTTCATTTGCCACTTTATAGAGCTGCATGTGCCATGCAGTTAATAGATTCTGAGGCTGGCAGCATCCTCTGTGCCCATCCAGCTCAGCTTCCTGCCAACCCCAGGCTGGAGAATCTTCCCTGTGATTCTTGCCTGTGGCCTAGTAACTCCTGGCTGAGCAACAGTGATGTTTTGAGAAAGGGAAACCATACCCCCTCTAGGGGAGCTCGCCCAGGGGCTCGTTCACCCCCCTGGTAAACACAGGCCCCTAATTCCCCCTGAATTAGTCTCCCACAAACTCCCAGCCACTGGATCCTGCTCTGCCGTTCTTTGTGAAACCAAATCACCCTCTCCTCTCAGAAATCTTTTCCCCACATAGACACTTGTAGACCAGTAACGTGTCACCTCTGAGCCTTCTCTTGGAGAAACAAAATAGATCAGGACCCTTCAATCTCTCCCTCTAAGGCAGCTTTTCCCAGAGCTCAGATTGTTCTCATAGCTCTGCTCTGAGCCCTCTCCACTTGGTCAAACTCCTTTTGGAAGCACAGAGCCCAGGACAGAACAGTGCAGATGCCACAGGTGGACCTGGAGTCTAGAGGAGATGGCCAGGCCATAGCTGCTTCTCCTTCCCAGGTCCCAGCTCCCATTGTGGGACTAACACAGGGAAGGGAGTTAGCTGCAGCTCAGGAAGTTGTCAATTCATGGATTGCCAGGCCAAAAGGGCCTGCTGTGATCCTTGAGTTTGATCTCCTGTATAACACAAGCCAGACAACTTCTTCAAAATATTCCTAAACCTGTGACCCCTACCCCTTCTAGAAAAATGCTTACCCAAAGGATTGGGCAGTGGTGCAGATGGGCTGGGCCGGGACCAGTATGCCACACCAGCAAGTTATTTTTAGTTGGTACAGCATATCAGAGAGACTCCCCCAGCCATCCCTAGTCCAAACTCCGGCTGACACATCTCTGTGTCCAGGGCTGGGGACAAAAGCCCCATTTTCCAACCTGTTCTAATGATTAATGTTGTAGAAACTCCTGAAAGCACCACTCATTACTGACCATGACCCCACTGCATTAGGCACTGTAATATTCATTGGGTATATTATGGTAGTGCCTAGGAACCCTAATAATGGAGCAAGACCCCATTGTGCTAGGTGCTGTACAAACACAGAATCGTCAGTCCCCTGCTCCAAAGAGCTGACAATCTCAGGAACGCCCAGCAATGGCCACGAAGACTCTGAGCTAGAACGCTCCCTGCAGACTGGCCAGCTGCCCAAGTCGCTGTGGCTGTCAATCAGCCATGATTCCTTGGAAGCCAATGTTGTCACAATCAGATACACTTGTACTTAGACTTGGAGAATCTGCCAGTCGGCAACTCCCATCATCTTTTACCACTCTGCAAAACGTGAGTCTTACCTTCAGTTTTCATGGCTGATACGGGCACAGTGAGAACTCGATGGAAGTCAGCCTTTTCATTTTGTCGATCTGATTTATAAATATGCTCTAATCTAATTTCTCTAATTTCGCTGTAGGTGTCCACAACCCCATATTTATAATAGATAGGTTGTTTGCTTTGTAGATCCAAAACAGGGACTGTTACTTGGCCAACGATTAGTAGCCCCTTGTCAGTGTCAAACCTAGGAAATTAAAACAATACGGAAACACTGTAAATATGGCCAGTGCCTTCAGCCTCCCCTGCCTGTTTGTCATGTTGCAAAAAATAGCACAGATCAAGATGGCTGCCTGCTGCCATTACCCTGGTAATCCTCCATGTCACGTCACTGGAGGAAGGGGTAAAATGGGGGCAGGAAGGAGCACAGCAGAGGGGTGGAAAGATATGGGGTGGGGATGGAGAAGGGGTGGGACTTGGGGAAAGGGGCAGAGTGGTGGGGTAGGGGTGTGAAGAGGTGGGGTGAGGCCTGGGATGGGGGTCTGTCCAAGGCCCTGCTCATGCACCCCCAAAGGGACAGCCCTGGTGATCACCACAGCCATATTTGCATTTCCAAACACACCTACGAAAGAGGTGGAGTAGGCTGAAGGGACTGGCTGGAGGACATGCTCTAAGAGAACAAACATGTCAGATAAGAACTTAGGAGGGAGAAGTTCGGACACACACACCCCATACCAGCTCCCTACCTCTTAGAAAAATGGAATAAGCAAAATAATGTACAAATGGTCAAAAATCCACCATGTTTGAAACCTTGTGACAAACGTGAAGGCCCAGTCCCCACTGTCTGCCCCAAGGCTTCTCTGAGCGAGTCCCTGATCCCAAGGCCTGTTTTGTGCCAATCCTGGAGGCATTTGGAGCAACCCAAATAATTATTTTATTTCTGCTTTTTTACATCTGTCTTTCTTCAGCTGCTGCTGTTTCTTTCTTATGTGGTCTCCCTCTTTCACTGGTAGGGTTGTTTGGGCACTTAGGCCAAAAACCTTCCTTATTCACCCTGTGCAAGGTGGCTGAAATATAGCGCTTAAGGGTCAAGCTGTTAGAATTATCCCACACTAATTCCTAGATATCAAAGCCCATCAGCCCAACTTCCCGTATAACCCAGACCAGAGACTCTTGCCCAGCAATTCCTGCATCAGGCCAAGAAACTTCTGGGTGAGCTAAAGCAAAGCTTTGAGAAAGAGACGCTGCATCTCCATCAACAGAGGCGGAGTGATGGAGAATCCACCTAACTCCTATGTAGTTGCATCAATTTCCCCTCGAACCATCAGTATTTCCTGGACTCTGGCTTTCCTGGCACATTGAACATGTGGCCTCGATTAGCCCACCTGAGCCAAAGCTGTCAGAAAGGAAGCACCTCAGTTTGGGGAGAAGTGGGGCTGACATGAGGCACCTTGGACCCAAGGGAGCCCACAACCTCCAGGGAGGAGAAGTTGGTTCCACACTCCCTGAAAGACCCTGTGCAGACCAGGACTTTAACAGGGTTCAAAAATGAACTAGATACATTCATAGAGGTTAAGTCCATCAATGGCTATTAGCCAGGATGGGTAGGAATGGTGTTCCTGGCCTCTGTTTGTCAGAGGCTGGGAATAGATGACAGGAGAGGGACCACTTGATGATTATTTGTTTCTATTCACTCCCTCTGGGGCATCTGGTATTGGCCACTGCTGTCAGACAGGTTACTGAGCTAGATGGACCTTTGGTCTGTCTCAGTATGACCATTCTTGTGTTCTTATGTAAAGGACAGTGCTTCAAGTAAAAGTGGTCAGGCCGGGGGCAACCAGCCGAGGAACGCCCCCCTCAGAGTTGCCCAGAGCACATGACACAGCACTCTGACAGCAGCTTAAAGGGCCCATTCTACCTTAATGGGGTTATAGCTGTCCCGGACCCCATCTCTGGACTCTTGCTGCCCTCCTGTGGTCATTCTACAGTAGAACTATTCCTGCTATCAGACCCCTCCTTTCCATTTTCCAGGCACATCCCATTGTCCTAACCTTGCTTTAAGTTATAATAAGAGGAAGCTGCATACTCAATTTGGTGGCCTTAACTTAGAAGGTGGTTTTGAATAAACAGACTCACAGACAGACACACAAACTCTTTCAAATATATAGTAAATTATCACAGTCTGCCTCCTTCTCCCTGAAAGCTCATATGACCCCGTCAGTGAAATCCAACTCTGGCATCGTTGTACCTTTTTTTCATCCTAGCTATTTCTTGGTATCTCCCAGGACTAAGGTAAGCTGCCACAACCATCTTTTTTAACTCTTCATAACACACACATTTTTTAGACCATACGGCAACAAACTCCAGAGTCATCATGTCCTCCACTGGGCAGCTTGTGCTTGAAAAATATGGATTCGCCAATAAAATACTAGAGAAAAAAAACAAAAAAAACCCATAAGATCATCTCTGTGACATGTTCCATGCAGACCCTGGACATAAAATCTCTCAACATCTAGGCCCCCCACTCTCCTCATCTTGTCCTAAGTAGAGGAGAGATGGTTCGGAGTAAGGCAGGGAAGTAGGACTTCCAGGTCTCCTGTCCACAGTAAGCAACCTTGGTCTATCTTCTTGTGAGAGCACAAAGCAGGTGGAAAAGGCTAGCAGCTAGGTGTGGGACCATGTCCTACCTATTCTGCACTCAGGGTACACAGCAGTAAATGACTATTCAAGGGGTAAGGCCGGAGCAACTCACACAGTGAACGCAGCTGAATGGCAGATTGGCTCTTGGGCTATGCCTAGACTGCATCCCTCTGCCGGCAGAGGGATGCAAATCAAGCACTTTGGAAGTGCAAATGAGCCCAGGATTTAAATATCCCAGGCTTCATTTGCATACTCATGCTCCAGTGCTGTGCTAATTGCGCGCCATTTAGAAAGTGAAAGTAAAGCGTAGCTGCAGTTCTGCCATGGGGAGCTTTTTTGGCACATCCCATACTCCTCAGCATAATCCAGGCCAAAGAAGCTCCCCCAGCCATTCATGCCTCTAACCCAAAAACAACTGCCTCATCTCCACTGTCCGACTCCCAATGAGGGCGAATTCACCCAGTGCCTAGGACACCTGATCCAATAATTCATTCCTCTCTCTGCTGAAAAAGGGGCCCTTATTCCCAGCCTCAATATGTCTCCTTTCATCAACCAGCCAGTGGGTCTGGTTTTGTCTTTGAATTCAGGGGTGAAAGTAATTTATATTTCTTACAGGTACTGTCGTATTGCAACTTGTCAAGAAGGGGCCCTCACAGCAGGGAGGGAGTTATGATAGGACAGTACTTATATGAAATTTAAGTGTGGAGTGTGGGGGACACAGGGAAGGGGGTTAGAGTGGGGGCGGGCTCAGCGCAGGGGCTTGAGGTGGGGGATGCAGGAGTCAGAGTTGAGGGTTCAGGGCAGCGAGTTGGAGTGTGTGTGTAGAAGGGATGTGGGGGGGAATCAGGGACCAGCAAGCCCTCGGTGCTTCCCAGAGCATGCCATGTACCGCTACGGCAGAAGTTTAAAGGGCCCTGGGCTCCAGCTGCCACCACTGCCACAGTAGTAGCAACAGCAGTCAGGAGCTCCGGGCTTTTTTGTATCACTAGACCTCAAAGCAGTTGCCCCTTTTGCCTCTCCCATTGGCAATCCATGAGTGAACATTTATGTTACAGTAGCACCCAGCCACCTCAGCTAGGGTTTGGGGTGCCAATGTGCAGCCTGCTGCACCAAAGGAAGGCAGACAGGCCATGTCTATGCAGCTGTCATGAGGTGTGATGGCAGCTCGGATAGGTGTACCCAAGCTAGTTCTGCTATAGCTAGCATAAGGGTGAGATCAGTGCTGGCTCAAGTAACAATAGCAGCATGGAGAGCACTCACTAAGGGCTTGTTACCAGTACGCCAGGTATTGATGTTGCAGCGATCAATCCACCAGCTGTTGATTCATCATGTCTGATGACACAATAAATCAATCTCTGAGCACCTTCCCATCAACACTGGTACTCCACCAAGACAAGAGAAGTAGCTGGCGTCAATAGGAGAGCAGCTCCCTCTGCCCCCGACCTTACCGCACACAAGTTGCTGCGCTAAATACATCAGCTTCACCTAGCTGAAGTGACACAGATTGGGTCAACGGCAGGGGTTTGTGTACACTAGGCCTACATGGCTCTTGACTCTTAGGCTTCCTTGATTTTCCAGAAAATCCCTGCTACAGCATCTGCTTCTTTTACTCGCTTCTATGCACTGAGTCTGCTTCACAACATCCATTTCTGAACCATGCCACAAACCTGCGCTCAGATGTCGAGGCTTCTTCGTTTCCCTTAGGATCTGCAATTTTTATAAAGTAAAGAGCTTTCAGTTAAATTCGTAAAGGCTGAGGAAAATTTGCACATGCTGAAAACAAAGAAAATGAACTTCAAATGTATACATTTACAGCTCAGAAGTTGCCCATTCATTAAAAAAATGAGGACTGGCCACAGATGGAAGCGTCTCAGAAGACTTTGCTACACCTTAGCTCATTCTCAGTCAGTAGAATGCATTTGCCATCTGCTGCTCCAACCAGCCTGTTACCTCTTCACCCAACTCCATTTCTTTAGCTACTGGACTATCCACCTCTGAATGAGAGGTCCCCTTTGTGCCTGATCCACAGAGGATAGGAGCCTGTTGTGGCCCCATTCATGCAGAGTTGGTTCTTTAGCTCAAGCCATAGCACCATGTGCTTTTAGCTCTGGAAGGCTCTGGTTACATCCCTGATGTATTGGGCGTCACATTTGCAGCAGTTAAAGTTTTCTTTCTTACGGTAAAATTGAAAGAAAAAAAAGTCCCATTAAAATATTTTGTTCCAACTCTCAGCTAACACCGAAGTCCATTTGGGGAGCAGATGAACAGAGCAGGGGTCACTGTGAGAAAGGCGCAGTCTGGAAGAAGAGATCCCATTGCTCCATCATGGTAGGCACAGGCACCCCAAGAGAAGACATGGAAAGGATCTCTTAGTTCTGAACCTCTCGGTACAGCATGATTGAGATGCCTACCCACACCACATGTGAGTCCACTGGAGACCAACGCTGTCTTGCCTCGTAACAGAGATCCCCTCCCTATGGGCGCCAGTTGCAAGGCTCCATATTAATGGATGTCCATGTAAGAACCAGGCTACAGCCATATGTCTGTGAATAGCTTCCTGGGTCTCCAAGCAGGAATGTTTCAGTTCAGCAGACTTTAGGGGAGAACAGGGCAGATTTTTAATAACAGATCTGAATGCCAGCAGGGTGCAGACCCCAGGTAATGGAGAACCAATCACCTGCTCTAAGTGAATTGTTCCATGAGTCCCATCTCTGTTAAACCTTGGCCTCTTATTTTCAGGCTGTGTTCTTCTCGCTTCAGCTCCCAGCCATTGGGTCATGTCCTGCCTAGATCTACTACATCAGGGCTACTCAACTTTGGAAGCCCCGGGGGCCACAATGATACTCACATGCCAAGGACTGCAACTTCAGTGTGGTTGCACATACATGCAAATATATATGCAAATAGCTTCTTTTACACTGACAGACATGAATACGAAGACTAAGGCAAGATGACACAACACATGGGCCCCATTTAAGTCAGTTCTGCTGATATTAATAAAATGCAGTACTTACCCGATTTCCACGCATATGACATCGCTTTTAATGGGAAATGACAGTCCAGGAATTTAACTACCAAAATGCATATCAACAGAAATCCATTATAGTGACTACTTTTTTGTTTTGGCTCCCACCCATGGGCTGTGTGTTCAGCCCCATGGAAACCCAAACTGCACCACCGGCCACAAAGGGGACACGGGCTGCATATGGCCCACGGGCCATGTGTTGTGTAGCCTTGTACTAGATTTAAGAGACATCCACTATCAGAAATCGCCTTCCCAGGTAGGTATTCGTAGCTCATGAGATCAAGTCACCTGTTAACCTTCGTTGGGATGAACCAAATAGACTGAACTTCTGAATCTCTCACTACAAGGTTTTTTTTTTCCAGATCCTGAATCATTCTTGCAGCTTTTTTTCTGAAATGTTAACAGCTGGCTACCACCAGTGTGGACACCAGAACTGAACACAGCCCTGATCTACGCTACAAAATTACTTTGGTAGAAGTCGGTGATTAGAGGTATCAATAATCCCTGCCTCTGTGGGACAGAGGTACGCTGACCTAAGCATGTAGATAGAGTACAGGAGAGTTCCCACCAACATAGCTATCGCCTCTGGCAGAGGTGGCTTTATTAAGTAGATGGCAGGGCTCTCTCCTGTCACTTCCCTAGAAGCAGTACATTTGTGGGGCCGACCTGCCCACAGTCTGTAGTAGTAATCTCCTTAATGCCATAAGCAGAAGTAGCACCTTCTCGCTTCTCCTACTTGACTGTCCACCGTTTCTATCTCCAGGGATCGCATTGCACCTTTGGCTCACCATCACACAGGGAGTTCCTGTTCAGCAGGTTTCCACAGGACCTCTATGTCCTTCCTGGGCAGAGCCCTTCCTTTCAAGGATACAGCCCTGCATGCGTGCCCTGTGGTCTTGATTCCTGGACCTTGCCCCTGGGCTGTCTGAAAATACATGTTCCCATGGGCCCAGCTGATCTTGAATGCTGTGTGGAATATTCCACCCCCAGCAATCCCCACCGCCCACTGATTGGTGAGTCATCTTCAGCAGGGACTCTCTTTCCTTCTGGGTCACTGAGAATGACCTCAAAGAGCTGTGGGCCAAGGACACATGGACAAGCTCATGCTGAAATAACAGAATGGTTACCTGCTGCACGGCGTTTCCCCTTCTGCTCCACAGGCTCCCCTCTCACTGCACTGCCAGGGAACGGCTTCTTTGAAAAGGAAGTTTTAAAACAGACCCATTAGAGCACCAGAGTGGATACCTTTTAACATCAGCCTGGCCCTATGATGTAACTGAGACTGAAGGAACGCATTAGCCTTGCTCTGTGCCTCAATGCAGCAGGGAATGCATGCCTGCAAGGAGCATCATCTCTGCATTAACTGAAAAGGAGACACACAAACGACCCAGTAAAAAGAGTGTCTTAGGGATCTGGCTTTCATTGTGGGGCTGGAGGGCAGGGCTTGAATCCTGAAGAAGCCCTGAGGGTAAAAGTTATGGGACTCTTAATTTATAAAATTCTGACTGGGTTGGAGAAAGGAGATTGGTCACATCTATTCTCCCCATCCCATCATACAGGAACAGAGGAACACACAGGGAACCTGCAAGGGGGAACATTCAAAACTGATTTAAAAAATACTTTTTCACACAGTAAGTGATTAGTCTGTGGAACTCACTGCCACAGGAATTAAGCCAATTTCTTGCTATCAGAGACAAGGAAGAACTTGAGCACTCGGGGAGAGATTATCCCACATATCCCCTGGGATGCTACGGGGGGCTTTTAGTAGTTCCTATGAAGTAGCTGGTGCTGGAAATTGTCAGAGACTGGGCTAGATGGAGCTTGGGTCAGAATCTATCTGGCAGTTTGTATGCTCCTAAATTATAGGATAGTTCCTGGGGGTTGTTGTGGACAAAAAAGAGGAAATGTCTTCTTTGCCAGAGGCACTTAGAGAATAGCTGGTGCAAATTTAATTCTATTATATATTGTGCCTCCATCTGAAGTACCTGCTGATGTTTTCATTATCTTTTTAAAAGTCCAATTGTTCTTTGAATCTCTCTAAGCCTTTGGCTACAGTGATAGATTGTTGCAGAGAGTTCCACCGGCTAATTACACCGTGTGTGATTAAGTATTTCCTTTGCTTAGTTCTGAATTGCTCACGTTCAGTGTCATGGAATGTTGTCTTGTTCTTTTGTTGGGAGGCATGGAAAAGAGAAGGGATCAATCTCGCTTTTCTTAATCACTCAGAGCAGGCTTTTATCCCATGCCCTCTTATCCATTTCCCTGCTAAAGGAACCAGTCCAGACATTTCAAGCTCTCTTCATAGGAGTGCATTTCCTGGCCCTTGATCATCCCCATCACCCTCCTGTGAACCTCTGTGAGGCCAGGTCTACACTATAAACTTACATCAGTATAACTGAGTCATTCAGGGATGTGAAAATTTATATCCAGCCTCTGGTGTGGACTGCACTAAGTCAACAGGAGACTTCTCCCATCCATGTAGCCACAGCGCATCTCACAGAAATGGACTGGCTGAGCTAATAGGAGAAGCTCTCCTGTTCGCATAGTAGCATCTTCACACTCGTGTGACTGTGCCACCACTGTATTTTGTGTAGATCTGCCCTAATTCTGCAATATCCCATATCAAATGGGTTGTCCCAGCACTATACACAGGATCCAGGTGGGGCCACTGCTCTGATTTATACAAAGGCATCAGAACATTCCCTGTAAAATTCTTCATCTTGATTTTCTTCACAAGCTTCTGCAAAATTTTTCTCCCTTCCTGCTTAGCCCCCTTTCCAGATATTTACTTAATAATTTAAACCACAATTTCCTCCTACAATCCCTTCTGACATCTCCAGAGTTAAGCTATGGCCACATTGTGAATTGTGTCTCTTGCACTTTACACAGCAATATGGAGAATCCCTTCCCCCTTCCCCCTCCCCCTGGACATAGCTGAGCTCAAAGGGTATGTCTACACTACCCCGCTAGTTCGAACTAGCGGGGTAATGTAGGCATACCGCACTTGCAATGAAGCCCGGGATTTGAATTTCCCGGGCTTCATCTGCATAAGCGGGGCGCCGCCATTTTTAAAACCCCGCTCGTTCGAACCCCGTGCAGCGCGGCTACACGGGGCACGAACTAGGTAGTTTGAACTAGGCTTCCTAGTTCGAACTACCGTTACTCCTCGTGGAATGAGGAGTAACGGTAGTTCGAACTAGGAAGCCTAGTTCGAACTACCTAGTTCGTGCCCCGTGTAGCCGCGCTGCACGGGGTTCGAACGAGCGGGGTTTTAAAAATGGCGGCGCCCCGCTTATGCAAATGAAGCCCGGGAAATTCAAATCCCGGGCTTCATTTGCAAGTGCGGTATGCCTACATTACCCTCCTAGTTCGAACTAGGAGGGTAATGTAGACATACCCAAAGAGAGCTGGGAAAGTTTTCTACGGAAACATTTGTCAGATAAAATATGCAGATTCAATTATGCCAAAACATTTAGCAAATTCATGTAGATTTTACCATGTTTTTCAATTGAAAAACACTTCATATATAAAATATTGTTTCATTTTCATATATTCAACACAAAAATGTTTCAATTTTTTAATTTTACTTCTGAAATTGCCTTAATTTTTTTAACAAATAAAATCCATTTTTAAATGCTTAAAATGCAAATGAAACAAAGCGTTAAGTACAACCCGCAACGGCAATGTTTTCAACTTTTTGATTCACCCCAAAATTTGAAAAATGTTGATTTTGGTTTGACACAAAACAATTGTTTTTCAATTTTTCAGAATTTCCAGGGAACCAGAAAAAAAAAACCATATTCACTCCCCATGAACTGTGTTCACTGAACGTGCAAAGACAAGGTCCAGCAACATGCACATGGCTGTTCCAGGTGGTCCCTGGCAGCTTCTAAAACACAGAACATAGGGAGCGGCTCTGTTAGGTGGGAGAAAAAATAAGGCTGCAGAAGGGTAATCCTATTACACTCTTTGTACTATTGTTCATTCAAGGGTTAATGCTATTGTACGTCATTGTATTAACTGGATGTATATATCAGTGGTCCCCAACGCAGTGCCCGCAGGCGCCATGACACTCACTGGGGCACTTATGTGCACCCGCCGAGTGATCAGGGCCTGGCAGCCCCGCCCCATGGCACCTGGCAGCCCCAAAAGGTTGGGGACCAATGGTATATATTGTAAACCTGTAAAAACAAAGAATCAGGAAAGGTAAAATTTGTGTTTGATCAAAAGACCCTAGCAGTGATGGTTTGCAGTGAAGGATTATATCCTTGCAGACATCATACTTCAAGGAGGGGATTGTTAAGGGTAAAATCCTAAAAGGTTAAATGTCCAATTTGTAATGTATGTTTGGTTTGTGATGTGCTCCTGTTAAAATCAAAATGGAACAACAGTCATCCATTTTGTAAATCAAAATGGGAGATAAGCCGCCTGCCCCAGGTCCGTCGGACCATGATTTTCCCGCTTTCTGGCAGAAAAGAGGTAAACAAGTTCCAGTCCAAACTGGATTTACCTCAGAAGCACATCCTACAGGGTCTCCCTAGCAGGGGCAGATGCTGCGGGGTCTCCCTAGCAGGGGTTTACCGCTTTAGACAGCACAAAAGGCCGACAGCTGAATAATTCAGGGCTGCCCATCCTAGAGGCAGGGGGCACAGAGGGGTTTCCCTACAGGTCATCAGACTCTGTGGCAAGAGAGCTGCTGTAGCCATAGGAAAACTCCATCACTAGCCACCCTGACCTTCAGCGAGGAAGGGGACTCCTCAGTGTTCCTCTGTCACAGCTCTCAGTGAGCTGAGAGGTTGAGGTCCTGAGCGACCCTCTGGGAACCATCACAAAAGTTGCTATAAACTTTTGTTATACTTACCGTGCAATGGGGGCTGATTACTGTACCATTCAGTATTTGTTTCTTATTATTATTACCCCTTGAATACCCTCTTTTGTAAATTTACCCCTAATAGATTGGGTATTGTTCAGTTCACATAAACTGGGCCCTTTGATTAATTAAAACACGCCACCAAACGATAGATGCTGGCTGTCACAGGACTCGAACAGAGGGTCTAGTATTGTTAGGGGACCCCTCTGCAGCCTTATCTTTTCTCCCAGCTAACAGCTCACATACTAGTTGACGCAATGGGCACCAACTAGTAGATCAGGCTCTATTGGTAGATCTTTGAGCCACTTGACAGGTAATGATCCTAACTGGTTTGGCCAAGAGGCTATCAAGGGCTGGCACTTCAGCTGCCCCTCTTCCCACTGCTGCACATCTGCTGCCCTTTGCCTTGGAGTTGTCCCCTAAGGAGCCTCCTGCTTGCTGCGCAGAGCAAGGGAGGGTGAGGAAGGTGCTGATGTCAAGGTGCCCCCCTTCCCCCCTGTATCCTATCTCCATAGAGCAGAGGGGGAGCACAACAGGACTTGCGATGGAGTTAGCTGGCTGCTTTTGGGAGTGGTGCAGGGCCAGGACAGGGGTGAACCTGTCTTAGCCCCACTGCACCACCACCCAGGAGCCACCTGAGGTAAACAGTGCCCAGTTGGAGCCCACATCCTGAAACCCTATCCTAGTCATGAATTCCCTCCAGCAACCCAACCCCCTGCCCCAGCTCTGAGTACCCCTGTATCCAAATGCCCTCCCAGATGCCTGCCCCTAGAACTCCCTCTTACATCCTAACTGCATTGCCCAGGTTCAGCTCAGAGCCCCTCTCACACTTAATCTAAGACCACAGTCTGCACCCCAGCCCTCTGCCCCAGCCTGGTGAAAGTGAGGGAGAATGGGGGAAGGAGGGAGGACAGAATGAGTAGGGATGGAGCCTCGGAAAAGGGGTCCAAAGGCGGCCCAGCAAGGGCATTTGGGTTTGAGGTAGATCTTGGATTGCACTTAAATTCAAAAAGCTTAAAAAGGCTGGAGACCCCTGAGTTAAAGGGATGCTACCTTATGCACTAGAAATGGTCTGTTTAACTTTTCTTTGTTGTCTTTCTTTTAGACAAGATCCAATCCATGACAGAACTTAGCTTCTTTATTTACCAGATTATTGAAATTTTATATAGATTTCCCATTTACCTGTGGCTTAGAGGCTTCATATGGTTGATTTGAATGTTTATCACCCCGTGTCTTTTTCACTTCCTTTGGCTGGGAAGCAGAGCCTCTAAGGAGGTCTGTCTCCTTCTTTGGTGACTCCGGATGATGCTCAGAGAGCTGCTGAATTCTGGTTTCTTCTCCCAGCGATGGCACAGACCTCTTCTTAGGGGATACATGATTTTATTAAAGGATGTAACCTTTCCACTGGGCTATGATGCTTACTACAGTCATCACAACTTTGTCACAACTAGATGACCGCAATCCAAGGTGTTTTTCATGGAGTTACAATTTAAGAATCCTCGTAATTTGAGCTGGGCACATTTCATAGAGCAATAACGTGTTTGCCAAAAACCACATTTTAGAAGCAACAGAACTTTCAAATAATTAGATCAATCTAAAATTTGGCTGGTGAAAAAAATGGAGAAAGAATTTGAAGACCTTGAAATAGTTCATTTCTGGCTATTTGAAAACAAACCATTTCAACTTTTCACCAGGGCACGTTGCAGTTTGACTGCTTTGAAATAAAGCGCTTTGAGATTTCCTTTCCAAATGGTGATCTGTTTTGAAATGTAGCTAATTAAAAAAAATTAAACACACCCTACCCCAGCCCAAAATGAAATGAAGACTCCTTCCACTCAACATTCATTTTCTTCAAATTTTTTTTGGTTCATCGCAAACATGAGGGGAAAAAATCAGGTTTTTGCTCAGTTCTGCTCTTAAAGTCAAGACAAAGCAGATGGTGATACTCCATGCATCACAGATAGGCCCCTATGACCAGGCTCCAAGGTCAGCACTGGTTTCTGATTGGCCGTGCAGTTTGAGAGGTTAGTTGTGTCCCAGAAAGCCTTAAATGGCTGGAGACCATCCAGATGAAAATTCTGCTTTCTCCCCATGGGATACCGCTATAGCTATGACCAGCAAAGGCATCTGAGGTAGGAGGCCCCTGATTTAATAGACAGGATATTTTCTGCAAGGAATTCATAACCTTGCAACTCACTGCATGGCTCCAGATCCATTGGCTGTCAGGGATTATAAAACTTGGCTGTTTTCTTGGCCTGCTTGATCTTCTCTAGCTAAGCCAGGAATAATAGAGTTGGAGGCAGAAATGACTAAGAGAGATTCTTTGGCTGGGTTTATGCCAGAGGCAAGACTAGATGGGCACATTGGAAATGGATGAGCTTGTGAATTGTGAGTTACTGGTTTCTCACATGAAGGCTTCAGGTATCAAAGGGACTTTTATTATGTTGTACAGTGTCTTTGGGTGGTAGTACTTGGGGATTCTACAACTATTAAAACCTATAGTCAGAGATAAATACGCTTTGCAAAAATGGGCCCTAATTTTCAGAAGTAGACATTTAATATTTGGGGACCAGAATGTTTGACTGACCCACTCGGATATGTCTATACTGCACACAGAAACCAGACTTTGAATCAGGTTTAAGCCTAATCCCCCTTCCGTTCACACAACATCAGACCAACTCAGATAAGGCAGCATTCCAGACTCTGCTAGGAGATGGATCAAAACCTGAATCCCACCATGTCTCAGCTCTAAGCCCTGTCATATGCAAGTCAAGCCACAGAGCCAAGTCAGAAAGTCTGTGTTGTGCAGTATGGACATTTTTGCATGGTCATGTGAGACCCAGGCCCAGCAACTGTAAATACAGGTTTGAAATGTAGTGCCAATGTGCTGCTTCGTTTCACCAAAAACCTCCCAATCTTCCATCAAAACACCATTTAATGGAAATATTCTGAGCATCACTAGCTGAAAGAAATAATCACAAATAACAGCACATGTTGGCGCAGATTCATTAATCTAGAGCCTTTTACCATTTAAAATGAAAACAATTTAAAAGGCTCAATTCTAGAGTGTGCTCTGGATTCCCTCCATGTAGGGGCTCTCTTAAGAGCAGCTGAATAACTCTCCCTTCCCAGCCCGCTGGCCCACAGGCCTCTCTCTGAGTAAGGGGATACCAGTGCAGCATCCCCATGAGAGAATCTGGGCCCAGGTTTGTAAACAACCCAGCCCTTCAGCATTCACTTGAGGGAAACAGTAAGTGGTGTCGTATTCATCCCTGGCATGAGGTTGGGTGTGGTTCTCTGGCCTGAGTTATCAGACTTAGGTGATCAAAATAGTCCCTGTGATTTTAGAGCCCCTTGGCCTAAAGTACAAATGTTTGCTGGCCAGACATGAACTAGAACTTGCTCGAGGGTACTACTCTGTGGCACCAGCCAAGCCGGCCTGCAGTCTAATTGCTGGAATGACTACACGCAACTGATGCTGATTGGGTTAAATAAAATACCCACCTTGTCCGCTACTCCACTGGCATGGCTCTGTGGCTGGGATCCAGACCCCAGCTCCCCTGCTGAACTCAGCGGATGTATTTCGGCTTGGTGCAGTCCTGAAGTTCTCCGCTCTGGATGCAAACACAAACAAGTGAAGATCATTGATTTTTACACATCCCAGCATCCTTCACACAGGCCTGGCGCCCCTCCTGTCCTGAGATGGCCTGCAGCACACTGCGAGTGAGGGACCCGATAGGTTTTCTAACGTTCTGACAGGACGTTCTCTGATTGGCTACTTGCTCCAACCCTCCCCTCCTCACATTCTCTTCACCTGTTTCATTACACAACTGCCCCACTTACCCTCTTATCCCCTGCCCTGTCCCAACCCAGCCTCCCTTCCCTCCCATGTCCCCTCTCACGTCTCCTTTCTGTCCATGTACCTGGCCCCCTCCTAACTCAACCTTCTGGAAAACTGAAAATTGTTTGCCACCACCCCTTCCCACAAGTCCCCTTCTCTGCCCCCTCTTTCCACCCCCTCCCCTGACTGCTCACCTTGCGCGGGCTCATGCTGCGAGGCTATAACATTGCAGGGCATGGGGTCAGGCTCGGACTGAATTCTGGGCTCTGAGACCAGACAAAGAAGGTGGGTTTAGAGATCCAGGCTCCGGCAGCTACCTTGCAATTTTTAGTCCCACAGCCTGAGTTGGCTGACCCAGCAGGGCCATCCCGAGACATTCTGGTGCCTTATCCAGCCTAGGAGGGGGGCACATTCAAGGCTGTTGGGGCAGCAGTTGCAGGGGGCAGGCCCAGAGATGCAGCGGGCAGGAGCAAAGCAGAGAGGTGGAAGTCCTCGAGCTCACACTCACTGGCGGCAGTGGGAAGTGGGGTGACCTGGGCCAGCCCACTCTGATCCCCCAGCTCTCAGATGCGTCCCTCAGGGGAAGAAGCTTGGGGAAAGGGAGGGGAATTGCCCCCGACATGCACTGGTAGCAGCGGGGAGTGGAGCAACATGGCTGGGAGCCAGGGGTGTGGAGGAGGCTGGTACTCTGCCGCTGCACTTCCAGTCACTGCTGCTGAGTGCAAGGGGTGGCCCAACCCCTACTGCCAGCACCAGGCCCCCACTAATCCCCTAAGCCATGTCACTAGGGGAAGGGATGGAGTGGGGGCAGGGTGTGGATGGAGTGGAAGGGTGTCTTGGGCGCTGCAAACCTCCCCCAGGGATGGCCCTACTGAGTGCAACCCATGGAGGGGGGTCAGCAAGAGGATGGGACTAGCAAAGCCCAGCATTGCCACATGCAGCTGCCTGGGCCACCATGGAATTTGGGACAATTTGGTGCCCCCATATTTCCTGGTGCCCTACATGGGTGCATATTTTGCATATGGGTAGGCACAGCCTTGCAACCCAGCCTCTGAACTTGGTGCCGGGGGTTTTGAACACAGCATAGTGGTTACCTCAGGCTGCGTCCATGCGCTAGTCTCTAGTGATCCACCCCCACGTTTCTTCCCTACCATTCACCATGAAGTCTCTGAAAGCCACGGTGGCCTGTCTCATGGGAGAGCAGTCACGCTACAGAATAACAACAGAGCCCTGCAAGGGTAGCTAAAGAACCTCTGGTGTCCCTGGAGCTCGGCTCACTCACACTGCTTGTTCTCCACTTCCTGTGCCAGATGCAAGTGGGATTCATCTGGCAGCTCTGCACAGGGGATCTCCCGGCTGGCCAGCATGGGCCAGGCTCCACTGTATTGAGTGGCACAAAGTGTCCAGGACAAGAGAGTAGAAGCTGAGCCATTATGTGGGGTTTTACCTTGGCATGAAGATGATGCAGTTTGCTCTTCTGTCTGGATATCCATTGCTTCTTCGGGAGCCTCTCCGGCTTCACCATCTGAAAGGCAGGGGAAGGCAGCGTTACTGAGATGATCATGGGAAGGGCTTAAGCAAAAAATGAAAGGGGCTAGTGGAGGATTCTCCCCAACTGAGCCATTTTCAATCCATGGAGTAAGCCTCAATATACTTATCTCCTGGGGGCCAGAGCAGCTTAGATGGTAAGAGTCACCACTGAATGCTACACCTGATTTGGCCATTGAATGACCTACGGCACGTCACTTCACTTTCCTATGCCTCAGTTTTCCCACCTGTAAAATGGGGATGATGGTACTGACCTCTGTGGAGCTGGCAAGACAGTTCACTTGCCCCTCCCTGCTACTTTGCACAACCCTGACTGGAAGGGGGGTTTGCCAGCCAAACACGGCGGCTACGTCTACACTGGCATGATTTTCCGAAAATGCTTTTAACGGAAAAGTTTTCCATTCAAAGCATTTTCAGAAAACCACGTCTAGATTGGCAGGATGCTTTTCCGCAAAAGCACTTTTTGCGGAAAAGCGTCTGTGGCCAATCTAGATGCACTTTTCCGCAAAAAAGCCCCAATCGCCATTTTCACGATCGGGGCTTTTTTGCGGAAAACAGTACTGTGCTGTTTACACTGGTCCTTTTGCGCAAAAGCCTTTCGGAAAAAGACTTTTGCCCGAACGGGAGCAACATAGTATTTCCGGAAAAGCACTGACGATCTTACATGAGATCGTCAGTGCTTTTCCGGAAGTTCAAGCGGCCAGTGTAGACAGCCGGCAAGTTTTTCCACAAAAGCAGATGATTTTGCAGAAAACCTTGCCAGTCTAGACACAGCCACAGTGTTAACTCTGACCCTTGGGAGGGTTTGAGTGGATAAGCAGGTGGGGATCAAGATGACAGACCAGCTTGGAATTAGAAAAGAACACAAAGAAGCAGCAAGAGCTTGAAGCTATGTCAGAGAGGGAGCTTGTTGGAGGAAAATCAGCTGCTTACAAAAGGGATGCTTGTAAACTCAGACAGGAGCTAAGGCCATGTGACCAATACAGCAGGGGGAGCAAATCAGCTGGTGGGGAGTGGGACTGACCTGGCTATATGCGGCTCTCGGGGCACTGCCTCCCTTCTCCCCCCCCCCCCCCCCCACAAAGCACGAGTGAGTCCTGCCCAGGAATTCTACTGTGCCCCCCCCCCCCTTCCTCAAGTAGTTGTGAACTGTCTGGCTGGTAGACACACTCATGCAGCCTGAGCATATTTACCAGCCAGGCAGTTCGCAACTACAAACTGATACATCTAGTAATAATAAAACTTACCTAATGAGAAAATACCAGATATGTTCTATGTCTGGTATTTTCTCAGTTTGTTTTTTATGTGTTTATATTTTTGGGCTGCAAAAAACAGTACGGAAAAAAAAGGGTTCGAACTAAAGTAAATGTTTGGGAAACCCTGGTCTAACCAGCTTTCTGTCTGTCTTACAGTCCATTATCCAATCCATATTCCTTAACTTGCTGGCAAGAATATTGTGGGTGACCATATCAAAATCTGTGCTAAAGCTGGCACTGGGAGCTTTGGGAGGACCAGAAACAACTTATTTGAATATTCATAATTTGATAAATGAATATGCAAATATGCAAATTAATGTTACCAGTCCTCCAAAAGTTCATGAATGGATTTACTGGTCCCTATGTCAAAAAGTATAGGAACCCCTGATTTAAGGTGTCAAGAAAACTTCTCTCTGCCTCCCCCAACCAGCAGTGTGTAATTGCTCATAGCAGAGCCTGCAGCCTTCTTCACCCTGTAGCGACATCAGTGCCCAGGTTGCTGCTGCTAACCATTCCTTGTTGCACACTCCCCTTTGTCAAGCACTTTGGGGAAGGCAGGACCGGATTAAGGGGGGGGCTAGCTGGGCAACTGCCCAGGGCATTTCCTATGGGGGGCACCTGATTGAAGTGGTAAAGGGTGCCATGCGCCCCGGGGCAGGGCTGCGCATGCGCTGCACGCCTGCTGCCCGGGGTGCAAGTCGGCACTGGGGGCAGGCAGGTGATAAGAGTCAGAAGTTGTTTTAAGAGCCCTGGGTGTTAATTTTACTCCCTGTTCGGACAACACACAAGGCTAGAAGACATGCCCCTTTGGTCTGCAAAATGAATTGGTTTAACATTACAGGAGAATAGGATTGATAGGAAAGGAGTGGGTGTTTTTTTAGATCAAGAAATTCTCAACAAAGATTCTTAAACCAATTGTTTGAAGCTGGTTACCTGCGCTGTCGTCTATCATCACCCAGGAGTTGTCTGGCTGATCATCATCTTTCTTTGAGGTGGCAGGGGTGCTGTCTGAGCTGGTGTTCCCATGCCCCTTTGAAAAGGAAAGTTACAAGCTAGAAAATAATGACAGTACAGCCCAGAAAGATCTCTCCTAAGAAAGGCCAAATGTGTCCTGCTTCAGATCAGGTGTCCACGCTAGATGGCCCCTTGAGGTCCCTTCCAGCTCTAAGTTTCTGTGCTTCTCTGTCCAGCTGGTTTTTGAAATTGCTTTGTAATAATATAGTCACTTTTAGATCCATTAGTGAGTGCCTGGACAAATTAAAATGTTCCCCAACACGTTTCTGTGTGTTACCACTTCGGATATCACATTTGTGCCCATTGATCCTTTGTTGTAGAGACTGTCCCATTTGGTGGCACATGCTCACAAAACTCCCTGCTATAACTCAGGACCACAAAAGCTCATGATCCCATCTGCATGTTTTGTTAGACTCTAAGGTGCTGCAGGACTATTCGTTGTTTTTTAAGTTTTTCAGTAACAGACTAAGATGGCTACTCCTCTGTGTGCTGTAACAGGCACTCAACTGAGGTGACATTCGTGCCTATACAGAAATCTGAAGGCAAAACAATTGTCTGCACCCCTTAGGAGCTCTCTGAGACCTGGAGCTTGCAGAAACCTTGAGCAAGCTTTACCATCTGCCCCAAATAAAGGGTAATGCTTTGCTGTGTCAGGCCAGGGAGAGCCCAGACAGCATGTCACGAATCATGTGAGTGGTTGGCATTAGTGAATTAACAGTAAGTGAACTGTAAGAGGCCATACTAGGGTCCGAGTCAGTGCACCGGTGGATTGAAAAAAAGGACTGTGTGAAAAAAGACTGTGTGTGCTGAAAGAAATAAAACTGCACAAAGGAGGCAAAGTTCCCAAATAAAAGGAGTCAGCGAGGGAAGAACTCGACCAAGGACACTCCATTGCTTATCGCTCATAGCTAGGCAAGCAGAATTGGATGTTGTAAGCAGGATGATCCAAGATCGGCCGTAAGCACACCTGCAGGTGGTAAGATCATCGGACATCATCCCCACTCGAACTGTCCCTTGCCGAGGGGATATATACCATACCATTTTGCCACAGGAGCTGGAGTTCATCAATTCGGCATATTGGGATGACGCACATGTCGGACTTCTACCTCAATCAAATTAATCAACATTACCTGGGGTTTGGCCAGCCCCAGAGGGTGAGTGGTATGTGTGAATGTGTTTGTGAGAGTGTGTGTTACAACTGGATTAAGAATTAGGCTGCTAAAGTGGGTTAAGGATTAGACAGACTGTTAACTATTCAATTTAAACATTGCTTTTAACCTGCCTTTTAATTGCTAATTACTAGTTATATATATCACTTTTAAAACTGCTCCTGAATTGTAATAAAACTTGTTAAAGGTGTATTCGGGCTCTTGTGGATCTTTTGTTCTGTGACACTGATCAAATGCCCTGTCATGCAGCTTGATCAACCATAAAACAGTGCCCTCTTGTGCCCCTTTGATCTGAGGAAGTGGGTCTGGCCCACGAAAGCTCATCATCTAATAAACCATCTTGTTAGTCTTTAAAGTGCTACATAATCCTGTATTTTGTTTCTCTTGTGGCAAGCATACTGGCTCGCCTGCTGACCCAGAGGAGGAGAGGCACCCCTCCCCAACCCCTACAGGCTTACAGTCTGCATGAGTCAGACTAATGATCCACTCAGCCCTCTAGACTCTCCACCAATTGTCAGCGATAGCTCTTCGACAAGAAGGGACTCCAGTGTGGACAGCTATGGGATAACTTCCCCCAGGTCCCACCTCCTGCTCCACCTTTTCCCCTAAGGCCCTGCTTTCTCTTTGGCCTCTTTCTCAAAGTCCCACCCTCTTCTCTGCCTCTTCTCCCACCCCAAATTTAAAAATAACAGACTTCAGAGCTTATAAAATGGCACTGGACATAAAAACCGAAACCCAGCCTGTCAAAGAGAAAATTGGATGGGTGCCAACCTGCATCCATTGAGATGGGGCGACCAGAATTGAACACTCTATCCTTGGGAGGGTGTAACATTGGCACCAAAATATCCCTGTTATTCTCCATTCCATTCCTTAGACATCCTGAAATTTTGTTTTTCCCTGGGTTGGGAAACATTCTGACAACTGTGACTTGCCTCCTAAATTCTGGAGTAACTGACTGAAAACATAAATATGGAAATGACACTCCTACCTCTGTTTTTGCCTGTAGCTGGGATCCAGGTTCTGATTCCTGCGTAGACAGGACATCTTTCAAAGGTCCTGGACACAGGGGGTTTCCTTCATTTTCCTCATTTCCTTCATTTTTTTCTGGTTCTATACTGCCAGAGCCTGGTTAAACCAAATATTAATAAAAATAACATTAACATTAACAATAAACAACAAAAATAAAGTCAATCACACTTAATTCACATGATTAAAAAGAATCATGATTAAAATTAATCATGATTACTTGCAGTTTTAATCATACTGTGAAACATTAGAAAGTGAACTGAAATTTATTACATAGTTTGGGGTGTTTTCCTAAAATATGAAAATGCCATTTTTTTTCTTTTCAGGAACACTGAAATGTATTATTTCAATTGGGTCATTTTGATTAATTTGATTTTGATTTTTACATATTATTAAAACATTAAATATCACATCTACATATTATTAAATACTATACACGTGATATTAAATTTAATATTGAATATAAAAGTCAAAACATTATGAAACCAAAACATTCTGACATTTTCTTTATGAGATATTTCAGTTTGGACAAAACTGCCTGGAAACTGTTCTGTCTAAAATTTTCAACCAGCTCTAAAAAATAACACGGGGAAATTAAAAGGTTACCTGTACAAACTAGTGTGTTACCCTCTTTCTGTTCCTGTGTCTCTGCTTCTCCAATGACTAGTTCTGTATCTCTGTCCTGGCATTCCTTGAAAATGAAGTTAATCAAAGAATGAATGGGGTGACTCTTTGAACGCAGCAGAGACTTGAATAAGGCAAAATACAGTGTGTGAGTAACTGCACGAACAACTCTTCTGCTAACCAAAGGGAGAAACAGGTCAACTGACCAGAACTGCTGAGTTATAGCTAAGATTTTCAAAAAGAGGAGGCTAATATTCAGAGCCCTACAAATCCGCGGATATTTGCTTCATATCCACAGCTCATTTTTGCAGATAGGGATACAGACACAAATTTTAGGGTTAGAGTTGGTTAGGGTTAGGGTTTGCAGATATCCACTTTATATGCATGAGTATCCACATCCATCCATGGATGGAATGCAGATCTCTGCGGCTCATTTTTGTGGATTCAGAGGTGGATATCAATTTTGTATCCTTGCTGGGCTCTACTAATGCTAGCCTTGTACATCCATATTTAGGCAATTAAATTAGTGGACTGATTGTCAGATGTACTGAGCTGGAAAACGGGAGAGGTTTTTCACAGAGAAAAAGCAAATATTTGTCAAAAAGCTGCTAGGCCCGTCAAACATTCTCAGTGCAACACCTCCACAAACCAAAATCATTTTAGCCAAAATCTGTAATAATTTTGTCCCCAAATTGCCAAAAACCTACACAAGTTTGGTCAATATCTATTAAAAACTGAATATTTCTTGCAAAAAAACCAAAAGATTTTGAGGAAAGTGGACACTTTTCAGGAAATTTTGGGTTATTCAAAAACCAAATTTTCCATCAAAAAGAAAAAAAAAGTTTGGAAGGATTACCACCAGTGTTAGCCAGCAGGTCTAGTCCTGGGAGCTGCTGAGCACCGGATGCTTCTGAAAATTAGCCCATTTAGGGCCTAAGCAACGGCCCATGGAAGTCTTCATAATTTCCTTGGGACTTTAGATCAGGCCTTTATGAGGTGCTAAATAGTAGAGGGGGTTGGGAAAGTGAAGTTGGAAAAGTAGAGAGAGTTGGAAAAGTGATGACATATCCTAGATGTTTCAAAATGTCCCACAGCAAAAGAAATGAAATTACTTCAGAAAAATCAAAATGTTCCAGTTGGAATTTCTCAAAACAAAATGGAGCAGCTGGCTGCCCTGCCTCCAGGGGACTCCCTTGGCTACCACCTACATCTCAAGGGGCTCTGTGCCCTGGGAGTCCCTTGCAATCAGGAGAGTCCCCTGCTGCAGAGTGGCAAGGCCTGAGAGCACCAGATCCAGCCAGATTTCAGGGCTGCCAAGTTCAGGGTTTCTATGGCAGAAAGCCTGGAAGCCTTTGGATCTCTGTCAGTCCATCTGATGAGCTTGCCCTAAACCAACGGTGGGCAAATACCGGCCCACAGGCCAGATCCAGTTCAGCAGGGTTAGCCCCTGGTGAGCTGCTGCCACTGTATTTACCTGCACCTCCGTATTTACTTTGCAGCTCCCATGGGTGGTGAGTATAAGAGGCAGGGGAAGACACTGCCTTCCCTAACTGCCAGGCATGGCTCCACCCACACTCCGCCCTCTACTCCAGCATGGCTCCCAGGCTTCAGCCACGCTGAGTCTGGGGAAACCGGGACTGTGTGCTGCCTCTCTTCCTCATGCTCCTGGGCCGGGGAGGCCACACGGGGAGCTGGAGACCTGTCCTTGCAGTGGGG
Organism: Pelodiscus sinensis; assembly: GCF_049634645.1. Lineage (NCBI taxonomy): Eukaryota > Metazoa > Chordata > Testudines > Trionychidae > Pelodiscus > Pelodiscus sinensis. The sequence continues at coordinate 129,808,719 of NC_134714.1, read as the reverse complement.
GGGATTGGCTGCAGGTGAAAGAGGCGGGGCTGCAGGGTTGCGTCCCCCAGTCCTCAGTTCTCCCACCTCCCATGGCAGCTCCCGTTGGCTGCAGATCACCATTCCTGGCCAATGGGAGCTGTAAGAAGCGATGTCCCCATCTGTGCCACTTCCCGCAACTCCCATTGGCCGGGAACAGCAATCCACAGCCAACAGGAGCTGCAAGTACCCGTACCAGGTGAGGTGCAAGTAAATATAGTGTTGTCAGCCCATCAAGGGCTAACCCTGGGGAACTGCCACAGTCTTTTTGCCCACCCCTGCCCTAAGCCCATGGATCCTGGAATGCCAGGCCCCCACCAGGCAAGCTGACAGAAAACCAGGCCAGTGTTTTGGCAAAAATTCATTGCCAAATTTCAGTTTCAACAAATCAGCAGTTTCTGACCACAAACCACTTCACTGGAAGATTCCTGACCAACCATAAAGCTAGACTCAGTTCCCACTGATCCGAAGGAAGCAAAAGGCTCACCTTGTTGGCCACTTCAGCATCTTCAGCTGGAAGCCAGTGTCCGGGTCCTGGATCTTGATCAGCAGTGGCACCTTCTGAAAGTCCTGAACTTAGAAGGCTTGGTTCATTTTTATCTAGTGTTAAAGACTGAGCTCCTGGTATGAAAAAAAAATCCAAAACAGAAAAACAGCATTCGTTCACTGAGCATAACAGCAAATTCCTAGTGTTCATTTAAATGACCATCTAAGAATGAGACTCGCTGTAGTTTCTATCACAGGAAAAGCCTTTCCCCTATTTTACTCCACTGTTGAGTAACATGAGGAAATATATTTTTTTCAGTACATTATCTCCTCAAAATAAGGTTAGTCTCTTTGCATAGATCTGCGCAGCATGAAACACAATGCGACCCAAATTCCTACTTTAAAGTAGGAATAAGATCCTCCAGAAAAGGGCGCTTTTTCCGGAGGATCGGGGCCAGTGTAGACGCTCTTTTCCGGCTTTTCTAAAAGCCGGAAAAAAGCGGCGGACGTTTTTATTTAAATGCCGCGGGGGATATTTAAATCCCCCGCGGATTTCCCTATTACAATCTCTGAAATTACCATGCCCCTTTCGGAAAAGGGGCCAGTGTAGACAAGTCCAATGTGTGTGGTGTTATTGTTAATGATAGTAATAATCATGATTAATAATAATTAAGTGGAGTGGAAAAGTCAGTAGACATTCCAACATGTAAGAATGGGTTTACAGTGGCTTCATACACATTTTCTAAATATTTTAATGCAGTTTGGGAAAATATGACATTCATAGCAATTGGTAAAGCATTGAGAACACAGAAAGCAAGTCCGAAGGAAAGAAAGACGACCATAACCTGGGTCAGAGTCTTAATTTGATAATTCTGTCAAATCGAACTGCTCTAAAAAAACAATGACGTCTGGCCACAGTGGCTATGTATACCATGTCACTTTCTAATGCTTTAATTATTTAAAGGGACATTTTCATAGGTGCAAATTACAGCTAGGGTGCTAGACTGTATCCTTCCCTCAAAATACCTTATTTCAAAATTTGGCACGGTATAGACAGCGCCAAATATTGAAATAATGTGCTATTTCAAAACATCCCTTAACCCTCATGGAACAAGAGTTACAGGGATGCCGGAATAGCGTGCTTGTTATTTCAAAAGATATTTTGAAATAACAGGTGTATGTAAAAGATGTGGAATAGCTATTTCAGGATACCTCCGGTACCCCAAAATAGCTCCACTGTCTAGACGTACACTTAGGCACCTAACATCGATGTCTTTGAAAAGCTAGCTGACAGAGAGGAAAAAACATCTTTCAACTAAGACATGTAACCCCCAAGGAGATTACCTAGATTCCTGGGGCTCTGTCTGCTGGCAGCTCTGGGAGTGCCACACTGAGTTTGCCTTGGCTCCCCCTCCCTACCAGGGGCAGAGTCTGCCCGGCAACCCATAGGAAGTGAGATGTCCCTCCCAGGGAGTTCAGGAGGGGAAAGAGGAGCCATTGTTTGAGGAGTCTGGACCCAGCCAGGGCAAGGGGAGGGCTGGCTGTGTGGGGAGCTAGTAAGCCCCAGGCCTGCATGCAGGGTTCCCCCTGAGAACTGGCCTCTAGGGACCTGAAGGCAGGATCCCTCAGCTGGGTTTTATGTCTCCACTGTTGATTCCCAGTTGTGGAGTTTGCTGGGAGGCTTCCCCAGCCAGGCTGAGTTGGCTCTCAGGCTCCCTGGGTGAGACTAGTCACCGCATGGTCAGCTCGGCTCGATCTGCTAGTTCAGGGCTGCTGCCTGCTGTGTGGGTCTGAATGCTGGGATAGGAGGTTATAGTTTGAATTTTGGTGCAGTTGTGGGGCCTGCACCTTGAGCCCTGCACCCCTTTGTGGTGAGGGGAAATTCTGGGACTGAAGCAGCCTGATTCCTGCCTGAAGAGGATGCCTGCCAGAAGAGACCAGCCCCTCTGCAGTGACTGAGTCATCTCTCAACCTGAGGCTCATTCATGGAGTGTGTGAGTGCACCATCTTTTAGTTAGTCAGTCAGGAAATTTGTTTGAGGATTTTATAACCTGCTGCATATTAAACCTGTGGAGGGATTTACCACCTTGTGAGTCCTTTGGGCTGTACTGGACCCAGTCAGCCCCACTGCTAAACCACTGCAGAGAAGAAATCTGTGGTCATAAGTCATCAAGGGCCCCAACAAAGTACGCGTACCAATGGGACACTGATCTTACAGTTGCTGGGCACCGGTGACCCTAAAAATAGTGTTTTACCCTGTTATGTTATATTTGTCTCCTGTTTAATATAATTGTGTTTATTATAGTGTATGTGTTAATGTTATTTTCTGGGAGTCTCCAACTATCTGGCAAGTACATGGGGATTCCCCTGGGGTAGAATTTTCCTCCCAAGCTGCCCTGGTGACCCTGCAAGGAAGGAGTGAGGGGGGTGGAGGCACCGCCAAATAAATCCATCGGAAAAAATAAAGTTGAGTGGGTGGCGGGATCCAGAAGAACCCAGACCTGTCCATCAAAACCTGTAAGCAGATTGGCATTGAAGAAGGTAACCAGGTGGAGGGGGCGCTACACACAGTTGCTCCTTCAGCTTAAATTATACAAGCCTGCACAGTGGAAATGAAGGTCTTTGGGTTTTTCCTCTATACCAGAAAAAAAAATCAACTCCTGTGAATCTATTTTAAAAAGATTTAAGATTAGAATGGGTCAAAAAACCTATATTGAAATGTTTAGTCAAAAGTGAAATTTTTCACAAGGAAATGAAAATGTTCAATTTTCTTACAAAACTTGTCAAAATGTTTGTTCATATTGAATCAACAGTTTATATAATTTTAGTATAAAAATGTTAGTTTATTAAAGATTTTGGAAACTGAACATTTTTCTTTAGGGGATTTACTGGTGTTTTCCTTCCCTTTTATTGCCACTGAAAGAAGGGAAGAAACGTTTAAGAGTGAGAGGCACCGAGTGTGTGGAGAAGGAACCCTCTTTTTATTTTATTTTATTTTATTTTGTTTTGTTTTGTTTTTTTCAGTTTGGAAAATAACTATAAAGCATGAGAAAGGGTTTGTCTGGGGTTTTTTTAGGGGAAAGACTTTTCACATTCCCCCCCCTCCCCACCCCACTCCTTTACAGTTAAAAAAGCATAATAAGTCTTTCCTTTCAAAAACCTTTTCCTTTACAGTTAAAAAGAGAAAATAATGAGATTTTACAAAATAACAATGCTAGGTTTCCGTTGCCTCCTGGTTTTTTACTTTTATTCAGTGTTTGTTTGGACTTTCCCAGGTTCTCTGGTGGTAAAACTTCCTGTTCTGCAAATCCAATGAGTCACTGATATTGAATGTTCAACCCACCGTTAATACACAGAATGCTTTATGTTACCTTCCGTCTGACTTTGGGACTCATCAGGGCCCTTCAGAGCTTGCTGACTTTCCAGACAGAGTGCCTCTCCTTCCAGACATTTGCTCTGACATTCTGCGCGTTCCATTATTATGGCTTATCCTAGAATGCCAACCGAAGAGCTGAATTAGCAGGGATGCATGAGACAGACACCAAAAGATCACGAGATTGGCTTTAAAAATCACGAGGCTTTATAAAAATAATATTTTGGAGTCTTTTTTTCCTTTGCCTCCTGGTTTTTGAGCCTTTTGGGGATAATGTTTCGTAGCTTTCCTTCCCGATGACGAGTAATAGAAGCTGGCTTTGTTTTTAAATGAAAGTAGTAGTAGTGCATAAACAAGCAAATAATTTTCACTAAATGCAAAACTATTCTCCTCATGAGAAAGACAGCAGAAAAAGATGGACTGTAAGGTGAGACATTACCATTGTTCCCTCTAAGCTCCTCCATCCATATGTAGATTCTTTCTATCCCTGTGTGGAATAAGTTTTATGTGCACCGAGACATGAGAATGTGCACCACTAATAGAAACACAAAACCTAGTTGAGGGCACTCTGATAATCAGCTAGGCTGTGTCTAGACTGGCCAGTTTTTCCGGAAAATCAGCCACTTTTCCGGAAAAACTTGCCAGCTGTCTACACTTGGCCGCTTGAATTTCTGCAAAAGCACTGACGATCTCATGTAAGATTGTCAGTGTTCTTGCGGAAATACTTTGCTGTTCCCATTCGGGCAAAAGTCCTTTTGCGCAAAACTTTTGCGCAAAAGGGCCAGTGTAGACAGCTCAGATTTGTTTTCCGCAAAAAAGCCCCGATTGCGAAAATGGTGATCGGAGCTTTTTTGCGGAAAAGCGCGTCTAGATTGGCACGGACGCTTTTCTGCAAAAAGTGCTTTTGAGGAAAAGCATCTGTGCCAATCTAGACACACTGTTCCAGAAATGCTTTTAACGGAAAACTTTTCAGTTAAAAGCATTTCCGGAAAATCATGCCAGTCTAGACGTAGCCCTACAGTATATAGAATTTGAAACACTGACCATCACCTGGTAATAGTTTATGTTCTTTTTCATGCAGTTAATACTCTTAATGCATTATGCACAATGCATATAGGCTCTGATCAGGCAAACACATGCACACAATTTTCAAGCTCAACATTGCATTTAATTTGTAGATGTTATTAACCCCTAGCAAATGTGAACAGAAATGTTCTTTCTTCCCACCTCCCATCCCAGCCCTCTCTTTCCTTCCCTCCTGTTCCTTTAACTTTCTGGTCTCTTGGTTTGTTTTATGCCTTTTTTAAAAAAAATCTACAATAACTTTATTCATTCACTTTCTTTTCTGTGTGGTTTTATACCTAACACTGATTGGCTCATTAAGTAGGAGGCCTGAACTTATAGTCAGCTGAAGGAAATCATGTTATTTCATATACCACCTCCTATCTGTGTCTGGGCAGTACCTAATATCATCTGGCCCAAGTCTATCCATGACACAGAATAGGTCTTACTGACATGTAATGTATCTTTATATGTTTATCACTGGGTCTGGCAGAATTTTTGTATGTAATTCCGATGGGTAATATCAATATTTTTATCTATTTAAATTTTCACTGCAAATGTATGTGCAAAATTAAATGTTTCAGAAATTTTTAAAGATTTATAAGTTTCCACATTTGTGGGAAATGGCAAAGGGTCAGAAAAGTGGTGGCTCAGACAATAATTTAATGACATAGATCTTGTTCAAAAAATTAAGCCTTATCAGCATCAAATACCAATTATCAACATATACCAGGGCAAAAAACCATTCAAAACCAGATTGCAGCATGAAATGACTGAGCTGGAATTCAAATGAAAATTTGACATCATCAGAATGGGTCTGAACAGAGATTGGGAATAGCTCCCTCATTACCACAAAACCTCATGACCTAATACGTTTGTTAGTCTCTAAGGCCACCATGAGAATGCTCGCTGTCATTACCATAATAATTTTCTACTTTAGGTATCCTCACCTTCTTATCCACATCCACCCTGGTTGAATTAGCTCTGATGTAACACTCCCATCTCTGTATCCCTGCCATCTGTTGATTTTTCTTTCCTTTCATGCAGCTGATGAAGTGGTTTTCAACTCACCAAAGGTGCTACCAGACCCCTTATTATATAGCAGAGAAATAGCCTTAAATCAAATTCCTGAGCCCCTGAGCCGTTCTCTAACCACATTCTACACTGGTGTTAAAGGTGGCACAAGGTAAAGGGCAAGGGGAGTCCACTCAAACAGCACACCAGGTATCACAGCAATGTGATATGAATACCCGTATTAGACCTGATTCTCCTCTCAGTGATTTCAGGATAAAGGCTGAGTCATTCACCGACAGCAGTGAGGCCAGCACCTGATCTCAGCTTTCCTGGAGTCAGCTGCTGACTGTAATGAAGTTGGAGCAAATTCTGATCTCAGTGACACCAGTATGATAAATCTAGCCTGACTCTCAAGTAAATGTCATTATCCCAGTTAAAAACTAATGTCAATAACAAGGAGGTCCATCTCTGTCAAGGCATAAATTAGAATTTATACCACAATGTATCGTAATTCCTGAGAATCAGCATTGAGAAAAGAACTTTCTAAAATAGCTGAAACAAAAGACAGGACCATGCAGCACTTTAAAGACTTAACAAAATGGTTTATTAGGTGATGATCTTTCGTGGGACAGACCCATTTCCTCAGATCAATATGAGGAAGTGGATCTGGCCCACGAAAGCTCATCACCTAATAAACCATCTTGTTAGTCTTTCAAGTGTTGCATAGTCCTGTCTTTTGTTTCAGTTAGACCAGAGTAACCCGGCTACATCTCTATTACTTTTCTAGAATAGGTAATCCTCCACGTCTGTCACAATCAAATGCAATTTCACCAAGACTGAAAATGTAATTGTAATTTCATCATAATATGGCACATGCAGAGGAAAGACAGGGACATCCTGACATCTCTACTCAGTCAGAAGTCCAATCACAAACCAGCTGAGTTACTCATGCAAGATTTAGTAGTTCAAAAAGTCTTAACACTCTTTTATCCTACCTTGTCTCAGATTCTGTAGCCATAAAGATTTCTGCGCATGGTGCTATCCTTACCAGGAAATAACATCTGTTTTTTGTCTTCCTATATATATTGTGTTTGAACTGCCTTCCCAACACACGTGATTTCTTTGTTCTCGGTTTCTTGTAAATGGTAGATAAATAACTCTTCGTTTTGAAAATGAAAGTAATTCAGTAAAGGGTCTAGTCTGTGCCAGAGTCGAATGCACCAGGTTTTCACATACTTCTTGATTCAAGATAAAAGTGGAGCTCAGTCTGCTGAAGTCAAGGAGGTTACAGTATAACCAATACATCCGGAAATCCTAAGAAACTGGAGTTGTCCATGTCACTAGCCATTCCAAAAAACTGTTGTTTAAATCTCTTCCTTTCCAGCCTTAACAAAGCAGCTGTAGTTGGTGCCTGAAATTAGCATCTGCACAGCCCAGATTAGATTTTGTGTCTCACTGGACAAAATGATTGGATTGAAAAGAGGCAGATTCAGGCCCCTTGAAACATTTTGAAAATGTGTGTGGAATGTATGAAATGTCTCCAGGGGAAAGGGGGGGAACACAGAATTTAAAAAAAATCCAAAAGAATTCAAATGAGGTGTTTCAATTTGTCCAAAATGAAATGTGTCAACTTTGTTATTTGAAATAGCTCTGTTATAAATCTGTGTGTTTGTTCTTCTTCGTATGGCCAGCAACCCAAAACTTAAATATTCACACAGCTTTATTCTAGACTTTCATACCAGGAGCTGTTATTGAGCAATTATGTCATTTTCCTAAAGCTCTGCTATTAATCTAAATCAGCATAGAGTAGCAAGGCACTTCTCTCTTCCCCCTTTGTCAGCCTCAGCATTTCTCCCTCTGGCAGGGGTGAAACAGAAGAATAAATCAGACCAACCCACAAATTTTTAGTCAGGGACAGTAAGAGAATGCCTGACTGGGGAGGCAGACTATGGCTAGTTCCCCTTCTGTGCTCACCCACCCCATTGTGGGTACGGGACCTTGCACCCCTAGTAGCCCCCATTGTTGCTTCTGGAGCCATAGTTGCTGATCAGCACAGCCCCAACCACCTCCAGGGTATCTGAGAGCAGAACTGGTAAAGCAGCCCCAACCACCTCCATCTTGGAGCACCGAAGCACCATGGTCCCCACCAGCCCTAGCACTCACTAAGCTGAACCTCCAGTCCAGCCCCAGCCCCGAGCTACTGCAGCGGTCCCAGGAGCACACACAGCCCCCAGCATGCCTGCCACAAACTCCAGAAGCAGCAGGAAGGGACTACTACAGGTAGAGCATGGGCTAGGCCTCAGGAGGTCCTTTGGGAAGACAATACCTTCCCCCTACCCAGGCTTTTCATTCTTAACTTGGGGGTTTTACAGTATTGAACAGGTGAGCCTCAGGGAGGCCCACACCACAAACACATAGGCTACGTCTACACTGGCACGTTCTCACACAAAAACTCTTTTGCAGAAGACTTTTGCAAAAAGTCTTCCAGAAGAGAGCATCTACACTGGCATGTGCCTTTGCACAAGATGTGCTTTTGCACAAGAACATCCATGCCAGTGTAGATGCTCTCTTGCACAAGAAAGTGCTGATGGCCATGTTAAACCTGTCTACACTGGCCTCTTGCGCAAGAACAATTGCACAAAAGGGCTTATTCTTGAGCGGGAGCATCAGAGTTCTGGCGCAAGAAGCCCTGATTTCATACATTGGAACATCAGTGTACTTGCGCAAGAACCAGTGTAGACAGGCAGCAAATTTTTACACAAGAGCAGCTGCTTTTGCGTGAGATCATGCCAGTATAGACACAGCCATACAGTTCCCTGCTCCCCCCAGAGCACTCACTTATGTCAGCTTCTGACTCTAACCCCTTCCCCCCACCCAGCGTTTACTGGGGCAGCAGCCCAAACCTTGCTTCCCCTCCCTTTCTCATTGGAAGAGGGGTTTTTAACTGTCAGCAGGGCCCCTTAATTGGACTCAGGTGTCTCTGATTAGCCTGAGGTAATCTCTCTTCAGTTCACAGGGGAAAGGGCCTTCATCATTCTACCTGCCCCAGGTCTGAAGTGGTCACATATCTTCCCCTCCACCCCCACAATGGTGTGAGACCTCTGGCAATTGCCTGGCTTGCTTAGTCTACTAAAGCTGGCCCTGGCTTTCCACCTACTACATATGCAGAGAAACATCTTTTGTGGCATGAGGGGGAACCAGGCTGCAAAGCTTTTACAGCATGGGTGGGGGCTCAAAAAGAAAAAAAGGCGGGGACACCCGTGTCACCCCTAGCTGAAGACAACTGAACTAGGTTGGCAGTATTTCCTCTGTTTACTATTGTAATGTTAAACCTTGGATGGGGGCTGCAGTTTCCTGTCAAGTTATTTCTGGTGACTGCCATTTATGGCTTCCTCTGAAAGAAAAAAGAGAGAAAAAGACATAAGCTCTGATCAAAGACACATTGAAAAGAAAAAGGTGAAATGTAAAGCAGCAAGGTTTTCCTTGTAACACCCTCCCTCATGCCCTTTCTCTTACAGAAGAGTTTTCTCTCTGGGAAACGCCCTAATTCACAGCAGTATTAACTGTCCTTTTCCGGAAAGAGAGGAGGGGAGCATCAGTTTCAGTGCTCTGGCCGGATATTGCTGCTGAGGGAGTCAGATTCTGTTCCCATTCATACAAAACAAGACCAACTGGTACTGAGGGAAAGGTCAAAAGTCAGAAAATGCCGTTTCTCTCCCTGGCACTGATGCACACTTTTAACATCATGGCTGGAAAAGCACAAGCCCGGCATTAAGGAGTCCTGTGGCACCTTAAAGACTAACAAAATTATGTGGGCCAAAGCTTTCATGCGCTAGAACCCGGGCTCTAGCCCACAAAAGCTTATGCCCAAATCCAGCCCATGAAAGCTTCGGCCCAAGTAATTTTGTTAGACTTTTAGGTGCCACAGGGCCCCTTGTTGCTTTTGCGGAGACAGACTAACACAGCTCCTTCTCTAAAAAGCCCAGCATTGTACTTTGAGTGACTTTGCTAGAAGACAAACTGTTTTCAGCTTCTTATCTGCTCAGACTTCCTGTTTGGGGAATGGTGTTTTTTCTTGATGACTCATCCACACTCTTAGTACACTGAGAGCCGAAAGGGAAGCAGATATGAAACAAGGCAACATGCCCTCACAAAGGGACAAGTGGTGAGGGAGAACTGGGGAGGGGGGTCACCAGCCGTAAGTCCCCACTCCCTTGCCCAAGCAAGGGCAAGGACAACCCTCATCTGCCCCAGGCCCTGCCTCTCCCCATCCCTGTTCATCCCTCCCTACCCTTCCTCCACTCCCTACCTCTTCACGGTTGCCCTGGGAACTAGCAGGGCTGGGGGCCTGACACGGTCAGCAGGGGTACAACACCCCTCCCCTCGCATTCACTGGAAGCGGTGGGGGGAGGCAAAGCAAGGCAGCTCCAGCTTGTTTTGCTCCCCCAGCCATGTTGCTCCGCTTCCCATCGGGGAGTGTGGGGCAGTCCTGCCCCTGAACAGCGCGCCAGGAAAGCAGAGTCGCTGGGGCCACCTTGCTCCACTTCCCCCTGCCACTGCCGGGGAGAGCAGGGGGCCAGATCCCTCCTGCGGGCACCAGCCCTTCACCCCAGTGTTCACCGGTTGCTGGCCGGCCTCTCCCGCCCACTGTTTGGGGGAAGTGACCCCTCATGTCTCCGCCCCACACCTCGCCCCTGCCCTCACACCCCAGGTGTGGGGCAGGATTTAGCAGAAGCGGTGCAGGTGGCGATGTCACGTCCTTCCCTCTGGCCTGGTCTGCCCGGGCACCTTCCAAGGGCATCACGAAGCAGGCCCGTGGCCCAGGGTGAAGTGGACTCCAGGACGAGGGATGAGGAAGCGGCCTTGATGTTGGAGTTTGCTCCTTTCAGCCACCCCAAAGCACGTCCAGAGAGGGGCTGGCAGCCTCATCCCACCATCACTGTCCAGGGCTGGACGTTTCCTCCTCTTTCTAGAACCTTCCGTCTCACCAGCCCGCCAACCCCAGCAGCCATGTTGGATTCCATGGTCAGACACTGGCCAGAGAACGTCCCCAAAATGGTTCCTAGAGCAGAGCTTTACTAAACGGCCAAACTGCATTTGAGAAATCACCCGGACCTTTGGCAAACCGTTCCAGTAGTTAATTCCCCCCTCACTGATAAACATTTGCAGGACAATGTAGCACTTTAAAGACTAACAAGATGGTTTATTAGATGATGAGCTTTCGTGGGCCAGACCCACTTCTGGCCCACGAAAGCTCATCATCTAATAAACCATCTTGTTAGTCTTTAAAGTGCTACATTGTCCTGCATTTTGCTTCAGCTACCCCAGACTAACACGGCTACATTTCTATCACTGATAAACATTTGATCCTCTTCTCAGGGCTCCTCTCCCTAGGACAATTAGGCTATGTCTACACTGGTGGGTTGTTGCGCCAGAAGTATGCAAATGAGGCTAAGCGTGGAATATCACTGAGCCTCATTTGCATTCCTAATGAGCCATCATTTTTGCAGAAGAGGCTCTTGTGCTAGAAGGCGCTGTCTACACTGCCCCTTCTTGCGCAAGAAAAACCCTCTTGCGCAACGCCATTATTCCTGAAAATAATCAGCGTAGCGGCATTGCACAAGAGGGTTTTTCTTGCGCAGGAAGGGGCAGTGTAGACAGCTCCTTCTAGCACAAGAGCCTCTTCCGCAAAAATGGCAGCTCATTAGGTATGCAAATGAGGCTCAGTGATATTCCACATTAGCCTCAATTGCATACTTCTGGCGCAACAACCCGCCAGTGTAGACATAGCCTTGGTGTTTAGCCAATCTTTCTCCCTCTTCTGCTGCCTTTTATAAACAATAGGATGGCCCAGTTCCTTTTCTGTTACTCGTTTACTGTGGGTTTCCCGTGCAGTTAGGTGTGTGGTGGCTAATTGGAGTGAGTCAAGGCCAACCCTGCCAATATGCAAAATACACAGACATGCCCCAAATGTCGTGGTGCCCTAGGAAGCTGTGTGCTACGAATGGGTGGCACCAGCTCTGACGGCCAGTCCCGTTCCCCAGCCAGCCTGCCTACGAGCAGCGCTGAGCAGGGCCATACCAAGAGTGGTGCAGAGCCTTGAACATCCCCAGTCCCTCCCTGTTCCACTCCTTTCCTATCCACACTCCACCCCTTTCTCCTTAACACTGCCCACCTCTTCCCGCCTAAGGCCAGCCCACAACATTTTGACACCTGAGGCAGGGAGCTCAAATGATGCCCCCCCCCCCCCAACACACACACACACACACACACACACACACACACACACACACACACACACACACACACACACACTGGCAGTGGGAAGCAGCAAGACCCAACCCACTCTGCTGTGCCAGCTCATAGCTGAGTTGCACCACTTCCTGCCGCTGATGAGTGTGCAACGTGGCTGGGAGTCAGCGGAAAGGGGCAGCCTGAGGTTGGGTTCTTCTACTTCCCGCCACTGCTAGTGAGTTCGAGGTTAGGCTCAACCCCTGCTGCATCCCAGCCCCGCTCCTGTCCCCAGCCAGCTCTGGGCCTGGCCCCCACAGCTCCTGTTCCCACAGTCCCTCAGCCCTGAGTACAGCTCCCCCGGTGGAAGGTTTCCCCCACCCCTCAAGGAGCACCCACTCCCACAGGGGGCTGCACAAGGCATCAAAAAGTCTAGGGACAGCCCTGCGGTGAGTGCTGCATGTGAGCAGGTTTTCTGAAGTACCACTCCAGGCAGGCCATGAGACTCAGCCCTACTTATGGAGAGCAGCGAAGGGGTTGTCCTTCAACACTGCCGCATTTTTCTGATCAAATAACTGAGCCAGGCTCAGATGGTCACTTCATTTTGGAAATTCACTGTATTACCAACTCCCTGGGGTTCAAAAAAAACCCTGAGATTAATCTAAAAATCATGAGATGTTTTAAACATAATAAAACCCCAGGACTTCGGGTTCTTTCTAATTGCCTGTTGGGGATTGAAGCTTTCAGAGGTCATCAACCTATTCTCAACAAACAAGACAGATAGAGATGTATTTATTTATTAAAAAGAATAAGCTAATAATACCATACATTCCATCAATGGATCTCAAAGCACTTTACAAAGAAGGGAAGTATAATTATCCCCACTTTACAGATGGGGAAGCTGAGGCTTAGGCAGGAAAGTAACTTGCCCAAGGCCACCCAGAAGATCAGTGGCAGAGTTGGGACTAGGAGTCTAGTGCTTTTTCCTGATGACTCCAATGCCTGGGTCTTTAATAAAAACACCAGGTGCTGTGAAACACACGATCAAATTGCAAGAGCTTTCACTCCAAAGTGAAAAATTAATGAGGCAAGTTTCATCCATTTGAAGAGAGTAGATAAATTTTAACACCTTATCTGTTCTGCTGATATGAATGAGTGACTCAGGAAGAGCTCTGAAGAAATCAACCAATTAGCAATTCTCCTTTCAAAGTGCAACACACAAAAACAGATCCAAATGCAACATTTTGGCATCACTTGGTTCTGACGCCTCTTCTCCATATTCCAATGTGGTCCCACCCAGCCATGTTTTCCACCCATACAGCTGCCTGCATAGCTCAGACTATAGATTCTCATCCATTTACTTCTGATCCATTTACTTCCAGTGGCTGCGAGAGGGGGTGTCCCAAGTAAGCATTGCACCCCCCCATACTCCTCCCATACGTACCCCATCTCCTCCGGTCCCCAATTCACTGCCCCAGCCGAGCCTGCACTCAGAACCCAACCTCTATCTTACAACCTACATCCTAAACCCTCTCCCGCACTTTGCTCCCTCCCAGAGCCTTAGGCAGGTGCCAGGGAGGGACTTGGACTCATTCCGGGCATCACCAACATTTCTACAAACCTGCTACCCCTACCCCTATTGGCAGCTGGGACCCCAGGCACAGGCCCAGGAGCAGAGCCCTGGGTAATAGCCGGGGGCACAGGGCCAGTAGCAGAGCTCTGGGTGGCAGCTGGGACCCTGGGCACAGGGCCAGCAGTAGAGCCCCGGGTAGCAGTGGGGACTCTGGGCACGGGGCCTGCAGCAGCTGGGAGCCCATGTAAAACATGGGGGAGCTGCAACATCTCCCAGCTCCTGTGCCTCCCTGCCCCACTCCTGTCCTCCTCCCGTCCCCTCCCTGCATGGGGCACTTAAACTGGACCCCCAACTTCCCAGGCCATTCCAACGCAGGGAGGCATCCGGCGGCCACCCCGTGCCCTGTGTCTGTCCTAAGGGAGCTGGGGGAAGCTCAGCAGCTGCAGCCACCAGAGGGCTCTGGTCCAGGTCCAGGCTCCTCGAGCTCAGCTCAGCTGTCCAGGGCGTGCTTCCGGCCCTGCTGCTGCATCCAGATGGGAGCTGCCAGGCAGCGGCCGCTGGCTCAAGGCTGTGGCAGGGCCCGTCAAGTGCTCGAGAGCAGGTGACAGAGGGGCAGGGGTGGGGCTCTGTGCAAAGGGCCTGCCCCAGCCCAGCCCATCTGTGGGACCCGTGCAGCTCCCTTAGCTGGGGAGGAGGGATCTGCTACCTTCATCTCCCAGCACCCCACCACTGACACACTCAGTGGCACACACATTGCTGGTGCATGGCACGCGCACGGAGGGCTGACATGCAGACCCTGACACACTTGCTTTAACACCAGTGCAGGCCAAAATGTTGGTGTATCTGTGTACGCCCACATGCTGACACACAGACACTCAGACCCCGACACACCCACCATAACACCGACACAAGCCAAGATACTGGTGTATCTTCACACACGCACATGCTGACACATATGCACACTCCAAGGAGTCCCATAGCATCTTAAAGATTAACAGATATTTGGGCATAATACATTTGTTGGCCTTCAAAGTGCCACAGGACTCCTCATTTTTTTTGTGGATACAGACTAACATGGCAACCCCCTGAGACTTGTCAATGTGCACACACCAACACTCAGACACCTACAGGCCCACTGTAACACTGGCACAGTCCAACATGCTGCTGTACCCTCACATGCACACAGCCTGACACGCTCACGCGCCATGACGCACATGTGCTCGTGTACTTATATTTAATTCTGATACCATCACACACATGCACTCAGACAGACACTCAGGCACTCGCATTCACACACACAGGCAGAGATCAATTTCCCTGTCATTTCCAGGCCTCCCCTCTATTAGCTCAGACCATTGAACTCTGCAGAGTCCATAGATGTTCATAGATGTCAAGGCCAACAGAGCCATTCAGACCCATACAGTCTGGCCTCCCGCCTAACCCAGGGCAGAGAAGCTGCCCTAGCAATTCCTGCATCTGCCCCATAACTCCAGGCTGAGCTGTACAGATCCATGTACTGCCCACAAAGCGTGCCCAGCTGTCCTCTAGCTCCCCATTTGGGTTCCATGTCCTGGGACATTCTCCAAAACCCCTAACAAGCCCCGAGTGTTTCACCAAGCAAGATTCCCAACAACTAACCTGACGTGGTCTCCTCGACGGAGGGAGGGGTGGAGTCATGTGTGCTGGGTTCTCAGGGCGCTGGGACATGATGGAGTTTCCCTCTGTTAACCAAATCAGCTGGGAGGAAAAACTTAAACAGAAAATATATGATTGATAATTGGGAATTGTTTAATAACACTCTATTTGATGCCTAAAAAGCCAAAGTCCCACAACTGAGGAAGAAAGCCACAGTGGTTAAAAAACTGATCTGGTTTAGAAAGGAAGTGAAGACAACTGTAGAAAATGGGGGAAGTTTTTAACAAATGGAAGGAGAAATTTATAGGGATGAATATAAATCAGAAGCAAGGAATTGTAGAAAACTGATTAAGGAAGCAAAGGAAAAATGCAAGGAAAAAATATCTGACCAGCAGAGTTACGGACAATAGAAGGGCTTTTAAAAGTATATTAGGAACAAAAAGAATCCTGACAATGGAATTGGTCCATAACTAGGTGAAATGGTAAAATTATGCAATAATAATGCAGAAATGCCAAGTGTTTAAGAAAAATTTCTCTTCTGAACTGGGGAAAAATAGATGATATAGTCGTCTCATTTGATAACATATTTTCCATGCCACTAGTATCTCAAGAAGAAGTTAGAACATAGTTACTAATGTCAGATATTTTATATCAAGGGGTTTGTACATAACTTGCATCCAAAAGGTTTAAAAGAGCTGGCTGAGGAGCTTGCTGGACTATTAATGTTGATTTTCAATACATCTTGGAATACTGGGAAAATTGCCGATGATTGGAAGTATTTAGAAAGGGTAAATGAGATACTGGATAATATATAGGAGTCAGTCTCGATCCTATGCAAGATAATGGAGTACCTGATATAGGACTCGATTAATAAAGAATTAAAGAATAGTAGTGTAATTAATACCAATCAACATGGATTTATGGAAAATCCTATCAAACTAACCAGATGTAATTTTTATGAGACTACAAAATTTGGTTCATTAGTGGGGTCCCACACTATATCGGTTCTTGGTGATCCGCTATCGAACATTTTTATGAATGACCTGAAAAGAAACATAAAGTCATCCATCACTGGTAAGGATTGTAGATGACACAAAAATTGGGGGAATGGTAAATAATGCAAAGAACGGCTCACTGATTCACAGCAAGCTGGATGGCTTGATAAACTGTGCTGTCACTGCTGGAAAACTGTCCTTTCTGGTGTCCAGCATTCAAGAAAGATGTTGATAAATTGTAAAGGTTTCAAAGAAGTGCTAGGAAAATGATTAAAGGAGTAGACCACCTGCCTTATAGTGATAACTCGGTGGGTAAAAATCAATTTTTTAAAATAAAAAAGATTTTTTTTATTTAGATCAGACGATTTGATAAAATACTTTTTGTGGGAAAAGCCTATGTAAAGATAGTTTTAATTAAGATAAATCATAGCTCAAAGATCTCTCATCATGGAAGAGGGATTAGAGATTCTAATTCATGTAATGTTTCAGAAAAGTTTTGTAAATGAGTTCCAATAGTTCATGGATTAGGGTCCCAATCTTATGGGATTCCAGAGGCTTCCGAATAGATTATTTAAATTAATCTTTCTATCAACTCCATGGGACACAGTGCTCAGTCTATCTAGAAGATACCATCACAGATGCTCAGTTTTGCAGTTCTCCAACTGGATTTGTGTCTCCAGAGATACGATGTTTGTTAATAACAGAAATGTTTTTAAATAGATAATGATATAGAGGTGAGAAATAATAGACCTCAACTCTTTTGTGTCTCTGCACATTTGTGATCACAGAGTCAATCCCTTACCTTTCTCTCAAAAAGGAAAATTTCCAAAAAGTTCAATAAATAGAAGTCAATATTTTAAGCTTCTCATGTTGATCTGGCTGACACAGTCAATTTAACTTTTGTTTAGAAAATATTTAATTTAAATATCTGTGTGGCGATGTCCTCTTCCTAATATAGCATGGCAAGAAAATCCTACAAATATTAATGATTAACCTGTTGAATTGGAGATAGGTATTTATGAAGTCATTGAGAGGCAAACTATTTCAATTACCTTCCGTAAATAAAATAACCAAACAATCATTCATTTTCTAATATAGCTGTAAAACTAATCTGAAAAGTTTTCAGAATAAATCACTGTTTAAAAATGGTATACTGTGTATCTTCTAAAAATGAAACCTACATTTATCTCTGAATTGTGAAGAATATGAATTAAGGTTGTGACAACCAACAAGAGTACATTTTTATGTAGAAAACCATGATTAACTCGAGTCTTCCTAATTAGTGATTTAAATCAATTTTATTTAAATCAAATCCACCCTGAGTGATAGACTCAGAGCTCCAGATATTTAGCTTCACGAAGAGAAGGTTACGGCTAAATTAATTACAGAGTAACAGATTGGGTGCCCTGCTCAAAGAATTGCTCTAGGAATGATTTAGGGACAGGTCTCTGGCCTGTGTTCGGCAGAACGTCAGACAAGATGATCACACTGGTTCTTTCCACCCTTGGAATCTATGGATTATCACTGCAAATTCCTCACCCAGCAACTGCCCATATACTAGTGCTGGGGAACTTGTGGCCTGTATCTGGGCTGTTGCTTCATTTAATCCAGCCCAGGGCAAATCTACTGGAAATCTTCAGGGGATAGCAGAGTTAGTCTGTACAGGATAAACTTAAAACCCAAATGGTCTGGTAGCACTTTACAGACTAACGACACATGTAGATAGTATCATGAGCAACTCCAGTTATCTGAAGAAGTGGGCTGTGCCCACGAAAGCTCATGATCCCATCTACATGTTTTGTTAGTCTAGAAAGTGCTGCCAGACCATTTGTTGTTTTTTAAGTTGATCCTATTGGAAATCCTGAGCCTGGATGCGGGGGGCTGGACTCACAGGAGCTGGCTTGCTGCAATGTTCCTGCAGCCTCTAAGCAAAAAGGTAATAAAGGAAGCTCCTCGCCTCTCCCCAGTGCCATCGGCAAGGAACCACAGCCCATGGGACCTGTGGGGGTGGCACAGGTGAGCACCACACAGAGCCACCTGGCCCCTCCACACAGGGCCTGGATGTGGCTTCTGGGGCCTGCACAAGAGGCAGGGAGCCTGCCTTAGCCCTGCTGCACCAGTGACTAGGAATCACCTGAGGCAAGCACCAGTCTGGCACCCCAACCCCCTTGCCCCAACCCCTTCCCCCACTCTAACTCCTTGGCAGATCCTGCACACCCTGAGCCCCCTCCTGCACTCAAACTCCCAGGGCCAGCACCCTACGCCTCAGCCTGCACCCCAACCCTGCCCCCTCCCTGACCCAACAGAGCCTGCACCTCCCACTCACCCCGACCTCCTGCCCTATCCCCTCCCGCACCCTGACCCCCACCCAGAGCCCCAAGCCTCCCTGTGGGACTGTGCGTGGCCCCTGGCTGCTTGCTTTTCTGTAGGCTAGTGGCCCCGATAGGAGAAAGGTCCCCCCAACCCAGCCATATTATGCAGAACAGGAGCATCCCCCGCTGCCTGTGCTGCCCCGTTTGGGGCGGGCTCCCGGCCGAGGAGCTAGAAATGGCTCCAGGGGGCGGGGCGGGACCGGAATAACCGAGGGACCTTCCTGTGCCAGGCCCAGCCAGCGGGGCCGCTGCGCACGGGAGGCGCCGGGCGGTGAGTGGGGCGCGGGTAGAGCCGGCGGCAGGACTCGCTGCGTGGAGGAAGCGGCGCAGCGAGGAGCCGGGGAGGGGCTCGTGGGGCCGCCCCCACTAGGGGCGCGGGAGCATGTGTAAAAGTGGGGGGTGGCACCCCCAACCCTGCCCCCCCTTCAGTGTGCGGGCCCATAACTGGGACCTCGGGTCAGCAGCAGAGTCCGGGGAGCACAGGGTGGCGGGGGGAGGTAGCAGCAGCAGATCCCGCTGAAGCAGTAGCTGGGATCCCAAGCACTAGGCTGGGAGCCATGGGGCGATGCAGCACCCCCAGCTCCTGCGCCTATGCAACCAACCAGTCCCTCTGGGGCTAGGTCAAAGCAGCCCCCCACCCTCAAAGGCCCCATGCCTCCCCCCAGCCTCATGCCAAGTCAGAGCACGTCAGACAGTGGCAATAGTGACTTGGGATGGAAGCCCCAGTAATTCCTGCCTCTGGCCACTCCCTAGGGTCAGGGTGTAGCTGGGAGGGAGTAACACCATCCCAGGCTGTCTGAACATGGACTAGCAGTAGAAAGGTGTTACTTCTGTGCACAGGTGACTCGTGGTAGCACTCACGGGGGTGCGCTGCCCCTTGCCAAAATTTTAATTGCTAAAAGGGGCATAGCCTTTAGATGCCCTTCCCCTTGCATCCCCGCTCCCCACAGGCACCTGTCTCTTTTGCCTCTGTGCGGGGCTTTGGTGATTCCCTTACTGGAAAAGGCGCCCGGTTCTGGCGTCCACACTTCAAACAGGATGTTGCCAAATTGCTAAGGGTTCAAAGAAGCGCTGCAAGAACGATTGGAGGTCTGGCAACCCTGGGCTTGGCTATACAGGGAAATGTATTATATATAATGATAGAGCAGTAGTTATATTGGGACCATACATAGAGAGATGCGGTGCACGTAGTCAAACACTGTAATGCTCTTTCACTTCATTATATAGAGCCCAGGACATGCAAAGCAACAACCCCCTGCCATTGCAATGTTGCTAATTCAGGCAGGATGGGAAGCTGGGCCTGGTGGGGGACACAATGGGCCTTTCTTCTGGCCTCAACATTTATTAAATGTGCTGGGCAGCAGAGGCCAGGGGCCTTTGCAGGCACAGAGCTCATGGCGGGAGGGAGCGCCGGGAAGGGAAAAGTCACAGCGCTCATGGTGTGAGCGGATCTCTGTGTGCGCCCATGGCGGTGATGGTGCCCGGGCTCTCTGCTCCTGCAGGTCTGAACAGGGTCTCGCTCCAGGCGTGGGGAGCTGAGGATGAAGAAGGTGTCGAGGAAGAGCCAGAATGAAAAGTACCGGCTGAAGTACAGCCGGCTGCGCCAGGCGGCCAAGGCCATGGTGTTCGAGAACGCTGCGCTGTGCGATGAGATCGCCCGGCTGGAGGAGAAATTCCTGCGGGCGAGAGAGGAACGCCGCTTCCTCCTTACCAAGCTGCTGCAGCTGCAGGCGCTGGCGGCTGAGGAGGAGAGCCCGGCAATGCCGTCAGGGGGCATCTCGGCAGGGTACAGCGTGGCACCAACGCCTGGCCCGGAGGAACCTGCGCCTGCAGGGAAGCGACCCAAGAAGGGCAAGGAGAACGGGCGGGCAGCCAAGCGGCGGGCAGCGCCAGACAGGGGGGTGCGGCGGCTGGTGCAGCCGGTGCCGCTGGATCCCTCGGGTCGGCCTGTCTTCCCCATCGCGCTGGGGGGGCTGACGGTCTACAGCTTGGGGGAGATCGTGGCTGACCGGCCTGGTTTCCATGATGAAGGAGCCATCTACCCCGTGGGCTTCTGCAGCACCCGGGTCTATGCCAGCATGCGGCGCCCTGACCAGCGCTGCCTCTACACCTGCCAGATCAAAGACGGCGGGATGGGCCCCCGTTTTGAGATCGTGCCTGAGGACGAACCAAGCAGTGCCCTGGCAGGCCTCACGGTCGACACCTGCCACTCCCAGCTGCTAGCGGCCATCAGCGCTGCCCGGGGGCGGCTCTACCCTGAGCTGGAGCCAGCTGGGGCTGACTTCTTCGGCTTCTCCCACCCAGCTGTGCACAACCTGATCCAGAGCTGCCCCGGGGCCCGCAAGTGCGGGGCCTATCGCTGGGTGCGCTTTGAGGTGTGTCGCCCCGGAGACGGGCAGGTGCCCCAGGGACTGCCCGACAACTGCGCCGCCATCGACTTCCAGTCCTTCCGCCGCCGAGCACAGGAGGAGGAGGAACGGGACCGTGGGGGGAGCGGGGTTGGGGGGCATGGGCTGGGGCTGACCCCTGCCCAGGCCTTCACCTCCCCCCGCTCTTATGGGGACGTGTTCCTGAGCCGCCCGCCTGCATCCCCTGGCCCAGGCAGCCCTGATGGCTCTGACGACTGAGACCCTGTCTCCCCCTCCTCCCTGGTGTGTTCTGCAAAGACCCCTCCCCACTATCTCCCCATCACACCCTCTGCAGCTCTTCCCCCCCTGCCCCCTTCATTCCGGCCTATACAGAGTTCTCCAGTGTAGCTGGCTCCCAGGGCTCCTCCCACTGAGCCCCCTTCCCCCTACTTGCTGTAGTTCCTCCCACTGAGCTCCCCATCCAGGGCATCCCTAGGCCACTGTGCTTCCCCTCTGTCAGCAACACAGCATGTCCCACCCAGCTCCTCTTTGGCTCTCCCAGTGTGGGCCTCCCTCTGGCTTCTCCCACTGAGCTCTCCCTCCCTACCCCTGCCCCCCCAGCACAGCTGGCCCAGTTGAGGGTGCTGTCTGTGGGACCCTGGGCAGCTGGGTCCAGGGTGGGCCTGTCCCCACCCTGCATGAATGCTCTGGTCGCTAATAAAGGTGATGCTGGTAGCCAGGCTCTGAGCTCTCTGTGCTTCCTTTCCTGGGTGTGGAAGGGAGGGCAGAGGGGCAGCCAGATGAGTGAGGTTCCCCCTGCCTCATGCCTGGGGCCCTTCCCTGGCTTATCCCTTGCTAGCAGGGCAAGCCACAGCTGGGTCCTCACCCCTGTGTGTTCAGCCATGTGGGGGGCCCCTCAGCATATAGCAGTGGGGTTTGGACAGATGGATTGTACAGGATGGGGCAGCTTAACCCCCCCACCCCTCAGCATCCTGGGGCTGTCCGAACCACTCCTCCAACTGGGGCACAAACAGCCCCTTCCTGCTTTGGAGCAGGCTTAGACCTGGGTCTCACATACACTTGCTGCCTTTCAGAGTAGATGTGCCAGAGCTCTGTGCCAGCCTGACCCATGCCCTCAGAGCTGCCCCTCTCCCCCACATGTAACCTGGTGCCTTGCTTCTCTGCAGCTGGCACGGCCCCTCCCCAAGTGGGCTTCCCATTCCATCAGAAGCCACATGGCAGGCAGGCCCTGGCTTAGCTGTCCAGGCAGTTCCTGGCTGTGGGGAAGATTGGGGGGAAGAGTCAGGACTCCTGGGTTCTGGGGGGGTGTCTAATTGGTTACAGCAGGGGGCTGGGTTCCCTTCCCAGCTGGGACAGCCATAACCCACGGGCTGCCTCCAAGGTACTGGTTTGATGCCCCAAATCCCCGCACCAGGAATCTCCCTCCGTGTTTCCCCCGCGAGCCGGGGCAAGAAGGGGTTAAGACCAGCAAGCTCCTGGCGCGGATCCTGAAGCAGGGAGGGGAACTGGATAGCGGAGGCACCTTCCTGTGCCAGCCCCGGACACCTGGGTCCCCAGCTCCCCCCCGCGTGTGCGCAGGGCAAGTCCCGCCTGCAGCTGCGGGGGACCGGCGGCGGGGCGCTGGGAGCGGCGGGACACAAACAGCTGGAGCTGCAGGAAATCGCCGCCTGGAAGAAGCGGCCGCAGGGCCCGCGGGGATCGGAGCCCAGCCGCGGCCGGGACCCCGGGATCCGCGCTGCTGGCTCCCCCGTGCGGTGCTGCGAGGAGCCCCTGCCTGGCCCCGGTGGCTGTGCCAGCGATGATCCGCGGGGTGGGCTGACCGGGGCTGGGGAGAGGAAGCGGCGCGGGAACCCAGGCGCGGAGGAGGCTGGCTGGTTTCTGGCGGACTTTTGGGGTAAACAATTTTCGAGCTCAGTGTAGATAGGCCAAAATGGAGGGGAGGGGAGTCCAGCCTTTCTCTTTGTCCCTATTGCAATGAGTAATCTCTTTGCTGTGGCTCCTGGTGTGCTGCTTTCTAACACTGTTTCGAACAGGGCTATGTTAGAGCGCACTAGGGAGCTTCTAGTGCGCACCAGCAGGGTCCACATCCACAAGTCAGTTCACTTCAGCCTTCACCTTCCTGTTGTGCATGTATCTAGACCAGTGGTCCCCAAACTTTTGGGGCTGCCGGGCACCCAGGGGTGGGACCGCACATGTTCCGCGTGCCCGGGGGCAGCACTGCGCATGCGTTGTGTGCCCGGGACAGGTGCCGCGCATGTGCCGGGCGCCCAGGGTGCAAGAAGGGCTCGGGCCAGCCCGGTCACTAGGTGGGCACACATAAATGCCCCGGTGAGTGCCGTGGTGCCCTGGGGCACCGTGTTGGGGACCGCTGATCTAGACAAACCCTTATAGCCCTTTTCCGTGTTTGATTTCTTTTCTTCATATGGTGGGGATTTGTTGGTGTTTATCCCTTAAAACCTAAAAACAGATGCCCATCTCATTAACGACGCCCAGGGCATCCTCTGCCCAAGCAATGCCAGCTTAGCAAAACATCATGTTACTTGTTCTGGTCTTAGGATATTAGAGAGACAAGGTGGGTGAGGTAATAACTTTTGTTTAGGGTTAACAAGCGATTTTAAAAATCACAACCGTGAGATTTTTTTAAATGGTTATGATTAATCACAGTTTTAATCACACTGGTAAAGAAAAAGGGTGAGTCTACACTGTACCCTAAACTCAAAATAAGACACAATTTGCACTGTGCAAATTGCACATCTTATTTCAGATCTGTTTCAAAATAGCTTATTGAAATTTGGCACGTCTACACATTGCCAAATTTCAAAATAAAGCACTATTTCAAGACATCCCTTAATCCTCGTGGAATGAGGGTTACCGGGATGCCGAAATAACACACCCATTATTTGGAAAATATTTCAAAATAACAGGTGGCTTTTTAAGACATGGGGTAGCTATTTTGGGATACCTCCAGTATCCCAAAATAGCCATGCAGTGTAGTCATACTCTAGCAGAATAGCAATTAAGCTTCTTATAAATATTTTGGGATTTTTTTCCTAGATTTTTGATCATATGGATTTTAATTACATCACAGAATACAAAGTGTACAGTGCTCACTTTATACTGAACTGTAATGCAATCTCTTTATTGCAAAAGTGCAACTTACAAATGTAAATTTTTTTTTTACATAAACTGCACCCCAAACAAAACAATGTAAAACTTTCATGCACTGGTAGGGAACCTTTTTTGGGTTGGGGGTCACTGACCCACAGAAAAGTTAGTTGGGGGCCACACACAAGTGAGAAGCAGGAAAAAAAACACTGTTGCCCCCAACCAAGAAGGAGAAAAATATTCCACATGTTCCCCTTGCACACCAGAGCCAGGGGGGTGGGCATGCTACTAGATTTTGTGCACCAGAGTGGACTCCTCAGTGCTGTGGAGGGCCCTGAGCCTTGGGAGACGGATCCAGACAAGCCGAGGGCTGCATCTAGCCCTGGGCCTGAGGTTCACCACGCCTGCTTTAGAGCCCACAAGTCCACTCAGTCCTAATTCTTATTCAGCCAATCATGAACACAAACAAGTTAGTTTATATTTACAGGAGATATTGCTGCCAGTTTCTTATTTACAATGTTACCTGAAAGTGAGATATTGGTGTTCACGTGATACTGCTGTAGTCAGTGTTGCAAGGTATTTATGTGCCAGAAATGGTAAACAGTTGTATGTTCCTTCATGCTTTGACTTGTATGCTTCAGAGCAATAATAATGATTCTACCTTTGTAAGCTGCATTTTCAAAATACGGAGATTGCATTACAGTACTTGTATGCGGTAAACTGAAAAAAATGATTTCTTTTGTTTGCCTTTTTTACTGTGCAAATATATGTAATAAAAAAATGATATAAAGAGTGCACTGGACACTTTGTATTCTGTGTTGTAATTGGAATCAGTATATTTGAAAATACAGGAAAACATCCAAAATATTCATAATGAACTTTAATAAAACATTTGATGTTTTACTGTGCAATTAAAACTGTGATTATTTTTTAATTGAGTTAATTTGGTTTGCATTGATCGCTTGTGTTAATTGCAATTAGTTGACAGCCCTACTTTTATTGGACCAGATGTGTGATACAGGCACTGGCTAGGTGCGGGGCAAGAGCTACAGACTCCTGGCTTTGATTCCTGGTTCTGCTACGGACTTTGGGCAAATCACCTTTCCTCTATTAGCCGGGATGGGCAGGAACGGTGTCCCTAGCCTCTGTTTGTCAGAAGCTGGGAATGGGCGACCAGAGAGGGATCAATTGAGGATTCCCTGTTCTGTTCATTCCCTCAGGGGCATCTGGTATTGGCCACTGTAGGCAGACAGGACACTGGACTAGATGGACCTTTGGTCTGACCCAGCCTGGCCATTTTTATGTGATGTTCTCTTTGGTCCTCAGGAAGGTGTTCAGGGAAGGGAGTATCTTCCACTGCGTGCCCATACAGCCCCCAGGCCACAGGGCTGCCAGCTTGGTCACTGGGGGTGTGTGCTGTGTCTGGTGCAGTGGGCCCCTGATCTCTGCTGGGGCTTCTAGGTGCTGCGGTTGCAGGTGACAGTCAGACGTTCTCAGTGCTGTGATAATCTCCGATCCCTCCTCTGTGCTGTTCCAGGGGCAGGACTCCCCGTTCCCAAACCTGACCTCATGTCTCACTTGGAGCAGTGGGAACAGCTGCAAGTCCCAGATCCCCAGGGCTCCAATGAGCAAGAGCTGCCAAGAGGCGCCCAGGAAGGTGAGGGTACTCGGAGACTATCTGAGAGGGACCTTCCCTTGCTTTCACCCCGGCAGTCTGGCAGGGGACGAGGGACTAGTCACTAGAGGATAGCTGACACCCACCTCGTGCTGGAGACCCAGGGAGGCAGTTTTTTTCCCTTAACCATCATGCAAACAAAAAACAACCCCACACGGATTTGTTGGGATTGTGTGTGTCTCTGTAAGCCCTCCTCTTTCAGACTTTTGACTGTCCCCGCCTCCCCATTTCATAGAATCATAGAATACTAGGACTGGAAGGGACATCGAGGTCATCGAGTCCAGTCTCCTGCCCCCATGGCAGGACCAAATACTGTCTAGACCATCCCTGATAGACATTTATCTAACCTACTCTTTTTCCTAATGTCCAACCTAAACCTCCCTTGCTGCAGTTTAAGCCCATTGCTTCTTGTTCTATCCTGAGAGGCCAAGATGAACAAGTTTTCTCCCTCCTCCTTATGACACCCTTTTAGATACTTGAAAATGGCTATCATGTCCCCCCTCAGTCTTCTCTTTTCCAAACTAAACAAACCCAATTCTTTCAGCCTTCCCTCATAGCTCATGTTCTCTAGACCTTTCATCATTCTTGTTGCTCTTCTCTGGACCCTCTCCAATTTCTCCACATCTTGAAATGTGGTGCTCAGAACTGGACACAATATTCCAACTGAGGCCTAACCAGCACAGAGTAGAGCGGAAGAATGACTTCTCTTGTCTTGCTCACAACACACCTGTTAATGCCTCCCAGAATCATGTTTGCTTTTTTTGCAACAGCATCACACTGCTGACTCATATTCAGCTTGTGGTCCACTATAACCCTTAGATCCCTTTCTGCCATACTCCTTCCTAGACAGTTGCTTCCCATTCTGTATGTGTGAAACTGATTGTTCCTTCCTAAGTGGAGCACTTTGCATTTGTCTTTGTTAAACTTCATCCTGTTTACCTCAGACCATTTCTCCAATTTGTCCAGATCATTTTGAATTATGATTCTATCCTCCAGAGCAGTCGCAACCCCTCCCAGCTTGGTATCATCTGCAAACTTAATAAGCGTACTTTCTATGCCAATATCTAAATCGTTGATGACGATATTGAACAGAGCCAGTCCCAAAACAGACCCCTGCAGAACACCATTAGTTATACCTTTCCAGCAGGATTGTGGACCATAAATAACTACTCTCTGAGTACAGTTATCCAGCCAGTTATGCACCCACCTTATAGTAGCCCCATCTAAGTTGTATGTGCCTAGTTTATTGATAAGAATATCGAGAGACCGTATCAAACGCCTTACTAAAGTCTAGGTATTCAACATCCACCGCTTCTCCCTTAATTTCATAATTCAGACAGAGAGCCTCAAAGGGCCCCGTTGATTCCAGGGGAAGTTAGGAGTTGGCAGATCCTTTGAGGATCTGGAGCTAAGCTCTTGGAAGGTGGGTCGGGCCCACCAGGGGTGGGAGGGCAGAGATAGCCAGTGGTGTGTGTATGTCTCAGGAGCTCTTACCTGGGCTATTAACTACTGAATTAACCCAATAGATGCTGCAGTGGCCCTCTATGCATTAAGCAGAAAAACATCTAGATTAATGCCATAGATTAATCCAAGCCACTCTCAATCCGCCCCAGGAACTCTCCTCTAGGTGTTAGTGCAGGAGTGACTCCTCTCTGGCTCGTCCTACAGGTGGCGGGATCCTGAAGAGAGGCAAGGAAGAGACTTCGCAGTGTGCAGCGGAAGCAGCCGGATGCGAAGGGAACGTGGCCTGTAGACCCAAGCGGGGCGATGGCTGGGTGGAAGGGCGGCAGGATCCCACACCTCTGGGCTCCATTTGCAGGGCGAGGGACATGAGCGGCGTGTCAGTGGGTGGCACCTCAAACCCCATCGCCTGCCCCACATGTGGGAAGGGCTTCAGCCGCAAGTCGAATCTGACAAAGCACCAGCGGATCCACACGGGCGAGCGTCCCTTTTGCTGCACCCAGTGTGGGAAACGGTTCACTCAGAGCTCCAACTTGTTCCGGCACCAGAGCCTCCATGCTGTGGGCGAGGGGCCCTGGTGCTGCCCTGAGTGTGGGGAGAGTTTCCCAGGGAGCTTGGGGCTGGCTAGGCACCGCAGAATGCATGCGGCAGGACAGAGATCCCACTACTGCCACCAATGTGGGAAAAGCTTTGCCAGTCGCTCACTCCTGACCATCCACCAGCGCAGCCACTCGGGAGAGCGGCCGTTCACATGTGCCCAGTGTGGGCGCAGTTTTGACCGCAGCTCCCTGCTGGTGGAGCACCAGCGAACCCACACCGGGGAGCGCCCCTACCGCTGTCACCAGTGCAGCCAGGCCTTCACCCGAGCTACCCACCTCAGCCGGCACCAGCTGATCCACCGTGGTGAGCGACCTCATGGCTGCCCCGAATGTGACAAGCGCTTCCGGCTCCAGGCTGCATTAGTCAAGCACCTGAGGAGTCACACCGGGGAGCGACCCTACAAGTGTGCTGAGTGTGGGGCCGTCTTTGCCAGTGTCTCCTCCCTGGCCCGGCACCGCCGGAGCCATGCTGGTGAGAAGCCCCACTGCTGCCCCGAGTGTGGCAAGAGGTTCGGGCAGAGCAGCGCCTTCGCTGAGCATTGCCGCACCCACACTGGGGAGCGCCCCTACTGCTGCCTGGAGTGCGGCCGGGCCTTCGCTGGCAGCTCCAACTTCCTCCGGCACCAGAGGATCCACACCGGGGAGCGGCCCTACCCGTGCCAGGACTGCGGCCGCACCTTCCGGGTCAGCTCCAACCTGGCCAGGCACCAGAGGACTCACCACCAGGGGCTGGCGGCCACTAACTCTGGAGATTCTCACTTGCTGGGGTGGGCAGGACACAGCTAGGACTGCTGGGGCATGGGTTAAGGTGGAGCTGAAGGCCGGGGGGGTGTTGGCTGGGGGTGTTGCCATGGCAGGTGTAGGCCAAGGTGGAGCCAAAGGCTGGGGCTGTTGCCATAGCAGGTGTAGGCCGAGGTGGAGCCAAAGGCTTGGGCTGTTGCCATGGCAGGTGTAGGCTGAGGTGGTGCCAAAGGCTGGGGGTGTTGACTGTGGCAGGTGCAGGCCAAGGTAGAGCCTGGAGCTGGGGCTGGAGCTATGGTCATGGCAGGTATAGGCCGAGGTGGAGGCTGGGGCTGTGGCCATGGCAGGTATAGGCCGAGGTGGAGGCTGGGGCTGTGGCCATGGCAGGCGTAGGCCGAGGTGGAGCCGAAGGCTGAGAGTGTTGGCTGGGGCCGTGGTGGGCATAAGCTGAGCTGGTGAGGGGACAAGGCAGGAGCAAGTGACTGGTGGCTGGTCTCTCGGCAGCCCTGAGTCGAGGAGCAGGATCAGATGGCCTCAGGGAAGACGGCTCCTGCATCCTGCCACATCAGCCCTGTTCCCTGCCATGGTGCTGAATTCCCTGCCCAGCTGGAGGCGCTGCCTCCCAAATACGTCTCCCGCCATGACTGCCAGCTTAGCCAGGCCTGCTGGGGCAGAGCCCTCTCCTGTCATTGTCCCGAGGAAGAGAGGAACAGTCAGCTTCTCTCTCAGGGCTCAGAGGCGCCCCTGGGGCAATCCCACTCCAGGATAGCTGCCCTTCATTGCTGTGTAGACCAGCGTCAGGCGGGCGGGACCTGCCCTCAGCGCTGCACTTCGACCAGGGGTCTGTGCCACTGGCAGCGGATTGGATACCAGCTTTATTGAGACTAAAAACGAAAACCCCGCCCCTCCCCTCCCCCATTGCTGTGGGGTTTGTTGTTACCAAGTCCAGTGTGGGGTGGGCCGACACTGAGCTCTGAAGCTGCATGCTGAGCCATATTCATCCTACTCGCGCTTTTCACATTGTCCTAAACATTGCTCCCCTTGGAGTCACTGTGGCTCGGGCACCGGCTGCAGGCTCATCAGACGTTGGCTCTCCAGGGTTAGCTCTGATGTCTGAAAGGACCCTGCACAATAGGTCTTTCCCCGGGCTCCCGACCTTGCGCCTGAGTTCCCAGCTGCTGGCCTCACATGCTGAGGGCTCTGTTGCTGCCCCATGTACCAGATTTCCGTCTGCCACCCCATGCCGCAGGGGCCCTGCATGCTGGGGTCCCAGTTTGAGTCCTGTATGCTGAGGGCCTTTGCTGCTGGCTGCATGTGCTGAAGGTTTGCTCCCAGCCTCAGCTTGGGGTGGGGGTGACATGGGTAAGAGGGCTTAGCCCTCCCTCATTTTTTACAAATGTTCTTGCACCACTGCCTGCACTCCAAAGCCCTCGAACCCAGAGGCCTCTGGGCCAGATGGTGGCTGGCTGCTCCTGAGCCCGGGCACTCAGATCCTCTCTCCCAAGCGAGTCACAAAGCTCACAGCAGAGCCCCACTGGGGATGGGCGCAGGAAGAGATTCCCTGAGTGAAGGGCACTTCCCATGGACTTTGGGCAACTCCTTCCATTTTGACTCTCTTGGAAACAGAGGGCCTGCTCCCTCGCTGTGGGAAATCAGCTGTCACTCTCAATTTCAGGGGAACAGCTGACTTACCCCTGCAGCCTCAAGGGTCTCTTAACCTGTTTTTTAATAGGGAAGTGGTGATCTGGGGGAGTCTCTGGCTCCCACCTAACTTTCTTAGAAATCCAAGGAAGTTGGGTGCATAGAGACTTTGGCGGCTCAGGGCCACAGTGACTTGCCTAAAAGGCACCCAGCTGTTCATTAGGAAGGCCAGGAATAGCAAAGGTCATCTGAGTGTCATCTGTGCTTACTGCTAGACAACCCAGGGTTCGACTGAACATGTGTTTTAATACAGTTAAATGCGGGACCATTCTTCAAGGTTCCCTCTAATTTTTTTTCCATCTGAGGGCAGAATAAATTTTGTTACATGCACTGACACATGTGTGGATGTGCACCACAGTAGAAACACATGCTATTGGCTGTGGACACTCTGCTAATCATCTGGGAGGTATTTGAATCTCTCCTGGATGCCCTCCCAAGCGCTCAGCTTACAGAAAACTCTGGCCAACAAATGCAAACAAAATCTGTGAAGATTTTCAGAAGTGACTGGAGATTTGGGGGGGAAGAGCATGTTCTCCAGCTAGATACCTTTACCAGCCTTCCTTTGGGGAGAAAAGATGCTCAACATCATATTCAGAATCAGGCCCTTTTAAAGATGTCCAAAATGGGTCACTTTTTATGCTACACAGGTCCAATGCTGAAAGCATCATAGCTTCTATCAGCACTTCACAAGCAGCAGCTAGGTCCTGGATGCATCTGAGAAGATCTTCATAGGTGCCTCTAAAGTGGTGCCTAATAAATATGGTTATGGAGGTCAGGAAAGATGTTAACCTAGCTATTGTCTAAACTGGATGTGTGCTTATTCCAGCTGCTCATCGTGTATCTGTCCCAATGTAAACCCCTAGGGAAAACTATGGAAGTCACTTCTATTGGTGCAGCTGGGTCTTGAATTGGGGCAGATTTCCAGCATACAAATGATCTTGAAATTCCCTCAGGAAATCAGATGTAGAACTGGTTTAAATAGTGAAATGTTTCACCATAAAACATTTCATTTTTTGAGAAAGAAAGAAAGAAAGAAAGAAAGAAAGAAAGAAAGAAAGAAAGAAAGAAAGAAAGAAAGAAAAATTGATTTTATTTAAATTACAACTTTGGTCTGGATTTTCAAAAAAAGTTTTCAATTTCAGGGTTTGGAATTACTTCTCCCCTCTTCCTTTTTTCCCCCACAGCAAATGATGGGTGAAAGTTGAAATGGGACAAAAAGTGTGTTTGATGGAAAAAGAGCAAAGCAAAAATCCAATTTGAAATTAAACAGAAGCTGTAATCACCAGTTTTGTTGTTGAAAATAATGTTTTCATGAGGAAAAACTCCATTTGTCACTAAACTTAATTTTTTGGCCAGAAAAATGTTTTACTTTCAACATGTCAATTCACTCTAATTAATTTAATCCTTTAAAAATCCCGCTGGGTAGCCTAAAACCTAACATCCAAATCCAAGTGGTAAAGTCCTAACAAGCATAGTTCACTCTAACAAAACACTAACTAAGGACAAACTTACAGTTATTAATGGATACCTTTAATTTGTGGTACTGTTGTTAGAATCTTGTAGTTAACATTTTTTGTCTGGGAAAAAGTCTTTCCTTGGTTTCTATTTCTTGCTATGTGTTTTAACAAATAAAACAAACAAAACATGTAGTTTATTATTTCTAATCTTTCCTCAGTACTATTTTAAGTGTTTGTTTGCTAAAAAAAAAAATACATACACATTTTGGGAAAAGAATGGAAGAAAATGTTAATCTTCATATTACATGTAACACCATGTAGGTTTCATTCAAATAGAAGCAATAAGGTGACAATTGCAAAAGGGCTTGAAAAGCAAGGAGCCAAATCCACTGTGACACACTGTTTATTCTTGTGTATCCAATCCATGGGATCTCTGCCCCCAAAGATGATTGTTACAAGATTGGAAACAGTAAGGGCATATGACTCTCTTCCAAAGCTGGTCAACCAACATTTTCTCAACTTTAGGTTTGTTGACAAAAACTCTGAACATTTGGTTCAGAGGAAAAATGTCAAGGAAATCAGACATTCCCAACCAAGTTTTGATTAAAAACAATCCATGGGGAAATACATAGTTCCTGACCAGCTCTAGTCTGTCAGACCCAATCCCAACCCAAATGCATCATCCCATGCAACCTTGAGCTAAAGGGATAATTCCAGGGTGCTCCCTCTAATTTTTTTTCATCCATGTATGGAATAAAGTTTGTTGTATGCACTGAGGCATGTGCAGTTTTGAACCACCAGTGGAAACACATGCTGCCATCTGTGGGTGCTCTACTAATCTACTACCTGACTCTCTCCTGGGTAGCTGCCCAAGTGCATAGCTTACAGGGAACATGGGTAACTCCCCCAGCTGTGAGTGATCAATTGGATGTTGCAGTAGCCAGGACTGTGCACCAGAGGAAGATGTGGCCACATGTATTAAACCAATGACTTACACCTGAGCCTCAGAATCCTAGCTGTGAATTTCAGCCTCTGGTAAATTCGTAAATCCTTCACAACCGAAACACGTGAACAAATACCATCAATGCCATTAGGACTGGGTTCACAAAGGCTTCCAAAATGTAACCTCAGCAGCACAGCCACTGTAAGCAATCAAAGAGCCCAAGTGAGTCCCCAGTATAAACATGGCTTTAAAACATCCTGAGATGTTGAAAACCATAAATGTAAGAATCTATTTACTCATAGTTCTGAGCCACTTGGAGTAATTTTTCCCAAATTTTCTCCCACACCATCAGGATCAGAAAATAACATTTTAAAAAGCTGAAATTTTCCTATAGCCACATGACTTTTTTGGAACAATATCACAAACAATGTCAATGAAAAGATAAAAATGTGTCTCATTCAGATTGACTTAGTGAAACTATTTGTCTGTCCCTTGGTTAGCTCTAGCACTAGACCTGCCCTTTATCCTCCTCTTGTGGCTGGAAAAAGGATTACAAGTCTGTGTCACCCTTGGCCCTGCAACTCAAGCAACAGGGGAGTCCCAGGTTCAAACCCCACTCAGGGAAGCCAGGTTCTGGAAGGGCTTAATTGGCAGGCGGGGAAAGTTCATCATCAGCATCATCCACCACAATAATAGTAGCATGAAGCTTCCGGTGCTGCGCCAGCTGCGAGGGAAAGCAGAACCCTTTTCCACACTGGTGGCAGCGGTGAGGCCGCTCCCCAGTGTGGATGGCCTGGTGCTGCACCAGATTGGAGCTCTGGGCAAAGGCACGGCCACACTGCCCACAGGCAAAGGGCCGCTCACCGCTATGGGTCATTTGGTGCTTGCGCAGCACCTTGCCATCAGCGAAGCTCTTGCCACATTGGTGGCAGCAGTAGGGTCGCTCCCCACTGTGCAGCCGCTGGTGCCGCAAGAAGCTGGAGCTATCGCTGAAGGCCCGGCCACATTTGGGGCACTTGTATGGGCGCTCCCCAGTATGAGTGCGTAGATGTTGTGTCAGGTTGGAGCTCTGGGCAAATGCCTTGCCACATTGGTGGCAGCGGTGGGGTTTCTCTCCAGTGTGGACTCTCTGGTGCTGCGTGAGGTGTGAACTCATGCTGAAAGCCTTCCCACACTCAGTGCATCGGAAGGGTCGCTCCCCAGTGTGGATCCTCAGGTGCTTGAGGAGAGGCGAGCGGTCTACAAAGCCCTTGTGGCACTGAGGACAGCGGTGGGGGTTGTCAGGGCTGTGCAGCCGCTGGTGCTTGACCAGCTGGGAGCGCAGGCAGAAGCCCTTCCCACACTGCGGGCAGATGTAAGGCTTCTCCGCCAGGTGGGTCTTCTGGTGCTGCGTCAGGTTGGAGCTCTGGCTGAACCCTTTGCCACACTGGTGGCAGCGGTGGGGTTTCTCGCCAGTGTGCGTGTACCGGTGCTCAATCAGGTGCGCTCGGCGGCCAAATGCCCTTCCACAGTCAGGGCAGCAGTAAGGCCGCTCTCCAGCATGGATACGTCGGTGCTGGGCCAGCCGGGAGCTGTCGGCAAAGCCACGCCCACAGCTGGGGCAACAGTAGGGGCGCTCGCCCGTGTGGGTACGGGCATGCTTGGTGAGCGACGAGCTGTCCACAAAGCCTTTGCCACACTGGGGGCAGGTGTAGGGCCGCTCCCCTGTGTGGGTCCGGCCGTGCTTAACAAGGGACGAGCTGTCGGCGAAGCCTTTGCCGCAGTCGGCGCAGCGGTAAGGGCGCTCGCCCGTGTGCATGCGCCGGTGCTGCACCAGGTGCGAGGGCCAGGTGAAGGCTTTGCCGCAGTCCCCGCAGGCATAGGGCTTCCCTGAGTTGGCGGTGGGAAGCGTCATGAGCAGCCACTCTGGATCAGGGCTGGGGGACAACTCCCACTCGGACCCTTCCGACAGCACCCCATCCTCCAGGCCAGGACTCCGCTCCTCGTCCCCTCTCTGCGCCCCGTCACCAGCTGGAACGACATGGAAATGGATCATCCCTTGCTGGGCTGAAAAGCAGTCTTCCAACCCCCACCCAAGAGACAGGGCTGGCCGAGAACCACTGTCCTAGCACAACGCCCAAGCATGGAGAAGGACTGGAATCCAGAACAGGGAGTCCAGAGAGCAGCTCCCATAGGGGCTTATGAGGAAGGAATGTCAGTGTAAACGGATAAATGTTTACAGAGACAGCAGCTGGGAGCGAGTGGGTGAGCAGTTGCTCCTAGAGCCCAGGATCCTTGAAATTGCTAGTGTGGCACTCAACGCAGCTCTGCGGGCTGGGGCAAGGGGCACCCGTCCCGGGAGCACAGAGCAGCCCTCTCTCCCCCAAATCCCAATTTGCCCCAGAGCCTGCAGAGGCTGTTGGCTCCCTTGGTCACAACGAACACCTGTTGCATTGTTGTGACAATTGCTGGTTCCGGTGCCAATTTTGATGAGAGCTCAGGACATCTTGGGGAGCTGGGGTTCACTAGGAAGTGTCTGTCTCTCACCTGCCAATGTTCCTGGCGGGCCGCAGCTGTCACTGGAGCACCCCGGATCCCGCGGGCACGGCTCTACCTCCGGCTCCATCTGGCTCTCCCGGCTGGCTTGGGGCTGGGAAATAGAGCAGTGGGGAGAGTGGGGCAGGGTGAAACAGCTGTCACAAAGGATGCTCTGTGAGTTTGAACATCTGGAGGAACAGCTGATTGCGGTACATGGCGGAAGGGACCAAGCCATTCACCCGCCCAGCAGGTGAGTCCAGAAGGCAAAACACCTGGGTGGATGCAGCGAATGGGGCAGGTGATGGGGGCCAAAGGAGGGAGCTGTGGGGCCAGTGGAACCAGCCTCCACAGCCTGGGGGCTGATCTACGCCTGGCTGCAGGGTAACAGGGCCCAATACAGATGTGGCCAGAGGTCAGTGGAAGAACAGGTCCCGGGACAGAGCTACTGCCCCTTACCTGCGTGGATGGAAACCCCCCCTCCCGCTGCTTGGAGGCAGCTGTGCCCAGGGGTGCAGACATGCCCCCAGCTCCAGGGGCTGGAACCAGACAGGTCTCTAGTGAGGACGCTGCCCCAGCCAGGGCGAGGGGAGCGGGGGCAACATCTTGTCTATAGACCCAGCTGGGTAGGGACGGGGGGGGGGTTCTCTGGGCTCACACCCCGCCGCCCTTGGGGCCGCTTTCTGCAGGCGGCGATTCCTGCCTCTCCCCGCCCGCCGGGCCCCGGGGCTGCCCCCGCGGACTCACCGGCTGCGCGCACCCGCAGGCCGGGAGCCGGGCGTCGGTCGGGGCGGGCGCAGGAAGGTCCCTCCAGTTATATCGTCCCCGTCCCGGCGTCTCCGGCTGCGGGCTGGGAGGAGAAAGGCGGCGGGGTTAACCCCCTCCTGCCCGGCCTTTCCCTCTGGCTGCGGGCGGGGCCAGGACCCGCACAGGTCGCAGCCAGCTGATGGGCAGGGACGCGCGCCGCGCCGGTGGGAGCGGCCCGGGGGTGCCAGGCGCAGGGCGGAGTGATGCGAAGCAAGGCACAAGCCCCAAAGCCATGGCGTGTTCTGGGATCACCCCTCACCAAGCAAGCATCAAAGGGGAACTGAGGCGCCCTGGGCAGGCCGGTCTCGCTCGCCACCCAGCAACCCTGCTCTTGTGATCCCCGGTCTGTCCCAGCAAGAGTCACAACAATATTCAAGTGACTGGCAGCCCCAAAGGCCTTACCCCAGTGTTAGCGCACTTTAGGCCCAAGACCACACTTGTAGCCAAGCCTGTAATTAATGAAAGTTTGATTAACATTTTAAAAAATCGACAGGAGGGTTATTCACCAAGTTAAAGCAGGTAACGTTCCCCCACACAAGATTTACAGTCTTAGGTTCCAAAAATTAGCAAAAGCCATGGTAATATGAAGTCCCCTGGTGCTAAGTGGCTTGCTTAAACTCAGCAATATTGCTCTCTCCTGGTTCCATACAGCACAGTGTGACCTTTCTTCTTGACAGGGATTTTATTCCCTTCTCCCCAGAATTCAAACTCTGCTGGTGTGACGGGCGCAACTGGTACCTCTGTGCATGAGCCAGGGTGTGTCTACACTGCAGGGATTAACTGGAAATAAGCTATGCAAATTGAGCTAAGTCAATTGCATAGCTTATTTCGAAATAGCTTATTTTGCAGTCAGGAGCATCTACACAGCACTTATTTCAAAACAAGCCACTTTTCCTCCAACTTCCCTTACTCCTTGTACAATGAGGGTTACAGGAGTCGGAGTAAGAAGTCCTCCAAATTGACAGTATTTTGACACTATTTCAAAATAACTGATTGCTGGGTAGATGCAGACTGAATTATTTCAGAATAGCGCTAGTTACTTCGAAATAGTGTTGCAGCGTAGATGTAACCTAACACTTGAACTAAAAGCCAGCTGGCGCTCAGCTAAAGCTGTAGAGCACACTCATTCTTTCTCTCTGTAAGTACCACTCCACAAGACTGTGCACCTCACCCAGTAGGTGGGTGGGTTACACTGGGACAAGCCTGTTCTACACTTTGTGGGGGGGGGGGGGGCGGGAAATGATCAACAATGTCTTTTGTTCACTGATGTTCCACTCCACAACACTTTGTCTTTGGCCTCCTTTGGTTGGACAGAAGTTGACGCCTCTTGGGGTAAGGTAATGCTTGTCTCCCGACTCGGGATTTCCGGTTTCATAGCAAACACTTGAATCGTTGCAGAGCACACACTTAACTATCACTTTATAACAGAGGGTACAGATATCACAAGTGAGATCAATGCCTGAAGCAAGGTATCATAAAGTCCATACACCGAACACATTTCTAGGCAGCTAATAGCTATTGTAGCAATGCAAACACACAGGCAAACTAGTCCGGTTTCCAGCTCTGCATTTGTCAGTGTTTAGTGAAGCCTAGGACCCTTGGCTTGAGCTGGTATCTTGTCTATTGGTGTCCCAGCACTATTCTCACAAAAGTCTACTGGGGAACATCCCAGGAAAGTGGGAGCAGTAGTTGGGCCTTTGGTGGCAAAGCAAAGCTCTCCCATGATTGGAGAAGGGTTTAAAGAAGAGCTACAGCAGCTATCTGAGAGCTAGAAAACCTAGTCAGGATTAGGTGTGTTGATAAATGTCGATGAATGTCAGTGTCACCATCCACACACACCCACAGATGGGAAAAAATTTCCATTGTAATAAAAAAAATGTACAGATAGGTAAGACAAGAAACATGCTGCTTGAGAACTAACTAGAGTTTGATCTCAGGCTACAGGCCTTGTGTATTTTGACAGTGACATTGATCATTAGTGTTTTAGCAAATATAAAGCTTTAGCTTTTTAATCTCAAAATCTGTTGTCATCAAATAATTATTGTCTGACATCTTGCCCCGTCATTGGACCCCCTATCATTTTCTGCAACTGCAAAAATTTAAATAAATATTGAAAAAAGTTGCTTCAAACCAAACA
Source organism: Pelodiscus sinensis (assembly GCF_049634645.1). Taxonomy (NCBI): domain Eukaryota; kingdom Metazoa; phylum Chordata; order Testudines; family Trionychidae; genus Pelodiscus; species Pelodiscus sinensis. The sequence continues at coordinate 129,770,451 of NC_134714.1, read as the reverse complement.
GATGTGATCCATCAAAATTATTTAAAAAAAAAAAAGTTCTGTCAAGCCTGCCAATAGTGAGGTACGGAAGGGAAGCTCTCAATGGGTTTAGCTGACTCGAGAGAAGGTTAAGACGTGATCCCAGCGTAAGCAGCCACCCAGAGAAAGGATTCCTAAGAGCAGAGGGGCTCCTTAACCTCCAGTCTAAGCGGAGCATGATACACTAGCTAGCCACTAAGTCCCTGGCCCTGCCTCCATGGTGACGCATTTGGCTCTTTCTCAGGTCCGGGTAAAAGCAGTGACCTGGAGAAGATGGCATCCCCTGGGGCATTATGGGAATCTTCTGATTCCCAGCTGGACCAGCCCCAGCCTGTATCTCAGGAGGCAAAGGGGGAGACCTCAAGACTTCACCTGAGCTGCTTTGTGACATGAAAGGGGACCCCCTTGAAACTGGTAACAAAGCTCTTCTCAGTTCCATGTCCTTACTGCATGTCTGTGCAGGGCCCTGATCTCTGTCGCTGTGAGTCTGTACAGCGCCTGGCATGATGGGGCCCTATACCCTTGTTATTTATCTGGGCTGACCAGTGTCAGGTCTGCGCACCTCACAGTCATTTAGCCTAGCTGCCCAACCCCACTTTGAGGCCAGGAAGGATCAGGCTAAGGATGGGAAAATGAGGCCTGGGGAGATTCACCAGTATGACTCAGTCGGTTTCAGAGCAGAATATTGAACCCAGATCTCCTGGCTCCCAGGCCAGCACCCCAAGCCCCGAACCCTCCCATTTGTAGATGCTCCAGCCATAGAAGTTATAACAACAGAGTGACTCAGGATGTCTCTCTCATCTGGACTGTCTCTTCATTCCAGCTGTTGACTGGATGCTGAGCAAGGAAGGTGCCGACACTGTAGGGACGTTGCATTCTGCCCCTAGCTTCCTGTGCCCCTTCCCACTCTGGGAGAACCTGGCAGACGCCAGTGGCTGTGGGGACGAGGTCCTCAGGGATCCCACTTCTCCCCCCCAGCAGGACAAGAAGCCCTTTGGAGGCCACCAAGAAGAGGAGTTTGGGGATCTCACCCATTCCCCTCAGCAGAGTGGGGTGCTTAGAGATCTCCCCTCCGCCCACCAGCCCGCCGAGAAGCCGTTCCGGTGCAGCGAGTGCAGCAAGACCTTCGGGCAGAGCTCTCACCTGCTGCAGCACCAGATCACGCACACCGGGGAGCGCCCTTACCTGTGCCTCGACTGCGACAAGCGCTTCAGCTGGAGTTCAGCCCTGTGCCAGCACCAGCGCATTCACCGTGGCGAGCGCCCCTACCAGTGCACCGACTGCGGCAAGCGCTTCACCCAGAGCTCCAACCTGACCACGCACCGGTGCATCCACACGGGCGAGAAGCCCTACTGCTGTGCCCAGTGCAGCTGCGCTTTCAGCCAAAACACCAACCTGCTGACCCACCAGCGGGTGCATGCGGGGGTCAAGCGCCACAAGTGCTCCCAGTGTGGGCGGGTCTTCGTGGAGTGCTCGTCCCTGCTCAAGCACCGAGGCGTGCACCTGGTGAAGCCGTACCAGTGCCCCGAGTGCAGATGCAGCTTCACACAGGGCTCCACCTTGGCCCAGCACCTCCGCATCCACACTGGCGAGAAGCCGTACCAGTGCAGGGAGTGCGGGAAGTGCTTTAGGCAGAGCTCGGATCTGGCCCAGCACTGCTGGGCCCACACAGATGAGAGATCCTACTACTGCCACGAGTGTGGTAAGGCCTTCAGCCAGAGCTCCAACCTCATCACTAACCAGGCATTACACACCAAAGAGCGGCCCTACAAGTGTCCAGACTGTGGGCGTGCCCTCAGGCGCAGCTCCCATCTGGTTACCCACCGGCGAACTCACACTGGGGAGCGACCCTACCTCTGCCACCAATGTGGCAAGGGCTTCAGCGAGACTTCCACCTACATCCAGCATCAGACCACCCACACCGGCGAGCGCCCATACAAATGCCCGCAGTGTGGCAAGGCCTTCAGCCAGAACTCCAGTCTGCTGACCCACCAGCGCATCCACACTGGGGAAAAACCCTACCGCTGCCACCAATGCGGCAAGAGCTTCTGGCAGAGCTCAGGCTATCTGCAGCACCAAAGGACCCAGGCAACCTTGCAACCCTCCACCATACTTACATAACAGTGCTCCTTGGAAGGGGCTATGTGTCTGGCATCATGAGCCTCCTTTGTTTGTGCTAACTCAGAGAAATGATGGAAATTACTGAGCACAATATATTGCCCAGCCTACAGCAGGTCGCAGAGGGTTATACAGAGTGGGAAATTCACCTGCATCTCCTGCTAGGGCTAAAGCAGAGACACAGTGGACACATTGAGCGATCTGGGTGGGATCTTGATTTTCATTTAATGGGGAATTCTGTCATGGGGGGGGAGGCGGCATCCATTCCAAAATCGAATGAAAAGAAACAAATTCAAAACTTCCCCTAAAGCAAAATCCCATGGCAGGGGGTAAGGGCGAAATCATCCCATGTGGATCGAAATAATTTGTTCTGGGTTAGACTAATTATATAACATAATATACAATTTGTAAAACATAGGAAACAGGCAATTTACCAACTGAAAGGAAACATTGGCAATGGAAAATCCAAAATGTTCCGCTAAAGTTCAAGGCATCTTGTTCCCTTTTCTTTGTTCCTAAATGACATTTCATTGCAATTGCTGCATTTCCATGCAATGAAATTGCTGCTGCAGTAAAATGGCATTTTCAGACACAGACACTGCCACCAGAAAAGTTCCAACTGGCTCTTTTCAATAATGGCTACACAGGTTGAACCTCTCTAGTCTAGCATGCCTGGGATCAGACCGGTGCTGAACCTGAGAATTTGCTGGACCACAGGAGGTCAATATTATCTAGCAGCATCACCAACATGTCCACTGCTAACTGGGCTCTGGGAAGACACTTAGGGGTAAATTAGAGCTAAATAACAGCACAAAACACTGAGAGCTAGGACTGGTGGCTGGAAACAAACTTTATGGGACCATGGGAAACTTGGCAACACCCATGATAAGTGGACATCCAGCTAGCTAAAACCATGCTGGACCATGGTTGCCAGACCAGAAAGTGCTGGACCGGTGAGGTTCAATCTGTAACGTGCATTTCCCAGCCAACCCAACCTATGGTTGCACCCAGTTAGATGTGAACCGGACACTTCAAACGGATGGTCTTGTGATGCATTATCCCATAGTCCACTTTACTAGTCACATAGATTCATCTCCCTCAATTTCTGAGGGTTCTTTAATCTTACAAAGACAGAAAGAAACCCATTGGCTGGGAGCTTCCCTGTGTAGATTTGCAATGGGAGAGCAAAAAACTTTGAAACACTAGAATCAAAACATTTAAACTAGGGCTGTAAAACCCCGATTACTCAGTTAACAAATTAACATTAGGAGAGATCAGCTGTATTTGTATTTTTAATTTGCGTCTCTTATTTTGAGTTACGGTGCGGTGTAGACATACCCTCACTGGAATGGGAGTTAGAGTCTCACGTCCCATATTTGTGTTGTGAATAACACACTGGCTAACCTCTACCAGGCTCTGAGCTGGGGAGCCTGTATCGAGATGACTGACCGTGAAGGCAATGTTGCATTCCTTCTATTTATATTTTTAACCTTTGTTTTGTGATGGGATTTTTCAAATAAACTGAAGGGAAAACTCAGAACAAAATACCAGTTTTTCCATAGCCTGGGCATAGTTTGTGTCTTCATAATCAACTCAACTTTGGAAAATGCCCAGGGTCAAGGAGCATTGACATGACACAAAAACCCACATTATATCTGTCTTATTAACTAAAACAGAGTGGCACAAACACTGTAAGTGAGGTTAAAGTCCAAGGAATTCCCATCCATGGCCAATAAGCCACATCTTCAGTGGCTGAAAAGACACAGCTTATAGTCTGTCTTTAAACACAAGCTTGTTTTGAGGGTGGAGCTAGGGAAGGACACCGCCTGCTGCTCGCCAGTGGGTCCCCTGCTGTGGGACCCCATATACCACACTGACGCTAGCTTGGCCCGTGGGCAGGGTCCAGGCGCACATGCAGTGGCAGGGATCCAAGGCGGCAGCAGATGCAGCCACCCCTACATGGCTGCCTGACCTTTGAGCCTGGCCTGCTTCCAGAGACACACACAATACACAGCCTGGAAGGCAAGGAGAGTGTGCTCAGCCTAGTAACCCCGTGTGGTGCTGGACAGGGGGGGAAGGCTACGGAGTGAGGTGAGGGCTCAGCAGGGGGCACTCTGATTCCTGTGGCCCATTGGCAGTCCTATTTGGATGCAGGATTTATCTTCAGTGCCGGTCCCAAAGCTCCATCGGGACGTGACACCCGCTGGGACCAGTGACAGGAGAAAAACACCATGTTTCACCTCACTCTTGCACTTGGAGATGAAGGCTAACACTGCTTTTTTGCATGGAGTAGAGCCTCATCCTACCCATTTTAGAGGCCTATGCCCCTGGTCAAGCTCCATTCTGTGACCGTGACTAACCCCAGGCCTAGATCGGCGGTGGCTACCTGAAGCGCAAAGGGCGGTCCCACCGTGGGACAGGCTGGCCCTGCGGCACGTGGTAGCACTTGCTGGAGTGGTGTGCAGGCCTCCTACTTCCCTAATCCCTATTTCCACTTTTCCTCCCAAAGGCCTCCTCCTTGGGTCCTCTTCCCTTCTTGATTGCATTCAAAATGGCTGCAGCAACACCATGGCAACCGCCGAGTTCTATGGAGGGAGTCTCCCCAGCACCGTCAAGCAACATTTATTAAGCAGTGGAAGGGAAAGGCAGCCCACCTTGGGCAATGCATTTGGAGGGCAGGGCACACGGGGTCACAGAATGGGGGGCGGGAGGGGTTTAAGTCTGTAGGTTGTCGTGACCTTGGCACAGTGTTACTCTTCATCCACGAGGTGCGCGGTGCTGTATGGACGCAGCGGACGCTCCCTCCGCCCACCACAGCGGGAGAGAGGTGGGGGCAGGGGAACGTGCCAGCGTATCACACGGGGAAGCCGCTGGATCCGATTCATGAGGGGAGTTGAGCCATTCAGGCCATAAATCCCAGGGGACGAACCTAAGAGCCATAAGGCGCCTTGGAGAACACGCCCCATGCCTGAGGGTGCTGAGTTCGAAACCAAATGGGGCTCTGGGGCCCAGTCCCAGGCTGGATGAGGTAAAGGCCTGAACTGGTTGCCCCATGGGCTCCTGATCCAAGGAACTAGACCAGGCTGGGAACCACACACTGGTTACTCTCCGTACAGGAGCCTCTCAGGCCGAGCTGTCCACCGTACACCCACCGCCCTCTATACGGGCTGATCTTAGGCCAGGACGAGGCCTTGTCACCTGCTAGCCAGGCAGGTCTTCACCGGCGCTGGCCCCTACTCGATGTTGTCGTAGACCCGCATCACCTCCTGGCTGTCGCCCAGGGTGGCCAGCAGCTGAGAGGCCTGCTCCATCGCCTCCTCCGAGAGCTGCACCCTGGTGTTGGGGATGAACTCCAGGGCAGCGGACAGCGACTGCAGCCCCCGCGCGTCCAACTTCGCCCGCACCTGGTGCAGCGAGGCCACCTCACACACAAACTGAGGGGAGAGGACAGGGGCTGTGAGTGGCTGCGAGCTTGCCTGCCTGTCCCCCCCGGCCGCAGCACAGTCGTGCGGGTGCCCCCTGAATGCAGTGTGGGTCCTGCCTCTTCAATGCCGGGTGCTGGCTACCATCTACCTCACTGTGTGACCCCCATTCAACCTGTGCCTGCCCTCCCACTCCAGGCACAGAGGCAGCAATGCAGGGCCTGGGGGCAGCTCTCTCCCACACCGTCCCCCTGGGGAGGCAGGGAATGGGACAGAGCAGTGTGTGATGCCCAGGGCAGACCCCGAGGGAGGCTTTTTCCAACCTCCTTATGCTTCCCTAGCATTCCCAAGGACAAAGGCTAAGTGAACCCTCCCAACTATCCTGTGTATAATCCCCCGAGCCAGAGATGCACCAGCCAGACCCTCACGTATCTGCCTCTCCCCGGGCCAGAGCAGGGCCAGCTCTCCAGAATTCCTCCCTTCCCTGGGCAGATCTGCACCCACCAGACCCTCACATATCTCTCCCTTCACCTGGGTGGGCTCAGAACCAACCAGACCTGCCCCATAGCCAGATTAACATCCTGATTGGTGCCTGAGCAGTTACATCAGCTGGCGGCTGCCCCCCATTGGCTGCCAGTATCTCCCGCTCTGCAGTCCCACGGTCCCCCAGCAGTCTGCCCTGGGGCAAGGGCCACCGTGGACCTGCCACGATGTGAGTCAGGGAGCCGCGTCACACACCCACCTTCAGAACCGCCTGCTCCTCCTCATCCTCTTCTTCCCACACATCCTGGGCCCCGGCCTCGATCGCCAGCTCCAGGGCCTGCTCCAGGGCCACGGGCCTCTGCTGCGAGTCTCGCCCGCTGACCGTGATCACCCCCTTCTTGTCAAAGCTGTGCCGGGCCCCCTCACACATCTGTGCGCTGCGCGGGAGAAAGGGGACACCAAGAGAGAGGGGGTCACGTCTATCCAGCATGAGAGACCAGTCCAGGATGCTAGTCCAGGGGCTCCATGCCTCGCACGGGACGGAGACGAGCAGGGAAGGGCTCAAAGAGCCACAAGAACGATTAATCTGCCTCACTGAGAGAACTTGAAGGCTCTCGGTGTATTGAAGACAGATGCCTGCCAGGGATGGTCTAGCTGGTGCTTGGTCCTGCTGTGAGGGCAGGGGACTGGACTTGAGGACCTCTCAAGGTCCTGTCTGGTTCTATGATTCTGTGAATTCATCAAAGGGCCATGGTGCCCATCCAACCCTGCCTCGTGTCTAACCCAGACCAGAGAATCTCCCTCCCCCCGCCAAACCTGGATTCCTGGCCCTGGGCCAGTGACTCCTGGCTGAGCTAGAGAGGAGCTCTGAGAAAGGGTCGCCCCATCTCCACTGACAGACTCCCAGCGATGGAGACTCCACCTCATCCCGAGGGGAGCTGTCCCAAGAATCAATTCCCTCCCCTGGTAAACTCTTATTCCCAACGTGAATTCATCTCCCTTCAGCATTTTCCAAAGCATTTCCCTAACATTTTCCAAAGCATCTACATGACATAGGAGCCTGAATCCCATTAATTATCTAAGATGTAGGCTCCTAAAAGGCCTCACATCACTTTTGAAAATGGGACTATGGCTCCTAAACCACTTGGGTGCTTTTGATAAATGAAGCCTGGGGTTGAGTTATTACAGCCTCCTGTAGACAGCCTTGGCCCCCACGTAGACTGCATCTCTCATATCTCCTACTTCTGGCAAAGCTGCAGAGAAGGCCGTAGCCAGCTACAGCCCTTGCACTCCTGCAGTGTGTTCATCTCCACCACTAAACACTCATGTTTTAAGACCCAGACGTGTCGGGTTTGGTCACTGGATGGTGCACAGGAAGGGCCCTTGTGTGAGGAAATGCAGGATCGTCGGGCCCGGCAGGGAAGGACTGACCCGCTGCGGCTCAGCATGAGCCGGATCTCCTGGTAGGCTCGCTTGGCGTTGTCCGTCAGCACTTCGATGAGCAGCGCAGATCCGCCAGGGCCTCTGGCTTCGTAGAGCAGGTACAAGGAGTTCTTCCCTTTGCCCTGCAGCGGGAAGGGGCAGATTCAGCTCTGTGGCTGGGCTCATGTCTTGGGAGGTGCCAGGGCACTTCCCCTTCACTCCCTGCCCTGGTCCAAAGTGCAGGCATTGGGGTTAGTTTCAAGCCAGCGTAACCATGGCTCTGACACCACAGAGCCTTTATCCATGTCCCTGTTCCCTATTCCCACCTCCTCCCCCTTAGCAGGCCCAACCAGACCTACAGTGCACAACCCTGCTCCTACCCCTTACCATTTATGCTCATGTTCTGTATCGGAGGGTCACAAATCTGGGGTCTTCGTCCCACCCCTTTTGTATCCCATGGGAGGGTTAAGGAGTGAGAATGTGCAGGCTTTTCCTATGCCTCTCAGCCAGTCCTCCCTTGCCCCTCCCAACTGGTTGCTTGACCATGGCTTGAGAGATGAGGCAGGCAGCCTTCCAGCACATGCTCGAGTGTTATACCCCACCATACTCTGCAACACGCTTAGCTATCTCTTCTCATTGAACTAGCAAACCCCTTTGGCCGGGCAGTAGTAACGCACACTGTCTTTGTGCTGTGTGCTCAGATATTAATCTACTGTATGTTTGAGGGAGTTTGTCTGTCTGTTCAAGAATTCCTTCTAAATGGTAAGAGCTAGGACCACCAAATTCAGTAGACAGCTTCCTCTTCTCCTAACTTAAAGCAAGGGCAGGGTTTGGTTGTGCCAGGACAAGAGAATGTGCCTGGAATGGGATTGCTTCTCATAAAACCGTACAGAAAAGAGACAGAATCACCAGGCAGAGGAAAGGGGCTGGCTCGGTGCGCCCCCTCCCCATCCAGAAGTGCCCCAGCCCCAAGACTCCCAACCCTCAGGCGCCCTTTAGGGAGGGGCTGAAGCTCCCCCCGCCCCCCCCCCCCCCAATTCATATAGGAACATTGCTGGCTGTTCCCCTTCGTCAAGCCACAAGCCCAGCCTGGCTCCCTCCTTCAAGGCTCCCAACAGCCCTTGGCACTGCCGGGCCTGGCCAATGAGTCCCTCTGTCCCACGAGCTGGGCTGGCAGGATGCGGCCACTTACAACTCCCTTGATGGCCGCCTCAATGGAGGCTTTGGGCATGCTCTTGCTCCGGCACTGCTCGATGATGTTGGCCAGGTTGGTGTTGAGATCAGGGTTGGGTCCCCCCTCTGCAGCAGGACAGAAAGCAGCAGTCACAGGGAGACACGGCGGCGATCCCCTTCCAGGGCAGTCCTGGCTCCCAGCCCCCACCGCTATAAACCTCCAGCCCCCTCCCAGATTCTCACACACCCCTGTTCCCACCCACCCTTCCAGAGCTGGCAACGGGACCTGAGGCCTCTGGTGACACTCTCTGCCCCAAACCACCTGTCCCAAGGCCCTTCCTCTCTTCAGCCACCACGAGCTGTTACCCCAGGCCGCATGAACCACAGTGACTTGTCTGCCCCCCTCTTACATGAAGCGGCTGCTGGGGGGGAAGGGACAGAGACCCAGTCACCTGAGAGGAGGTGCTGTGGGACAGAGCAAAGGTCCAGTGGAGGAAGGATGAGAAGGCGAGACACTACCCCGCAGACCAGCATCTTCTGCTCCAGCAGCCAGGGGGGATGCTGGCCTCAGGTAACAGAGATTAGGGGATGCTGGAGTTAGGAGCAACAGAGTCAGTGCTAGGGGTCAAAGTTGGGCAGGCAGGGACTGTAATGCCCCCTCTGGTTGTGGCAGACCCCTGGGGTCCTGGGGGGCTGTGTCAAGCTGGGGGGCTGTGCCCCCCCCCCGTACCTCTCACAGCAAAGCGCAGCAGCATGGTGAGCTTCTGGAAGAGCCGGCAGCGCTCAGCATCCCGCGGGCCCTTGACGTGTTTGACCTTGGACCATTTGTTGTGGCCGGCGGGGGTGGCACCTGTCGCGTGCAGGGCCCGGCCAGGCGGGTAGCTGGCGGGGGCGGCCAGGCAGGGCGCCAGCTCCTTCAGCACCAGCAGCGAGGCCAGGAGGCGGCAGCGGTGCGGGGCAGCGGCCCTCCCCACGGCGCGGGGCAGGGCCATGGGCCTCTGCAGCCCGCCCCCCGGTTGCACAGCTGGGGGGCGGCTCCTGTGCTGCCCGCGCACACCCGGCCCGGCCCGGGAGAGAGCCAGGAGTCCGGCCCCAGCCAGCGCCCCGGGGCCCCGCTCACAGCCCCAACCCTGCCCCCCGACGGGCTCCTGCGCCCCAGCTGCAGCGCGGGACCCGGGCGGCCGGGCCGGAAGGTGCAGGCGCTGGAGCCGCCCGCTGCTGGAGGCGGCGCAGGCGCGGGGCGGGGCGCGTAGCGACCAGCGGGCGGGGCCTCCCCGGGGTCCCGGCCCGGAGCGCGCTGCCCGGCCATGGCTGCAGCGGGGCCGGCGCAGGTAGGAGGCTGCGGGGCTGCCCGGGGCGGGGGGCGCGTCCCTGGGGCGGGGCCGCAGGCGCCTGTTCCCGGCCCGGGGCGGCGGGCGCTGAGTGCGGGTCGCTTGTGCCAGCAGCCCCCGGTGGCGTTCGAGGACGTGGCTCTGTATTTCACCCGGGCGGAGTGGGAGCTCCTGTCCCCGCCGGAGAAGCAGCTGTACCGGGAGCAGATGCTGAGGAATTACCGGGCCCTGGTTTCCCTGGGTAAGGACCAAGTTCCCTTTTACTCACTGCAGTAACACGTCCCGGCTGTCTGGACACCTCGACTGATCTGTGCCACCGAGTGGCCAAGTGGTGGCCAATGTCAGCCCCTTTCAGGGCGGCTTCCTGTTAAGAGAAATCAGGGCTACAGCGCCTGGGGGTCATTTTACTGTGACTTGTTTAGTTGCATTATGTTCCTGAGTCCTGGCACAGAAGTGGTCGCACATAGCCCATGAGCAACAACCTCTTCCAGGAATCCCTGCACAGCCACTGGGAGCAGCAACTTTGACTCAGGAATTGACTCAGGCAAATCAGGCAGGGAGAAATGTCTCCTGCTGCTTGTAACAGCTCCCCACCGCCCCGAAAACAATGAAGAACGTCATTCACATAACCACCATACAATTGAGCAATGTTTGAACCCCAGCAAAAGAACTGGTACATCTCCCTAAGACTATCAAGAAGGATCATACAAATTGCTTCTTCATAGTACAGCCTGAACTGAGGGGGAAAGACATTTCTAAGGAAGGTTTATTTTATTAGTCTCCTGTTTGGGAATCGCTTGTGGTATCGTCTGAAGGAGTGACAGACGCACCCTGACCAAGAATGGGGCCTTGTTGTGCTGGGCTGCACAAATGTATGAATCCCTGACACCAAAGCTTTAGAAATAAAACTGATTCTTCCCCCAAACAGGCTATTCAGGTTCCACACCAGATTTAATCCACCTGATCGAGCGAGGGCAGGCAGAACTCTGGATCCAGGATGCCGAGGACTCCAGAGAAAGATCAGGGCCTGAGAGCCCCTCCTCGGGTGAGTTCTAATAATCCAGTCCCTTCTGATTTACAGATCTGCTAGCGGATGGTTCATTAATGTAGCAGGCAAAGGCAGAGTGAGCTCCATGGGTGGGAAGCAGAAGGGAGTTACATTGAGGCTGGGAGTTAAGGACCAGGGTTTATGTAGAGGGGAATGAAGTATTGGGAGAGCTCCCTCTGTGGGAGTCTGTCTGTGGAGATGGGAACTATCTCTCTCAAAGTTCTGCTCTAACTCTGTCAGGAGTTACTGTGCTGCAGGCAGGAATGGCTAGGGGAGATTCTTTGGCTTGGATTAGGCAGGAAGCCAAGCAGAATGGGCACAATGGGCTTTTTTGGGCTTCATATCTATGAATCCTAGAAAGGTAGGATTAAAAGGGAAATAGGTAGGTGATCGAGTCCAGTCCCCAGCACTGTGCCAGGGCTAAGTATGACCAAAACCAATATTCCACAACCTTTTTTTTTATAAAGTATTCCTTTATGAAAAGGATGTTTTAGGGCCTGGCCTGTGTATGTCAAATGAGCACTAATTTAGTTGTAAGTGTAAAAGGAAGGCAGTATTGTCAAGTGTGGAAGAAAACAAGCCTTCGCTCTGCGTTTGTAAGCAACAAGTAGCCAGAGGCAGTTTTATTACGAGCTGCAGCAAGGGAAAAACTGGTTCGGATCGGGGAAGGGGGGGTAAGCCCCCCGAGGCAGATCTTCGAATACAAGCAATTATGAAGAAGTTTATATACTGTCCATTACATATAATAACAACAAACAATTAGTCTCCTTCCTATTACAAACACCAATGGCTAACAGTTATTTTAGTTCCACCCAGATGCTCCTTATCTCAAGGTCCCTGCCAGAGTCAGCGTTCTATCCTTATCTCCGTATGGAGGCGAAGGCAGTGTCTTATTTCAGCTTTCCCGTTGTCAAGAGTCAGAATTAGCTTGACTCTTGCTTCACTGCTAACAAACCTGAAATGGCTGCATACCAATTCCCTGTGCCTCCACACAAGATAGAGGAGATGTAAACGAAAAACCAGAATTTGATTGGATGTCCAATAATAACCCTGCTTTTAGGGAAGTAAAAGTAACAAAAACAGCAAAAGCAACGAAGTGCTGATAACCCCAAATAAGAAGTAGACAGAAGTAAAATACAACTTCTAAAAAGGCAGAATGAGACAACAAAAACTAACGTCAGCATAGTCAGGTGAGAGGAAAGATACCGAAACAGGGTATTAAAGGTTGAACTAAACAGACCAAAAGCAGATGGGTTGCAAATCCAAAAAAGCCAGGTTTGATCAACCAGGGCTTCCTCCCCAGTGCTGAATCTCGCTGCCGCTCGTAAGCTCTGAAAGGGAAACACTGGTCATAAGTTGCAACAAAAAATCCAAAAGGAAAGACATAAAGAAAAGAATCTCTCCTGAATTAAACAGCGCTTCTATCGGTCTTAATATAAGTATTATATAGGTATGTCTGATAACTCCACAAACTGTTCAAAGGTAACTTAGGAGGGTATAGCTGTAGGAGGGGTTATTGTTCTCGTCTTAGTTGTACTGCTTTTTCTACTCTTTATTTGTATGTTACGCTGTCTTAAACAATTAAAGATAGTGAATTGATTTAAATGAAAAATTAATTATAAAAGTAAATAGAAATAAAGTCTTTGGTGTGGAAGCAAAGATTTGTGCGCAGCCATCTTAGGGTGTCAGTAGCAGAGCAAGACTCAGGCTAAGTCTGAGTCTGACAACGCGAGAACTGTAAGAAGCACTGCTTCCGTCTCTCGCCTCCATACGGAGATAAGGATGGAATGCTGACTCCAGCAGGAACCTTGAAGATAAGGTAGCATCTGGGAGGAACTAAGAAATACTTGTTAGCCATTGGTGTATATAAAGGGAAAGTTACAGTATAATACTGGCTCTTTACTGTTTGTATTCAAAGATGTGCTAGCTGCAGCTTCCCTTGCAACTGTAAGACAATAAACCGCCTCTCACCTGTTGCTAACAGACGCAGAGTGAGGACAACATTCTTCCACATTGGTTAACCCCAAAGGGAAGTATTCCTCTGTCTGTGGTATCAAATCCTTTAAAGAACCAAACACCGGTTACCAAAATGGCAAAACGAACAGGATTTGACGAGAACAGAGGGTGCCCCTTTGATCGGTTAAACAAGATGGAAGGTACAGAACCTCTCAACCACTGGTTATATCATAAGGATGAGGGTGAAGAACACATGCTCAAAATAGGAGCAGTAGTATCAATAGCGGAAGAAAATCATACATATACCCTACCTATACGTAACACATTCAGGGTTGAGATGTTTAATGGCTAATAATGATCCAGTGAAATGGAAGTTAAAAGATTGCAAAGTACCATTACCAGACGTAACGCAAAAAACCCAATATAAAGAAACAGATTATAAAAAAACTACAAAACATATTAGAAAGAACAGCTGATATGACAGATCCATACCGAAAATATTTAAAATGCCAAGTCAAACAACTGACAAATTGATGAGAGAGGTACTAGAGGACCTTATAAGATATGCTAGAGGAAAGAAAAAATTAACAGCCAACAAATGGGATCCAAATAAAAGGGTCTGTGTACTTTGGGACTTGTTAATAAAAGCCGGAAATACAATAACTAGATTAGAAGGCACAGTAAATACCCTACAAGCCTTATTAAAAAAGGAAAGTCAGGAGCGAGAGAAAGAGGAGAAATAACAGAAAAAAAGAAATGATAAAACCAATAGCCACACCCCCTTCTTATCCTGAATCAGTCATAGAGGAAAATCAAAAGAGGGAAAGGAAAAAAGTAGCCAAAGGGGGTGTGTACCCATGGGATATGCTAATGGAAGGAATATGCACGGAAGAATGTACATGTGGGTTAAGAATAGGAGAAGATATAGGATCAGGGAGTGACCCAATCGAGACCCGCCCAATAACACAAACAGTATATAAACAGAGAAGAGGAGGGCCACCAACGGCCAGTACTGAAGTTAGGGATAGGACCCGAATAGAAATGAATGATCTTATAAGTCGAACCCGAAGGGGATCAGGAGAAAACCCGATTTTGTGGGTAGGAAGGTTGTTAATGGAAAACATGAATGAGTTAATCTCACAAGCAGAACTGACCATATTAACAGGAAATCCCGGGTACTTGGGCGGTCTAATGAAAATGAGTGCCATACGAGGAAACCAAGACTGGCCATTAACTTTACCAGCCGCTGTACCCATATCGATAGCAGCCATAGGGCAAGGAGGGGCCATAACAGAGGGCTCCATAAAGATGAAGGAAGATGTAAAAGCTGCAGCCATAGGAATCTCCTTCCTGTTTTATCAACCCACAACAATAGCCCAACAACAATTTACAGCACCACAGAGAGCTGATCCAATTTAAGTATATAGGGGATCGAGCAATGATAACCACAGATAAACAGCGCAGATGGTATGGCAAGGAATAGAAAATAAGGAAGGAAACCAAAGCCTGAAATTATGGCTAACAGCCCTAACAGGGAGTAGCGTATGGGGACTATTGGAAACTAAATGATTTAGAAGTAGTGCACAGACATACCCCAGTACCAAGAGATGAGCCCCCGAGAGACCGCGTAAAACATGCAAAAGTTTCCAAACCCCGAAGAAGGGGAAAGACCCAAGTAAGGAAGAACTATGGAAATAATATCACCAACCTTTGCGGGTCAGAAAAATACTTGGGCAAAATTGTATTTTTTTTATATATATATATTTTAATTCTAAATACCCCCAGTACCTACAGTTTTCAGACACACATTTTTTTTTCTACTATTGCAACACATTTGCTTAAACAACTTAATCATAGCCTGACAGGCGATGACATTTTTGAGTGTAAAAAGTACAAAAATAATAAAGCGCTGTAAAACTGAAAACAAAAATTCATTTTTCTCCCAATTTCAATTGTATTGACATACCCCCCCCTTCTCTAGAGTACCCCGAAGGGTACTTGTACCACAGGTTGAGAAACACTGATCTAAACTATCCCTGTCACGTATCTGTCTAACCTGTTCACAGTAACCTCCAGGATTGGAGATTCTGCAACCTCTCTTGGTCATTTGTTCTGGTGTTTAACTATCTTTAGAGTTCAAAAGTTTTTTCTAATATCCAATGTAAATCTCCCTTGCTGCAATTTAAGCTCGTTACTTTCTTGTCCTGGCCTCAGTGCATAAAGAGAGCAGTTTATCACGCTACTCTTTGTAATTTTTAATCTATCTATGTAATCATTCTTCTTGCTCTCTTGTGACCCTCCCCAACTTGTCTATATCCTTCTTCAAGTGTGATGCCCAGAACTGAGGCCAACTCAGTGCTGAGTAGAGTAGAAGAATTCCTTCTTGCAGCTTGCTTGCAATGTGGCTGCTAATACATCCCAGAATGATATTTGCAACACTATTCCATTGTTCATTTGAGATCCATTATAACCCCAGATGATTTTCTCCAGTATCCTCCCTTGGCAGTCATTTATCATTCTGTATTTGTGTAATGGATTATTCCTATCTAAGTGTAACACTTTGCTGATGATCTAACTGAATTTCATCCTATTTAATTCTGACCATTTTTCCAATTTTTCAAGGTTCTTTCAAATTCCAATCCTGTCCTCTAAAATGCTAGTGACCCCTAACCGTGAGCTAACACCGGGTGTTCTCTGCTTTCTCCAGCAGGGCCTGAGATCCCAGAAAGAACAAGGGCACTGTCTGAACGTAGGGAGAGCACAGAAGGAAAGCTGCATCCCACATCCCTCATGGGGAGCCATGCAGAGGACAAAGTCCATCCTCGAAGTAAACTCAGCCGGAGACCAGACCTGGCTACACACCAGATACTCCACAGGGGGCAGTATCCTTACCACTGTACAGACTGTGACAAGAGGTTCAGTAACACATCCACACTGACTCAGCACCAGCGCATTCACACCAGGGAGCGGCCATATGGCTGTCCTGACTGTGGCAAGGGCTTTGCAGACAACTACAAGCTGAGGAGACACCAGCGCGCACACACCGGGGAGCGGCCGCACCGCTGTGTGGACTGCGGCAAGGGCTTTGCAGACAGCTACAAGCTGAGAGTGCATCAGCGCACGCACACCGGGGAGCGGCCGCACTGCTGTACCGACTGCGGCAGGAACTTCCGACAGTCGTCAGCCCTGAGAGCACACCAGCGCACGCACACGGGAGAGCGGCCGTACCGCTGTGCTGACTGTGGGAAGGGCTTCAGCCATGCCGGTACGCTCAGCAACCACCAGCGCACGCATACCCGGGAGCGGCCATACCGCTGTGCGGAGTGCGCCAAGGGGTTTCCACGGATTGCAGACTTGCAGATGCACCAGCGCACGCACACTGGGGAGCGGCCATACCGCTGTGCCGACTGCGGCAAGGGCTTTGTACAAATTTCTCACCTGAGAGTACACCGGCGCACACACACCGGGGAGCGGCCATACCGCTGTGACGATTGTGGCAAGAGCTTCAGCCACGCCAGTACGCTGACCCACCACCAGCGCACGCACACCGGGGAGCGGCCGTATCGCTGTGCAGACTGCAGAAAGGGCTTTGCACAGATTTCATACCTGAGAAGTCACCAGCGCACGCACGCAAGGAGCAGCCGTGCAGCCGTCATGACTGCGGCAAAAGCTTCAGCAGCACCATTTCACTGACCACATGTCAGCACACGCGCACAGCTGTCAGTTGGGCAGCCACCCCTGGCACTGGGTCACTCACACCAGTGCCAGGACCTGAGGGGCTTCAATCAGCCAGTGAGCCTGGCACAGTGCCTGCAAGTGCACATCAGGGAGGGGTCCTGTCCCTCTGATGCCTGGCAGAAACTATGGGAGAAGGAAGGGGACTTGGCAGAGCAGCGTGGGGCAGAGCAGATGTTGGGGAAGGATTTAGAGCACATGGTCACAACATGATCCATTAGGAACCCCCTGGCTACGTCTACACTGGCACCCTTTTCCGTTATAAGTATTTCCGGAAAAAGAGCATCTACATTGGCAGGATGCTTTTCCAGAAAAGCCCTTTTTCCGGGAAAAGCGTCTGTGGCCAATGTAGACGCGCTTTTCTGGAAAAAAGCCCCGATCGTCATTTTTGCGATCGGGGCTTTTTTCCGGAAAAGACTACTGGGCTGTCTACACTGGCCCTTTTCTGAAACAGTTTTCCGGAAAAAGGACTTTTGCCCGAGTGGGAGCAGCATAGTTTTTCCGGAAAAACACTGGCAATTTTACAATAGATCATCAGTACTTTTCCGGAAATTCAAGGGGCCAGTGTAGACAGCTCGCAGCTTATTCCATATTCCAGAAAAGCGGCTGCTTTTCCGGAATAAGTGGCCCAGTGTAGACACAGCCCCTGTGTCTAGGTGGGACCCAACCAGGACGTCCCCAGGACTGCATGATAGGCAGGTGCTCAGAAAGTTTCCCTTTACTTGGTCCTGGGGGAATTCCGCACCTAAAAATTAAAAATTCTACATACCAGATTTGACAGTTCTGCATATTTTGTCAAAATAACACAATATAATTATGCTAATTTCAATTATTTTGGTAATTTATTTCAAGCTTCCGCCAGCAACTACGTTTGTAACAGCGCAGACAACCAAAAAGATGGCAGATGGAGTTTTTCACACGCAGATTCTTAGAAATACAAAACTTTGAGCACTAATTCATTTAAACTACCGTGTAGAAATGGATTTCCTGCAGCCCTCAGAACCAGTGCAACACCTGGTCCCGCAGGTAGGGTGCTGTGGACAATGCAGCCTCTCCTCCCCCTTTCTCTGTGCCTGGCTGCTCTCACAGTAAGGGTGTGTCTAGACTACAGTGTTTTGTCGACAAAAGTGGACTTTTGTTGACAAAACTACCTGCGTCTACACTATCGCTGAGTTCTGTCGACATAACGTCGACAGAACTCAGCAGTTTTGTCGATGCTGGTAAACCTCATTTTACGAGGCATAACGCCTTCTGTCGACAGAGTTCTGTCGACAGAAGGTGTTATTGCATCTAGGGTTGTGTCTAGACTACAGGGTTTTGTCGACAAAGCAGCTTGCTTTGTCGACAGAACTGAATGTAGTCTAGATGCTCTTTGTCGACAGAAGCTTTGTCGACAGTATCTGTCGACAAAACTTCTGTCAACAAAAGCCTGTAGTCTAGACGTACCCTAAGCCAGAGTCCTCCTATTCTGGTGCCACAGCACCCCCTTGTGGGCAAAAGGGGCAATTACAATAGGTGCCCTATCAAAATTATTCTATGGTGAAAAATAACTGTGGGGCACATGACTCTGGGGCTTACCCAGTAGCCTGGAATTTCTCCAGGAGAGTCACATATGAACTAACACTACTGATGATATCATTGAAGTGTAGGGAATAGTCAAACCCTGGGACAGAGGAGTGTAGCGCTGTTAGACTACGTCTAGACTGGCATGATTTTCCGGAAATGCTTTTAATGGAAAAGTTTTCCGTTAAAAGCATTTTCGGAACAGAGCGTCTAGATTGGCACGGACGCTTTTCCGCAAAAGCACTTTTTGCAGAAAAGCGTCCGTGGCCAATCTAGACGTGCTTTTGTGCAAAAAAGCCCCGATCACCATTTTCACGATCGGGGCTTTTTTGCAGAAAACAAATCTGAGCTGTCTACACTGGCCCTTTTGCGCAAAAGGGATTTTTGCCCGAACGGGAGCAGCATAGTATTTCCGCAAAAAGCACTGATTTCTTACAGTGGGAAGTCAGTGCTTTTGCGGAAATTCAAGCGGCCAGTGTAGACAGCTGGCAAGTTTTTCCGGAAAAGCAGGTGATTTTCCTGAAAAACTGTCTAGTCTAGACACAGCCTTCGTGTTTTCATTATATTCATATGTAAATCTGTCACCCTGAACCAAGGTCTAAATAGACTCATGAAGAGGGGCTCTCATTTCAATAGGTAATTTCTCATTCAAGTAGTCTCCCCATCTCATCCCTGGGGGAGATAAGCCACATCCACTCTGATTTAGTTAGCACTGATGTGTTGCTCCTCTAGCTGTATCCTTCCTCCCCCCCCCTTTCATCAGAGGCAAGGAGCTCCATGAAAGTTTATACCCTAATGCATGTGTGCGTCTTCAAAGTGCCACCAGACTCCTTGTTCTTTTTACTGAAACAGACTTGCATGGCTACCTCTCAGCAGCCTGTTTTCTCCTGTTGATCACAGGAGAGCGTTGCCAACTTTCTGATTTCTGAAAATGACACTACAGCAGGAGCACCAGAACTTTGAACCGCGTCCAGAGCCAGATTAATGTAGGGGATTTAGGGAGCTGCATACCAATGCCTCAAGCATGTTTTGGGTGCAGAACTTTTGTGGGGCCCCCTTAGCCCAGGGCAGTCGCCACTAGTTTGAATATTCAGATATACCCTACGTATCTGTAATTCACTATGTAACTAGGAGACTTACCCAGCATTGTTTGGGGTCCTTCCAAGCATGGAGTGGGGGGAGCAGGAGTCAGAGCAGGAAGTGAGCAGGGGCTCAGGATGGGGGTAGTGATGTGGGAGTCAGGGCAGGAGGTTAGAAGGGGGGCTCAGGAGAGGAGTTGAGGGTGACCACTGGCTTCTCCTTGGGATCGGGGGTGGGTAGGGACTGTGCATTGCATTTGGTGGCTTCTCCCTAGGGCAAGGGGGCCCATGCACCCTGTCCTCCAGCTTCACCCTTTGGCTAGCCTGGGGATGGGGGCCCTGCTTCCCAGCCACTAGCTTCTCCCTGGGATCAGTCTGGAGCAAAGGAGCTGTACACCCCATCCACTGGCTTCTTCCCGGGGCCAGACCCCTCTGGTCACTGGTGACTGGGTGTCTTGCCCACATGCTCAGGGTTTAGCTGATCGCCATATTTGGGGTGGGGAAGGAATTTTCCTCCAGGGTAGATTGGCAGAGGCCCTGGAGGTTTTTCGCCTTCCTCTGTAGCATGGGGTACAGATCACAGCTGGAGGGTTCTCTGCATCTTGGGGTCTTCAAAGTATTTGAAGGCTTCAATATCTGAGATATAGGTGAGAGGATTATTCTAGGAGGGGGTGGGTGAGATTCTGTGGCCTGCACTGAGCAGGGGGTCAGACTAGATGATCATAATGGTCCCTTCTGACCTTAAAGTCTATGAGTATAACAGTCCCTACTATCTCCCCCCCCCCTTTCCATGTGATGTGAAACAATCCATTCCAGGCACATCCCATGATCCTGGCACAACCAAACCCTGCCCTTGCTTTACGTTACGATCAGAGGAAGCTGTGTACCCAATGTGGCAGTCCTAGCTCTTACCATATGAGAGTTCTGGAACAAATGGGCTCCCAGGCTGGCAGACAGATGCACGTTTCTAAAATATCTAGTAAGAACAAGGTGGTGTATAAACAAGAGGATCATCCTGGGGAAATGATGCCATTTTCACACTCCCTTACACAGTACCTTCCTCCTCTGGGCAGCCAGGAGCAAGAGCAGGCTGTGAATTTTCCCTCGCTCCCTAGTCAACAAAAATTTTAAAAAACAGCAACTAGAGTAAGTGCAGCTGCAGGCTCCCACCCCTTAAAATGGGGGGCTCCAGGCTGGGGCAGACCCAGATGCTCCCTAGGCAGCTCCTCTAACATGCCAGGCCACCTGATTCTAGCACGGCAGCCTGCAGGAAGCCTAGCTGGGAAGGCCTTGCCTCTCCCTGTGCAGCTAAGTGCCCCATTGCAGTTTCATGGCAGAGCGCTGCAATGGGGCACACCGGCTTCCTTCCACCTCGCAGTATATAGATGGTCAGTAGACGTCTCTTCCTCCTCCGCGATGGAAAAAGTGATGTTTTCCAGAGCAATAGCCTGAGCCACCAGGAGATCCAACCAGCATACACCCCTAATGGTGGCTAACGGCAGCACGTGAACATAGCCCCAGCCCGCACCCTCACTGAGCTGGCCAGCAACCATTGCCGCCGCGCAGAGCCTTATATAGAGTCTTTGGCGGGAAAAAACGCTGAGGAGATGGAACCCTCGGCTGCTCTCTGGCGGGAAGAATCAGATTGATCTGGTTCTAGCCGGCACCCTCCAGACCGAAAGGCCCTTTGTGGCTGATGCAATAACAATAATTTAGGGTCACAGTTTCTGGACTCCATTTTGGTTCCACAAAGTCATGATCGCAGTGTATAAAACCAACCATTAACATTATGAAATGATGAACAGTGATTCACAACAGAATGTATTTAATCCCCACTAGGTTTTGGAACAAAGAGATAAACAGTAATAAGTCACCAGGACCAGATGGCATTCACCCGAGAGGTCTGAAAGTGCTCAAATGCAAAATTGTGATGGGGTTTGTAGTCTATCCTTTAAATCCTCTTCTGTACCAAATGACAGGAGAATGGCTCACGTGATGCCAGATTTTAAAAAGGGTTGGCGATCCTGGCATTTACAGGCCAGTAAGTCTTAACGTCAGGCAAATTGGTTGTAACTATAGTAAAGTACAGAATTGTCAGACATGTACATGAACACAACCCCAGAAGGCCATGGCAGTGTTCCCCAGCCAACAGCTCCTCCCAAAGTACTCCCTGGAGGGCGGCTCTTCCTTGGACAGGAGCTCCAGGTCTGCATGCTTGTCAGGTTGGGGCTCTGTGAGCCACTCTCCAGCCTGCTGGTGCTTCTCCCTCACCCCTCTGCAGCCTGGGTGGGGAAGAAAGCCCCCTGCCTGTTGCTGGCCCCCAGCCTACAGCTGCTCCAAGGGGGGCCTTGCATGGGGAAATGACCCTGTCTTGCAGCCTGTGTGTGTGTATGAGGGGAGGGGGTAATTCTGTGGGCGGGCTCCAGCCATCCTCCCACTCTGCAGCTGATCCCTAATTATGTGGGACTTCTTGGACAGACAGACTTACAGATGGATTCACAGACACATTCTAAAATATATAGAGCGATGTACACTCATCTCGAACATTGCATGCAGCAGTGGTCATGTCATCTCAAAAAAAGATATCTTGGCACTGGGAAAAAATCAAAAAAGGGCAACAAAAATAGAGACATGGATCAGCTGCCATATGAAGAGAGATTAATGAGACTGAGACTTTTCAGCTTGGAAATTGGGATAGCTGGGGAGAGAATGTGATAGAAGTCTATAAAATCATGACTGGTGTGGCAAAAGTGAATAAAGAGTTTACTCTTTCCCATAATACAAGAACTAGGAGTCACCCAATGCAGTTAATAGGTAGCAGCTTTAAAACAAACAAAAGGAAGTGTTTCTTCACACAACACACTGTCAAATCTGTGGACATCCTTACCCGAGGATGTCTTCATCAAGGCCACGACTATAACAGAGATCAAAAAAGTAGTAGAAAAATTTATGGAGAATAGGTCCATCAGTGCCATTAACCGGAATGGTGTCCCTAGCCTCTATTTGTCAACCTGGGAATGGTCAACAGCGGATGGATCACCTGATTGCCTATTCTGTTCATTCCTTCTGGTACATGTAGCATTGGCCACTGCCAGAAGACAGAGTACTGGGCTAGATGGACCTTGTGTTTGACCCAGTATGACTCCTCTTACGTTCTTAAAGGCAGAAAGATTAGGTCCAAACTAGCATCTGAGAAAGATAATTAAAATACTGTTACAGTGAGAAATCACATGTAACAAGTTCTATTAAGCTTAGCTGGCATGTTTTATTTAGCTTAGTAACTTACTTTGATCTGTCTTATCCCTTACAACCACTTAAATCCTACTCTTATACTTGATAAAATCACCTTTTTGTTTAATAAACCCAGTGTAAATCATTGTTACCTGCCAGAGTGTAATGATATTGTATTATTTTGACAAATTATATTGCATGCAGAACGTTAGGGTGTTTTTTCGTATAGAATTCCCCCAGGAGTTATAGTTCATCTGGCCTCATGGTCAATTAGGCCTTAGAACATGTTGGTTGGTTCATCTTAAAGATTTTACATTTCACATTGGCTTCTCCACCTGTCCTTTGAATGTATCGGTTTCTTTAATAGTAAAGAGACACGTGGTTAACACACTTGTTACACGTTATGTACATAGCTCTTGAATCACATTTCTGTTCCATTTATGCAACAAACAGTTCTTGAGCCTTCTTCCAACTACATGAACTGGGTTGTCCTGCCCCACCCAGAATGAGACAGGGCTGCAAATCCCACCGCTAGAGGTAATTCACTGACTGGAAACATGGTAGGTGGGGGGGGGGGGATGTTCCTGGCTGGCTGCATCTCGATGGGGAAGCAGAGTGTGTATTTTGCTGCATCCTAGCTAAATGAGCGACAGGGGGAAGCAGAGAGAGCGCACGAGCTGGCTGGATCCCTGCTACAAGGGAACCCCACAGAGGGTCCTTAATAAAACAGACTGTGACTATGTGCTCTAAAGTCCTCCCATTTGTCTGCTCTTCCCCACACTGCTCAGCCAAGTCCCCTTCCCTGCCACACAATCTCTACTGGGCATCAGGGAGACTGAGCCACTCCCTGTTCTGCATTTGCCGGCGCTGTGTCAGGCTCACTGGCTGCCAAAAGCCCCTCTGGCCCTGTCGGGAGCAGCGGTGCATGTGACCCGGTGCTGGGCGGGGCAGCCCAATTGAGAAGAGTGCTTGCCACAATCAGCACAGCTGTACAGCCGCTCCCCGGTCCGAGAGCACTCGCGCATTTTGAGGTGTGAGCTGTGTGCAAAGTTGTTCCTCCAGACAGAGCACTGGACTGGCCGCTCCAGTCCACGGTGTGTGCACGCTGATGGTCAGTGGCTGCACTAGCACTGCTGAAGCTCTTGTTGCAGTCGTGACAGCTATATGGCCGCTCCCCAGTGTGCACGCATTGGTGTGCTCTCAGACTTGCTCTATGTGCAAAGCTCTTGCCACAATTGGTGCAGTGGTGCGGCCGCTCCCCGGTGTGTGCGCATTGGTGCGCTTTCAGGCTTGATCTATGTGCAAAGTTCTTGCTGCAATCGGTGCACTGATGCGGCCGCTCCCCAGTGTGCATGCACTGGTGCGCAATCAGGCTTGATCTATGTGCAAAGTTCTTGCTGCAATCGGTGCACTGATGCGGCCGCTCCCCAGTGTGCACGCGCTGGTGCACTCTCAGGCTTGAAGTATCTGTAAAGTTCTTGCCGCAGTCAGTGCAGTGGTGCGGCCGCTCCCCAGTGTGCGTGCGCTGGTGCACTCTCAGGCTTGACCTATGTGCAAAGCTCTTGCTGCAGACTGTGCACTGGTGCGGCCGCTCCCCAGTGTGCGTGCGCTGGTGCACTCTCAGCTGTGAGATCTGTGCAAAGCCCTTACCACAGTGAGCACAGTGGTGTGGCCACTCCCCAGTGTGCATGCACTGGTGTGCTCTCAGGTATGAAATTAGTGAAAATCCCTTCCCGCAGTCAGCACAGTGATGTGCCTGCTCCTCACTGTGAGTGCACTGGTGCTGGGTCAGCTTGTTGGCATTGCGAAACGTCTTTCCACAGTCAGCACAGCGGTACAGCTGCTCCCCGGTGTGCGTGCGCTGATGGTGGGTCAGCATGTGGGCTTGGCTGAAGCTCTTGCCACAATCATCACAGCGGTGCGGCCGCTCCCCAATGCGAGCACACTGGTGCACTCTCAGACTTGCCCTATGTGCAAAGCTCTTGCTGCACTTGGTGCAGCAGTACGGCCGCTCCCCGGTGTGCGTGCGCTGGTGCATTCTCAGCTGTGAGATCTGTGCAAAGCCCTTGCCACAGTCAGCACAGTGGTGCGGCCACTCCCCAGTGTGCACGCGCTGGTGAGCTCTCAGGCTCGATTTATGTGCAAAGCCCTTGCCGCAGTCAGCGCAGTGATGTGGCCGCTCCCCAGTGTGCGTGTGCTGATGGTTCGACAGCATACTGGCATGGATGAAGCTCTTGCCACAATCACCACAGTGATACGGCCGCTCCCCAGTGTGCCCGAGCTGGTGCATTCTCAGATGTGAGAGATGTACAAAGCTCTTGCCACAGTCGGTGCACAGGTACGGCCGCTCCCCGGTGTGCGTGCGCTGGTGCACTCTCAGGCTTGAGCTGTCTGCAAAGTCTTTGCCGCAGACAGCACAGCGGTACGGCCGCTCCCCAGTATGCGTGCGCTGGTGTGATCTCAGGTGTGCAGTCTGGACAAAGGTCTTGCCGCAGTCGGCACAGTGGTACGGCCGCTCCCCAGTGTGCGTGCGCTGGTGAGATCGGAGATGTCCAATCTGTGCAAAGCCCTTGCCACAGTCGGCACAGTGGTACGGCCGCTCCCCGGTGTGCGTGCGCTGGTGTATTCTCAGCTTTGAGCTGTCTGTAAAGTCCTTGCCACATTGGGTGCAGAGATGCAGATGCTTCCTAGTATGCACAGGCCGATTCTGCGTCACTAAGTTGGCATTGTGGAAACGCCTACCAGATTTGGCAGAGCACTGGAGGCGCTGCCCGGCGGAAGTGCACTTATGTTTTCCCAGCTCTGAGCTCTCTGCAAAGCCCTTGCCGCAGTCAACACAGTCATGAGGCTGCTCCCCCGTGTGTGTGCACTGGTGCTGGGTCAGTGCGAAGGGGTTGCTGAATCTCTTGCCACAGTCGATGCAGCAGTGGGGACGCCAGTCCATGGGGCGTCTCTGGTGTGTAGCCAGGTCTGGTCTCTGGCTGAAACTGTCCAGGGGATAGACTGTGTCCTGTGCATGGATCCCCATGAGGGATGTGGAAGCCTGCTTTCCTGTTACGCTCTCCCCGTATTCCAATGGTGTCCTTGTTCCTCCCAGGATGCCGGGCCCTGCTGGAGAGAGCAGAAGCCACCACAGTGTTAGCTCACCATTAAGGCTACAGATTTGTCAAGGAGGAAAAAATGCCCCGGGTGATGCAATTGCCTCATGTATCCAGGACATTTTTTTGGCTGGATGCTTCACCCTGCAAGGGTGGCTCCTGTCTCACAGGGCTGGACCCAACACCTCGCACTGGGCACTAACTGACCTGCAGGGTTATACGGCCACTAAGATCTGCCTCCTGCTCTCTGTCATGATGGTGGGGGAAGAGTGGCCTGCCTCAGTGAATAGCATTGCCACCCAGATCCTATCTAGCTCCCTACTACCCTGCAACTCCTCTGCCCCAGGCTGGGGTTGGGTTGCAGCACTGGGGGGAAGTGCTGAATGGTTGGTGTGAGGAGGAAGGCTGGTTTATTAAAAATCATGGTGCAGTCCCAGTAAATGTAGTGGCCCGTGACTTTCACTATATTTACAGCAACTGCTCCAGAACTGTTCATACAAAATGTCCCGATAAGCCTGCAGCCTGGCTCACATGGTTCTACCCTACAGTGGTTGTGCAGCACCTAGCGCTCACTCCAATGAGTGCCATGCACCTCTTGGGTCTCCTTTGATGCCTAAGTTCTAACTCGTCCAGCAAACAGGCAGCACCTGGAACAATGGGGCCCTGATCCAGGACTTGGGCCCTAAGTGCTCTGTTCAAAATGGGTCCATGGTTTGTTTTCAATCAGAGGTTTTTATTGTCCTAGAGTCACCAAAGATCAGGTTTGGAAACGCAGGAGGCCACCTAGTTAGTCCAACCCCTTCCTCAAAGCAGGGCCAACCCCAACTGAACTGTACATGTTGCTGGTTCTACACTCTCTTCTTCTATAGCGTGAGGCCTCTTCACCAGCTGTTGTGCTGTTTTAACTATATTGGTTTGAGCTTCCCTTCACGGGGATGCAGTGAGACTGGTTTAAAGTTGCTTAGAACAACATAGTTTATTCCTCTGTGGGGAGTGAGTCCTTTTCTAGGATACAGAGGCAGCAAGGGCATGTCTGTGTGTGCATGTAGTCATTTGGATCAACGAATAAATCCACCCTTATTGGTTAATCATTTGAATGACTGTAGGCTAACATCCCGACTGCAAGCCAGGCAACGCTGCAGCTCTAGTTCCAGCACCTATGGCCTCGCTGCAGGCATCTGGACTAGATGTGTTGGCCTACATTTCCAGGATTCATAGACCTCAAGCCCAGACAACTCACTGTGTTATTCCTGCCTCCAACCAGTAATTTATGACTGAGCAAGAGCAAAGCTTTGAGACACAGATGCCCCATCTCCACCAACAGAATCCCAGGAAGGGAGAACCCATCCTGTCTCTAGGGGAGTTCTTGCAGTGGTGAATTCCCCTCCTAGATAAACGCTGCCCCCTAATTCCCAATCTGAATTGGTCTCCCTTTTGCTCCCAGCCAGAGCATCTTGCTCTGTTTGTTTCCCTCTCCTAGCCACTAGGTAAATCAGAAGGGACTAGATTATGACTCACCAGAGGAGGGACTTTCAGGTAAGGAGCTTTCCATGGAATCCTCAGCATCCCGGATCCAGAGCTCTGCCTCCCCTAGCTCAATCCGCTGGATTAAATCCGGTGTGGAATCTGAATAGCCTGTTTGAAGGGGGGGAAATCAATTTTATTACTACAGTTTTGGGGGCAGGGGACAGCCCAGCACCAAAATACACTGATCTCAGTCAGCATATGTCTGGTGCTGCTTCAGATGATACCACAAGAGACCCCAAGCAGGAGATTAATGAAATAAATCCCTTAGAGGAGATTTCTTCTCATCTCCCACCCTCTCAGTTCAGGCCATACTCTGAAGCAGTAATGTCTATGATCCCTCTTGATACTTTCTGGGGGGCTGAGACATGGCAGATGTTGACAGGTGGGGCCGTTACAGACCTATCAGATCTTTTGTTTAGGGTGCAAACATTGGTCAACTGTATGGTGGCTACATTAACACTGTTTGCCATTCTTTTGGGGTCGGTGTGGAGCTGTTGCAAGCAGTAGGATAATTGTTTCTCTGCCTTAGTTGCCCAAATTAATTCCTGAGTCAAAGCTGCTGCTCTGGGTGGCTGGACAGGGATTCCCGCTGCTGGTAGGCTGTTTGCAACCACCTCTGTGCCAGGACTAAGGTACATAATGCAAGTCACACAAAAGTTAACCGCAGGCTCTGCAGCCCTGAGCTGTGTGTTCGCAGGGAGCCAGCCTGGCATTTGACATTTGCCATCACTGGGCTGCAGCCACACCTGGCAGCTGAAGCTTGGAGAGGACCCAGACACTGCACCGCTTTTAGGAAAGGGAACTTGATCCTTACCCAGGGAAACCAGGGCCCGGTAATTCCTCAGCATCTGCTCCCGGTACAGCTGCTTCTCCGGCGGGGACAGGAGCTCCCACTCCGCCCGGGTGAAATACAGAGCCACGTCCTCGAACGCCACCGGGGGCTGCTGGCACAAGCGACCCGCACTCAGCGCCCGCCGCCCCGGGCCGGGAACAGGCGCCTGCGGCCCCCCCGACCCAGGGACGCGCCCCCCGCCCAGGCCCCCCTGCCCGGCCGCCCCCGGTCTGCTCTGCCCGGCCGGGACCTCCCCCAGGGACGTGCCCCCCGCCCCCGCTGCTGCCCCCGCCCCGGGAGGGACCCGCAGCCTCCTACCTGCGCCGGCCCCGCTGCAGCCATGGCCGGGCAGCGCCTCCCCCGCGCGCGCCGGGGCTGCACCCGGGAGCCGCCTGCGGCCGGGCAGGGACCAGGCGCTGCGCTGCCCCGGGGAAGCCCCGCCCTCGGCTCCGTCTCTCAATGCGCTACTTGGGGCGTACTGCGCCTGCGCACCCGCTCGGAGCATGCTCAGTAGCAGCTACTGTGGCTGCTGCCCTCACTGCATCCAGGCGCTGCTCCCGGCTCTTTGCAAGCACGAGAAAGGGGCTCAGTGGGGAATGAGCAGGGGCAGGAATTTACTGGTCTGGGGGGGAATGAGGCAGAAGAGGGGCTGGAGGGGAGAAATCAGGCTGCGGGGAGAGAAGCTGGAGTTTAGCTGGGGGGGTGTTGCCAGCCCCTGTGCAGGGTTTTGACCCCACTCAGGGAGGGACAAAGGGGGTAACAGTTACAGCCCCCCATACCGCCTCGCTTGGGCCAAAACTTTGAAAGATCTAAATTCTCTGGGTCCTAGTGAGCTCCCCCACAGTCTGGCACTTGCGGCGGCCGCCTCAGTTCGGCTCATGGTAAGGCCAGTCCTGGTCAGGGGAACTCAAAGCTTGGCAAGACTTGTGAGGTAATGGGGGGTTAGTGGGATCTAGGGGATAGCAGATGATGGGTTTGGCAGGTTTAATAATACAGAGAGTCAGGGTACCAGGGTTGGCTGGACAGGGTCAGAGGGTTCTGGGGTTGGAGGTAGAAGAATGCACAGTGATAAGACGGGGTGAGTGGGTTAGCAGACAGGTAACATTTTATTTGCATAGTTGTTATTTACGAGATGGGGAACCTTTTTTGGGTGGGGGCCACTGACCCTCAGAAAAATCAGTCGAGGGCCACACAAAAAAACTCCTCACTGACATGGCGCCCAGTTGAGAAGGAGAAAGACACTCCCATTTTTCTCACACACCAGAGCCTAGGAATGCCTGGCCTAGTATATTTTGTGTGCTCCAGTCCTGTGGTGGGATAGCAGGGGGTTTGGAGCACCAGCACAAGCTCCCCAATGCAGGGGGGCCTGAGCCTTGGGAGTTGGATCCAGGCAAGCTGGGGACAGCATTCAGCCCCCGGGCCTGAGGTTCACCACCCTGGTTTGGTGGGTTACAGCAGGGGACAGATACATTTGGTCTGTATATAACATGGGTTTCCAAACTGGGGGTGCGTGTCCTCCTGGGGGGGCTTGAAGAAATTCCAGGGGGGCATGAGGCGACCCAGCCCCCCCCCCCCCCAAGTTTTGCTGCTTTTTTTTTTGGTCCCTGGTCAGTTCCCTTTTTTTTCTCAACAAGTTTTGCTGCTATTTTTTTTAGGGGGAGGAAAGGGTTTCTCAAAAATCAGAAAGGGGGTGTGATGCTGAAAAGTTTGGGAACCACAAGTTTGGGAACGGCCAGGCTGGGTCAGACCAATGGTTCTTCTAGCCCAGTGTCCTGTCTTCTGACAGTGGCCAATGCCAGGTGCTTCAGAAGGCATGAACAGAAGAGGCAATCAACAAATGATCCATCCCTGTCACCCATTCCCAGCTTCTGGCAAACAGTTCTATAGGCTGGCCATGAAGAAGTAATGAGTTTTATTTGTTTTAAATCTGTTGTCTATACATTTCATTGGGTGAGCTTCTTATTTTGTTAGTGAAGGAATAAATAACATTTCCTCATTCTATTAGTCCACACCATTCATGACTGTCTAGCCCTCTAACATAGCCTCCCACCTTTCAGTCATTTCTTTTCCAAGCTGAAAAGTCCCAGTCTTGTTAATTTCTCCTCATATGGAAGCTGCTCCTTGCCCCTAATCGTGGGGAACCAGGTATTCATGCCATGACTTTATATAGAGGCCATCTATTTTGTCTCATTAACTATTCCTTTCCTAATGAACCCCAATATTCTATTAGCTTTTTAGATTGCCACTGCACTTTGAGCAGATGTTTTCAGGGAACTATCCACAAGGATTCCCAGATCACTTGCTTTAGTGGTAACAGCTATTTTAGACCCCATCATTTTTGTATAATATATAGTTGGGATTGTATTTTTCCATGTGTATGACTCTGCAGGTATCAACATTGAATTCTGTCTGCCTATGTGTTGCCCAGTTGCTGAGTTTTGTGAGATCCCTTTGTAACTCTTGAGTCAGTTTTGGACTTAACTATTTTGAGTAATTTTGTATCATCTGCAAATGTTGCCACCTCACTGTTTTTCCAAGATCATTTATGAGTAAGTTGAACTGCAGGGTCCTAATGCAGGTTTTTCCCTCTATTTAAAGTGGAATACCTGGCAATGTTTTCATGATCATCTAACAATCCTTTCAGTTACTTTATTAGTTTCGTCTGAAGAAGTGGGTTGTACCCACTAAAGCTCATGATACAATCTTGTTTTGTTAGTCTTTTAGGTGTTGCTAGACTAAAGTTTTTCCAGTTATAGATTAACTCAGCTACACCTCTGAAGCTTTTGATTACTTTTGTTATCTTAAATCACTCTGCTATTCTCTATACACAAACTTCCTGCCCCGGAGGCAAACCTGGAAGGTGCGAAACTCTTGCAGTTAAGACCCGCCCCTGGATCTAGGACTTGTATTTTAAGCACATCTCAAAGTATGAAATACAGGTGAGCTCAAACTTCAGCACCCTTGCACACTCCCCCTCCTCAGAGATGCGCCTTCAGCTCCCAACAAATTCAAAAGCGCCTAGCAAAAAGGTCCCCCCCATTAGCTGCCTGCTCCCCCAGAGCATCAGGGAGACAAGTGGTAGCTGAGGTGTCAGTGGGGTTTGTGGGGCTCAGGCCAGACACTTGGGCTCTGCAGCATGATGGAGAGCCCCTGGATCCAGGATGGTACTTCACAGCCTTTCTTCACAGAAGAAGCACACAGGATCTCTTTTGGGGAAAAGAGCAATGGGCAGTGTTTATTGAAAATACAGCATGAAAGGCAGCATATGCATTCATTTTCTCTCACACACGCACGCACGCACACCCTGTAGATAGTCTTATAGTTACTAGAGTATCCTAGCTCAAATCAATCTGTGGATTGTGATTCGAGGCTCCTCTGAAGCTTGTAGGACCAAACCCAGAGGCCCCTGGCTAAAGCCCCCCATTTTATATATGTAAATTCCCTGTTGAGTCTATGGGTATTATAGTGTCATGCTGCAGTCATTCATCCTTATGTGGTGTTAATGTCAAGTTTTCCACAGTTATCAGGCCATCCTTGTCTCGTTTGTCTCTCTCTCCTGGGGTGTCTCCCTGCCTAGTACAGAGCACAACAGATGCTTCCTGGTTGTCTTCGAGGTTCTCACTTCTTGACCATTTGCATTGGTGATGGCTTTCACACTTATTCACGATACACCCATCCACCACTCACCAAACAGGGAATAGTCCTGTAGCTCCTTAGAGACTCCCAAGGCAACCCCCCTGCCCTCCCCGAGACTTTCACACCAAACAAGTTACAGAGAATTTCCTGTTCAATGATTTTGCAGGGAGTTTCAGATGGGATTACATTTTAGAAAGGATTATTACAGTTGCTAAAGGACACTGCTTTGTCTGCACTTAATTTGTAATACTAACAAGAAGGAAGACCTTACCGCCAACATTGTCTAATCAGGGTGAAATAGAAGCATACCAGACGTATAACGATATAAGCAAACCATTATATAGGACTTATTACTATTATTATACTTATGTTCTTGTACCACACTAAATGCTACATTTTGGCTACACTGTCTCCACCCCTCCAAGTCACACATTTTACCTTGTGAACAGAACTGACATCAAAATCAAACCAAGAACTTAACCTTTATGCTCCCCTCCCTGCAGAGGTAGAACCCATGTGTTCTGAGGCCCTGGGTAACCCTCCCTGCCCCAAACCGCTTCCCTTCTTCAGCCACTGTTAGCTGTTACCTCCAACCATCTGACCCACAGGGACTGAGCTCTCCCACTTCTAGCAAAGCAGCTGCTAGACAGAGACCCAGCAGCCTGAAGGGAGGTGCTGTGGGACAGAGGAATGATCCAGTGGAAAAAGGATGAGAAGGGGAGTCACTACCGCACAGTCCAGAATCCTCTGTTCCAGCAACCATGATGGATGCTGGCCTTGGGTAACAGGTTAGGGGTGCTGGGGATAGGGTCAGCAGAGTCAGTGCTGGAGCTGAAGGGTGGGCTGGGAGGCTCCATAGCACCCCCTTTGGCTGCATGTGGGTGCAAGGGGTGCTGGGGAGCTTGGAAGTCCTTGTGGGGGCTGGCAGGGCTCTGTAGTACCCCCTCTGGCTGGGGCTGTGCCATGCACATAAACCATCCCTTCTTTCCCCACTGTAGCTTTTGTGGCAGAGCGCAGCATGGTGAACGTGGAAGAACCGGCTGCATCCCACAGGCCTTTGATCTTAGACCTTTCGTTGTGGCCAGAGTAGATGGTATTGGTGTGGTACAGTCTGGCTCAGAGGGCAGGGGTGGCCAGCAGGGGCACGAGCACTGAGGATAGGACATGGCATGTGTATGGGGCAGCTGCCCTCCCCAGGGTGCTAGGCAGGGGTAGGGGTGTGAGCTCCTGAAACACGCACTAGTTATGATCTGGGTTAGACCTTGTGTAACACACACTCACTCACTCTCTCTCTCTCTCCTGTAACCACAGATGCTGGAACTAGGGGTGCTGCGGCAGCCTCTGGCTGGAAGTGGTGTCCAGTACGTACAGGGGTTACCAGGTTGGGTCACTGGCTCTCAGCACCCCCAGTATAGAAACTGCTCCAGTCCTGCACCTTGCCTGTAACACACAGACCTCTCTGACACCCATACACTGCCTGGGGTGTGGTCTCTTGAAACACCCCAACACATCACACAGCCCAACTCATCTTTTACTGTGACACTCACAGGCAGCATAACTTGGCCTGGGCCCTCTTGTATTCACTACTCCCCACTCCCTTCCAAGGCCAGATAAACACATTTTGGGGGTTGGGACTATTAGATTTTGTGGGGCTCCCTATGCTCTGGGGTGGGGTCAAAAACGAGGTGTTAGAGTGCAGGAGGGGGCTGTAGGTTGAAGTAGGGAGGATGCAGGAGGGGGTGAGGGCTCTAGCTAAGATGTGCAAGCTCTGGAGTCAGACTGGAGCAACTGGGGTGTAGCCGGGGCTCCATGCTGGAGCTAAGGGGCTGGCAGTGTGGGAGCGTGCTCAGGACAGGAGGAGGTGTGGGGTTTGGGAGGGAGTTGGGGTCCAGGAAGGGGGGGCCAGGCCCATATTGCTTCCCGCAGCTCCCCATGGCTGCAAACGGCGAACTGGAGCCAATGGGAGCTGCCAGGCTCCATGGCTGCAAAGCTGGTAAATAAACAAACCACAGCGGCCAACTAGCAGGTTTCTCAAGAGTGGATCCGTGGACCCCTTTGAGAAACTCTGGTTTAGGAGTTGTTGTTGAACAAATGGAGACAGACAGACAGACACACTCTAAAATATGTATCAATCACTTTCTGTTTATTAATAAACCCACTGGAAATAACTATTTTCTGGGGAGGGGGGAAATCATTTCTTCCTTTGGAAAAGGGGGAAGAACAACGTCTGAGCTCACTCTGTATAAACTTTATACAGAGAAAGATGGATTTATTAAGAGGTTTAGTTCCTATTTGGGGCTATGCACCTGGGCACTGTGTCAAGTCCCTGTGACTGAGCCTTCCCAGATCTAAGCTACTCTAAGGCTACGTCTACACTGGCAGCTTCTTGCGCAAGAACTGTTTTGCGCAAGAGTTCTTGTGCAAAAGGTCTTCCACAAGAGCACGTCCAGACTGCCACGTGCTTTTGCGCAACAGCATCCATGGCAGTGTGGACGCTCTCTTGTGTGAGAAAGCTCTGTTAGCCATAGGGCTTTCTTGCACAAGAAACTCACGTTGCCTGTCTACACTGCCCTCTTGTGTAAGTGCTCTTGTGCAACAGGGCTTATTCCTTGTGGGGAGAGGAATAACTCTTCCGGAAGAAGCCCCATTTTCCGACGCTGTACTATAAATTTACTTGCGCAAGAATGCGTGTGCAGTGTAGACGCTCTGCAAGTTTCTGCACAAGAACAGCCGTTCTTGCGCAAAAAGCCTGCAGTGTAGACATAGCCTAAGTGTCTGTATTACTGTGCTGTGGGCTGTGACCCCCCAGCCCTGTGCCTCTGCTTGGGGAGACCAGAGGCTCTGGCTGAGGGGTTTGATCAGCCCATCAAGTGACAGTCTCAAGAATCTCTGTGACCGAACCAGTTAGGCATCAGGAATCTATTTGTGAAAAATTACTTCCTCGATCTGTTCTGTTGTTTGTATAGTTGCTGATAGGTATTTTGAAGTAAATTAGCAAAACAATTGAAAGTAGTGTAATTATATTGTACTATTTTTTTACAACTAAAACATGCAGAATTTTAAAATACTGAGAATTTTTTGGTGTAGAATTCCTTCAGGAGCCCTGGGAAACTCTGTGCACCTGCCAGTCACGTATTTCATCAGGCCTCGTGGTCAGTGAGGCCGTACAATATTGTGGTTGGTTCATCTTAAAGATTTAAATTTCACATGGGCTTCTCCATATGCCCTCTGAATGCATCAGCTTCTTTAATAGAAAAGAGACACCTGATTAAACACTTGTTATACATTCTACACATTTCTATTTAAAATAGATGGAATGAGCAGTTCCTGAGTCTTCCATCAACCACATGAACTGGGTTGTCCCCACCCTGTCCCTCAGCCCCATCCAGGCTGAGATAGGGCTGCAAATGCCACCTCTAGTTGTCACTCACCGGTGGGAACCGTGGCAGGTGTGTGGGGAAGCTTTCTTGGCTGGTTCCCATCTAAATGGGGAAGCGGGGTGTGGATTTTGGCTGCATCCTTGCTAGCTGTGTGTGTATGGGAGAGAGAGAGATCTGGCTGGATCCCAGCTACAAGCAGGGAGTCCCTCCCGGAGTAGGTTGTGACCATGTGCTCTAAAGTCCCCCCGCCCGTCTGCTCTTCTCCACACTGCTCAGCTAAGTCCCCTTCTCTGCTCCACAGTCTCTGCTGGGCATCATGGGGACAGAACCATGTTGTTGCAGGCTCAGTAGCTGCCAGAAGCCCCTCAGGCCCTGGCAGTGCACGTGATCTTGTGCCAGGTGAGACAGCCCAATTGAGAAAAGCGCTTGCCCAAGTCAGCACAGCTGTACGGTCACTCCCTGGTGCAAGAGCACTGGTGCACTGTGAGGAGTGAGCTATTTGCAAAGTCGTTCCTGCAGACAGTGCATTGGAATGGCCGCTCCAGGCCTCGGTGTGCATGCACTGATGGTAGCTCAGCATAAAGGCCTGGCTGAAGCTCTTGCCATAATAATCAGAGTGGAGCAGCCGCTCCCCGGTGTGCGTGCGCTGGTGTGATCTCAGACCCGATGTAGCTGCAAAGCTCTTGCCACAATCAGTGCACTGGTATGGTCGTTCCCCAGTGTGCATTCGCTGGTGCGTTCTCAGGCTTGAGCTCTGCGTGAAACTCTTGTTGCAGTGAGCACAGTGGTGTGGCCGCTCCCCCGTGTGCGTGCGCTGGTGCACTCTCAGGCTTGATCTACATACAAAGCTCTTGCCGCAGTCAGTGCAGTGATGTGGCCGCTCCCCAGTGTGCACACGCTGGTGCACTCTCAGGCTTGATGCGTCTCTAAAGCTCTTACCACAGTCGCTGCATTGATGCGGCCGCTCTCCAGTGTGCACACGCTGGTGCACTCTCAGGCTTGATGCATCTCTAAAGCTCTTGCTGCAGTCAGTGCAGTGATGTGGCCGCTCTCCAGTGTGCACACGCTGGTGCACTCTCAGGCTTGATGCATCTCTAAAGCTCTTACCACAGTCGGTGCAGTTGTGCAGCCACTCCCCAGTGTGCACGCGCTGGTGCAATCTCAGACTTCGATTATGTGCAAAGCTCTTGCCGCAGTCAGTGCAGTGGTGCGGCCGTTCCCCGGTGTGTGCATGCTGGTGCAATCTCAGACTGGAGCTATGTGCAAAGCTCTTGCCACAATCAGTGCAGTGATGTGGCCGTTCCCCGGTGTGCATGCACTGGTGCTCTCTAAGCTGAGAGATCTGTGAAAAACCCTTGTCACAATGAGGACAGTGGTGAGGCCACTCCCCAGTGTGCAAGCGCTGGTGCACTTTCAGACTTCGTTTGTGTGTAAAGCTCTTGCTGCAGTCGGTGCAGTGGTGCAGTGGCTCCCTGGTGTGTGTGCGCTGGTGCGCTTTCAGGCTTGATGCATCTGTAAAGCTCTTGCCACAGTCGGTGCAGTGATGCGGCCTTTCCCCGGTGTGTGTGCGCTGATGTACTCTCAGGCTTGATTTCTGCACATAACTCTTGCCGCAATCAATGCAACGGTGTGGCCGCTCCCCGGTGTGCTTGCACTGGTGCGCTCTCAGGCTTGATGTATCTGGAAAGCCCCTACCGCAGTCGGTGCACAGATAGGGACGCTCTCCAGTATGCGTGCGCTGGTGCACTCTCAGGCTTGAACTGTCTGCAAAGTCTTTGCCGCAGACAGCACAGCGGTACGGCCGCTCCCCAGTGTGTATGCGCCGGTGTAATCTCAGATGTGCAGTCTGGACAAAGGTCTTGCCACAGTCGGCACAGTGGTACGGCCGCTCCCCAGTGTGCGTGCGCTGGTGAGATCGGAGATGTCCAATCTGTGCAAAGCCCTTGCCGCAGTCGGCACAGTGGTACGGCCGCTCCCCGGTGTGCGTGCGCTGGTGTATTCTCAGCTTTGAGCTGTCTGTAAAGCTCTTACCACATTGGGTGCAGAGATGCAGATGCTTCCTGGTGCGCACACGCCGATTCTGCGTCACTAAGTTGGCATTGTGGAAACTCCTACCAGATGTGGCAGAGCACTGGAGGCGCTGCCCGGCGGAAGTGCACTTATGTTTTCCCAGCTCTGAGCTCTCTGCAAAGCCCTTGCCGCAGTCAGCACAGTCATGAAGCTGCTCCCCCGTGTGCACGCGCTGGTGCTGGGTCAGTGCGAAGGGGTTGCTGAATCTCTTGCCACAGTCGATGCAGCTGTGGGGACGCCAGTCCATGGGGCGTCTCTGGTGTGTAGCCAGGTCTGGTCTCTGGCTGAAACTGTCCAGAGAATGGACTCTGTCCTGTCCGTGGATCCCCATGAGGAATGTGGGAGCCTGCTTTCCTGTTACGCTCTCCCCGTATTCCAATGGTGTCCTCGTTCCTCCCAGGATGCCGGGCCCTGCTGGAGAGAGCAGAAGCCACCACAGTGTTAGCTCACCATTAAGGCTACAGATTTGTCAAGGAGGAAAAAGTGTCCCGGGTGATGCAATTGCCTCATTTTTTTGGCTGGATGCCTCATCCTGCAAAGGTGGCTCCTGTCTCACAGGGCTGGACGCAACACCTCGCTCTGGGCACTGACAACTGGCCTGCAGGGTTACACGGCCACTCAGATCTGCCCCCCACCATCCACCTCCTGTCATGATGGTGGGGAAAGCGGGCCACTCTTCAGTGAATGACATTGCCACCCAGATCCTACCTGGCCCACCTCAACTCCTCTGCCCCAGGCTGGGGTTGGGTTGCAGCACTGGGGTAAATGCTGAATGGTTGGTGCGAGGAGGAAGGCTGGTTTTTTAAAAATCATGGTGCAGTCCCAGTAAATGTAGTGGCCCGTGACTTTCACTATATTTACAGCAACTGCTCCAGAACTGTTCATACAAGGAGGTGCTGTGACAAGTCTGCAGCCTGGCTCACATGGTTCTACCCTACATTGGTTGTGCAGTGCCTAGCGCCCACTCCAACGTGCACCATGCACCTCTTGGGTCTCCTTTGATGCTTAAATTCTAACTCATTCAGCCAACAGGCAGCACCTGGAACAACGGGGTCCTGATCCAGGACTTGGGCCCTAAGTGCTAACACTGATCAAAATGGGTCCACGGTTTGTTTTCAGTCTGATTTTCATTTTATTTCTATCAGAGGTTTTTATTGTCACGGAAGATCAGGGTTGGGACCCCAGGAAGCCACCTATTTAGTCCAACCCCCTACTCAAAGCAGGACCAGCCCCAACTGAACCTTACAAGGTGCTGGTTCTACACTCTCTTCTTTTATAGCGTGAGGCCTTTTCACCAGCTGTTGTGCTGTTTTAACTATATTGGTTCTAAACTAGTTCAGCTGAGGCACTACCCACCCTTCAAGGGGATGCAGTGAGACTGGTTTAAAGCTGCTTAGAACAACATAGTTTATTCCTTTTCTATGAATTCCTTTTCAAGTCATTCACCCTGGGCCCTGTGTGTCATTCTTTGTGAAAAACTAGAACTAAACTAAAATCCTCAAGAGGCGGGATAAGAGGATAAGCGGATGAAAAGTCAACAGTGTTCCCTCTACTTTTTTTATATCTATGTACGGAATGAACTTCCTTTTCACATCAATGGGCATACTATGCAACATATCACCTCCATACTGCTACTCGTAACAAAATTCATTCTGAGCTTGGACAATCTGTGGCAGAGGTGGGGAGGAAGCTGAGGGGATCGGAATGTGAGAAGGCGCATATCTCCACTGATAAACTCCCAGTGAGTGAGAATCCATCTCACAGTCGGAGAGCTGTTGCAGTGGCAAATTCCCCTCCTATATAAACAAGGGCCTCTAATTCCCAATCTGAATTTGTCTCCCTTTTGCTCCCAGCCAAAGCATCTTGCTCTGCCTTTGCTTCTACATTAGGGGACCCAAATATGGGTCGCCATTACATTTCAAAAGGGTCACCAAGTGTCTCCCCAGGTGGCTTTACCCTCTCTCTTCTCCTTCCCCTGTTTTTGAATTGCCTTGGGTCACCAAGTCTTCCTGAGTTGTCAAAATGGGTCCCCATCTGGAAAAGATTGGGAACCTCTGTTCTACATCAAGTAGCCCTCTCCTCCTGGGTAAATCAGAAGGGACTGGATGATTATGACTCACCTGAGATGGGGCTCTCAAGCCTGGAACTTTTCCTGGAGTCCTCAGCATCCCCGACCCAGAGCTCTGCCGCCCCTAATTCGATCTGGTGGATTAAGTCTGGTTTGGAACCTGAATAGCCTGTTTGGGAAGGAAAGAATCAGTTTCATTACTAAAGTTTGGTGGCAGGGACTTACATATTTACCTCAGTCAGGGTGTGTCTGTCAGTGCTTCAGACATCCCACAAGACATCCCAAACAGAAGAATAATGAAGTAAACCTTCTTTAGAAAAGATTTTTCCCCATCATACTCTGACGCAGCAACATCTATCGATGACCCTTCCCAATATACCTTGGGAGCGGAGTCATTGAAGGTGTTGATGAGTGGCGGTACCAGTTCTTTTGTTTCTGGAACAAACATTGTTCCACTGTATTGCAGTAAAATTAATGTTTTTCATTCTTTTGGCAGAGATGGGGAGTGGTTATGAGCAGCAAGAGAGTTTTCTCCCTGCCTTATTTACCTAACTAAAGTCAGTTCCTGAGACCCAGTTGTTGCCCTCAGTGGCTGTGCAGGGATTCCTAGGAGAGGTTGCTGCTCATGGGCTGTTTGCAACCACCTCTGTGCTAGGACAGAGGTACCTAATGCAAATCACACTCAACTGAGCCCCTGGCTTTACCCCTGATTTGTCCTTTAACAGGAAGCGGCCCTGCAAAGGGCTGACTTTGCTGCCTCTGGGTGCCACATGGCAGCTGAGCACCCCGATGTTTTACTGCAGTGAGTGAAAGGGAACTTGGTCCTTACCCAGGGAAACCAGGGCCCGGTAATTCCTCAGCATCTGCTCCCGGTACAGCTGCTTCTCCGGCGGGGACAGGAGCTCCCACTCCGCCCGGGTGAAATACAGAGCCACGTCCTCGAACGCCACCGGGGGCTGCTGGCACAAGCGACCCGCACTCAGCGCCCGCCGCCCCGGGCCGGGAACAGGCGCCTGCGCCCCCGCCCCGACCGCAGCCCCCAGCCCGGGCCCCCCCAGCCCCAGCCCGGCCGCCTCCGGCTGCTCTTTTCTGCCGGGACCTCCCCGCCAGCCCCCCGGGGCCCCGCTGCTGCCCCCGCCCCGCGCACGAGGGACCCACCCCCGCGGGAGGGACCCGCAGCCTCCTACCTGCGCCGGCCCCGCTGCAGCCATGGCCGGGCAGCGCCTCCCCCGCGCGCGCCGGGGCTGCAGCCGGGAGCTGCCCGCGCGCCGGGCCGGGACCAGGGGCCGCGCCGCCCCGGGGAGGCCGCTCGCGGGGCGCTGCGGGACGCGCCGGGCAGCACCTGCTCCAGCCCCGCCGCGCCGCTCGCCCGGCTCCTCGCGCCCCGCGCCTGCGCCGCCGCCAGCAGGGGAGGGGGACGGGCCCAGCCCCGGCCGCCTGGGTCCCGCGTCCGGCCGCCGGGGGCGCGCGCTGCCGCTGGTGCCCGGGGGGCCCGTCAGGGGGCAGCCAGCTCCCCGGCCCCGGGCTGCGAGCGGGGCCCCGCGGGGGCTTGGGGCGCTGGCTGGGGGGAGGGGGCTGGGTTCTCTCCGGCCCTGGGAAGGGGGTGGGGACTGGTGGGACTAAGAGGACCCAGGCAGCCCCGCCGATGGGGCTGCGGGGGGGAGGGGGATCCACTGCCCCTGGACCCGATGATTCAATGGGGCCTGGGGCTCTGGGCTTCGGCTACTGTTGCAATGGAGCCCTTGTCCCTTTAAATCACCCCCGGAGCCCTGCGTGCTGCAGCGGTGCAGGGGTTCTGAGAGCTGTCTGCTCTGGCCTCGCCCCTTCCCTTCTGAGAGCCTGGAGCCGGGCCCTTCCATGCCCGGGAGTCTGGTGCGTCTATGGGCTCGCCTGGGCCCAGGCTCGGCTGCGCAGCAGTCTTAAGGGTTGGGCTGCATGGTGTTGGTGTGTGTTACAGGGGATCCCAGCCTGTGTGGCTGTGGCATGTGGGTGGGTGTGGTAGAGGGGGGCTGTGGCTGTATGAGCGTTACAGGAACTCCCACTTGGCAGGCTGTGTGGGTTTCGGGGTGCTGAGCAGCATGTGAGTCCTATAGGAGCTCACGAGGTATTTGCATGGGGCAGAAGGCAGCTGCCCCATACAGATGCCACATTCTGGCCTGCAGGCTGGTGCTAAGGGAGTTGGTATCCAAGCTGACTGCCCCTGCTCCCCCCACCCTCCCCAGCTCAAGTGCCACCACCCTGCCAACCACGACAAGTGGTCTAAGGTTAGGCACATCAAGGACCTGGCTCTTCCAGAAGTTAGCCAATGCTGCTGCACAGTGAAAGGTATTGGGGGGGAGGAGAGAGAGCTACTGTGACAGCCCCAGCAGGAGGGAGTGCTACAGAGCCCTGCCACTTCCCAGTGCCCCACAGGTCCTACCACAGCTAGAGGGGGCACTATAGAAACTTCTCAGCACCTGATAAGGCCCAGTCCCAACAAGAGACTATGGCTACAGATCCCTGCGAGCCCAGCGGTGATCACTAGCTCTGACCCTGTTGCCCTTAACCCCAGCACCCCATAACCTCTGTTACCGAGGCCAGCATCCTCCCTGGCTGCTGGAGCAGTGGATGCTGGTCCGTGGGATAGTGTCTCTCCCCTTCTCATTGCTACCTCCAGGGTGTCAGTAGCAAACACGGTTACAAATGCCGCTTGGTGCCCTTGCCAGAAACACAGGACCAGCGCCCCAACAGTGTCTGTCACCTGTGAATTAATTAAGTGCTGAAGTAGATCCTGTCTCCTCCCGCCGGTGTGGGTGCAATGAAGCGGAGGCGATGTTCAGGTGCAAACAACGTAAGCGATTGATTACAAAAGGGAGAAATGGGGAAATGCAGCTGAGACCGACATAAACAAACTGGTGATAGTGACAGCAACAAACGGGGCTCAAAGCCCAGACCCACGAAATCAAACTCTGTGATTAAAATGGTAATAACATCCCTAAGTACAGTGACCCT
Source organism: Pelodiscus sinensis (assembly GCF_049634645.1). NCBI lineage: Eukaryota > Metazoa > Chordata > Testudines > Trionychidae > Pelodiscus > Pelodiscus sinensis. The sequence continues at coordinate 129,728,270 of NC_134714.1, read as the reverse complement.
TCTCTCCTGCAGACTGGCAGTGATGCTAGTGGAGGTGCCCAGGACCTGCTATCCACAGGCTGATTTGCGATCTTGGGGAGGAACACTGGGGAGTCCCATGATGTCCTGCCCTGGACAAGTGGGTGAAGAGGAATCGCAGGCTGGTGACAGTACAAGCAGGTAGTGAATGGGTGAGGATGGTAAAATCCTCTTCTTCTTCCTCCGCTGCAGGCGCTGCTGGATTTGTCCCTCGTTGTCAGGTGGTAGAGCAGATGGGCCCATGCGCTGCTGCCCCTAGGGCGGACAGCCCTGAAACTGAGGCAACGCAGCCCTTATAAAGTCACTAAGGCGGGAAAAGTCTGAGCAGAATGGAACCCTCATGATCGCTTGGCGGGAAAACCCGGTTTAGGCCGGTCACTGAGCAGTCAGTGCCTGAGGAGATCCAATATGGATTCCTAGGTCAAGGGTCACAGACTCCATCTTAGTTGCTCCAATTACTAACATAAACACCATCATAACATTTAATTTTAAGACGGTGGAACAATTATATCATACATAAACAAAGCACCCGAACATCATCCTTCCTCCGCTGGACCTTGCCTCTGTCCCACAGAAACTCCCCTCAGGCAGCTGGGACTCTTCCGCAAAAATTTCTTGCATAAGAGCATGTCCACACACAAAAGCATGGACGCTCTCTTGAAAGGAAACTGATTGCTATTTACAGAATGGCCACCAGGGCACCTGTGCTTTTTTCAATTGCTTCTTTTTGCGCAAAAAAACCCTGTTCCCCCATCCACACACACCTTAGAACTCTTGCGCAAAAAGGAGTTATTCCTCGTAGAAGGAGGAATACCTACACTGGAAAAAACCCCTCTGTTTTTTCATTTTACCTGTGCGAAAACGTGCTTGAGGTATGGACGCTCCACAAGTTTTTGTGAAAAAACTCTGTAGTGTAGAATGAGCCTGAGAGAGCCATCAAGGTAGGTGTTCGGGTCTGGGGCCTGGCAGCCCAGCTCATGGAGTAGAGGGACTCATAAGCTGTGGCTTTGCTGCATTCTCTGGGTGAGGCTAGGCAAGGCCATGCTAGGGGCATTAGGTGCCTTGAATGAGGGAGCCAGGCTAGGCTTGTGGCTACAGTGCTAGGTTGGGATACAGGGCTCTTGGTTTCTGTTCCTCACTTTGTGACCTGAGGCAAATCACTTGTGTTATTTTTAGGGAATTGCCAGACTGATGCAGAGCAGAGGTGTGTCCACTCCAGTGTCCTGTTTCCAGCGCCAGAGAGTGTAAGAACCCTGCAGTAGCAGATCTGGGGATAATCATCCTGCATTAGATCTTATCTTAGTCTGTAATAGTTACAGTCAGTTCAAACCCTGAATTCAGTCAGGGTGGATGTAGCCCATTCCCGGCAGTTAGTGGGGGAGGTGTGAAAATCAAAGGAAAGGAAAATTGCTTTTGTAATGAGCCCATTCCAAATCTCTATTCAAACCCAGATTAATAGTGTCAAATTTGCATATGAATTGCAGTTCTGCAGTTTCTCTTTGAAGTCTGTTTTTCAAGTTTCGTTGTGGAAGGATGGCCACTTGTAAATCTCTTACTGAGTATCCAAGGAGACTGAAGTGTTCTCCAACTGGTTTTTGTATGTTACCATTCTTGATGTCTGATTTGTGTCCATTTATTCTTTTGTGCAGAGACTGTCTGGCGAATGTTGATGGCAGAGGAGCATTGCTGGCGCATGATGACATATATCACATTAGTAGATGTGCAGGTGAATGAGCAGTGTCATGAGGGGAAATTCAAAATTAAAATAATAAAAGAACCCCTGTTAATAATCCTGCAGGTTCAGGATTCCCCAAATCACCTGTTTGGTCACTGACAGGAATGGAGAGAGAGTGACTGTAAAATAAACTCACAGGTGTTTATTTTAATTAACAAGGAAAACAGCTTGGTGGTTTTGTGTTTGTTAGATACAAAGCCCAGTACCCCTTTTCCCTCACAGATGATGGTTAAAATACCCTACACGTAACAGGTAAGTTTTCCTCAGGTCACCAAGATCTGATAGTCTAGAACTGGATCCGGATCTACAGCCGCACCTGGTGAAATGGTACAGGAGGAACTCAGACACTGCTGCTAATGGATCAGGTAAGTCAGTTTGTCACGGCAGTTGAGATATTTTCAGGCTCTCTCAGAGGGTCTTGGTCCAAGGCCATGAATATGGACGTGGTCTGTCCCCACAGAGTACAGCGGCTCAGTGTTCGCGCTGAGGGCTTTTATACCCTCTGGTATCCAGGCAGATTAGTAATCACCTGATCAAGCTCTTTTCCTGCTTTTTTGCCAACAGCCTTAATATCACTACAAAACAACTTACTAGGCACAAATATACATCAAATGGTGTAAATACAGAAGTATCAGGGGACAGCACTTGATGGTGTATCTGATGTGGTTAAGTCCTATAATGGTATCGCTTGAGTAGATACGCAGACAGAGTTGGCAACAGGGTTTTTTGCAGGTTTTAGTGCCTGGGTAGAGTTTCTGTGGTGTGGTGTGGGGCTGCTGGTGCGTATTTGTTTCAGGTTGAGTGGACGGTCTGTAGGCGAGGACGGGCTTGTCTCCCAAGGTCTGTGAGAGTGAGGGGTCATTTTCCACAATTGGTTGTAGATTCATGATGTGCTGGAGAGGTTTTAGCTGGGGGCTGTAGGTGAAAACCAGTGGTGAGAGCCAGTGGTGTTCTGTTATTTTCCCCTTGTTGGACCTGTCTTATAGTCAGGGGCCATAAAAATTTTGGTGCACTGTGGGGGCCATGTGGGTTCAGCATTCTGTGATATCGCAGGTACCAGAAGAGAGACATCCAAGTCACCAAGAGGGTTAGCATATGCTTTCGAATACTTGCGATGCCCAAGAGAACCAAACGTTCCTTGTAAATCCAGCAGAGAGAGTGGATTCAGATGTCCAGAGAAAATAATTAAATATCGCTAAATTAGACCTGATTCCAGACGTAATTATTAAGTGCTGATATTCTCATTAGAGTTTCCAAAGATCATATCAGAGGTTTAGTTTGGAAGTGCAATCCAAAGCTGCTTCATGTGTAGCTCTCTTTTAGGACAACCTCTGTCTGCTATTGCATAGTTTTGTAAAAGGTGACCATGACACTACGTCCCATATTCTTCATAGAAATATTGCTGTTACATGATTATAACATATCTAAGATGTATTTTATGCAAGATGTGAGGTTTAATTGGAAAGGTTACAGTTTACTAGATATGATTATCCTGTTTGTATGCATGTATCACTTTGGTATCTGAAGTTAGGAATATTGACTGTGTATCATTTACAAGTTGCCAGGTTTCAAAGACTAACAAATGTATTGGGGCATAAATTTGCTCAAGAATGTGTTCACTTTGCTGATCCTTATACTTATTTCCTCAGAGCATGTACCATCTTGGCTTATTGTGTTTCCAAGATATTTGAATCAATCGACCCTCTCTGGCTGTTCATCGTTGATTTTGATATTTAAATCCATATCTCCAATTATCGTGGTTTTACATTTCTTTACAGTCCCACCTTCTTTATCATTTCTTTAACTTCATGTGTGCATGCTTGAAGCCATCAAGTGCCAGCAATGCCCCTCTGCTATGTATATTTGCCACACTGGACAGTCTCTACGACAAAGGGTAAATGGACACAAATCAGACATGAGAAATGGTAACACACATGAACCTGTAGGGGAATATTTTAACCTACCTGATCACTCACTCATGGATTTAAAAGTAGCCATTCTTATACAAAGGAATTTCACGAGCCAATGAGAGAGAATGAGAGAGAGAGAGAGAGAGAGAGAGTATGGAATTGTTATTCATCTACACATTTTACACTGTTTCCCTGGGCTTGAACAAAGACATTAACTGGATTCCACATTATAAAGCCATCTTCTGTCTTTAACAATTGCATTTTTACCTTAGCATCTAAGAATGGGACACTTCCAGCCCACTTAATTAGTCTCATGAACATTGGTCTACAGTTGACGGGTACTTTTTTTTTTTTTTTGCTGTTATAAATATCTTGGTTTCTGTAACTTCCACTCCAGCTCATCTGATGAAGTGGGTTTTACCCATGAAAAGTCATGATACTATATATTTGTGTTAGTCTCTAAGGTGCCACAGGCCTACTCTTTTTGAAAGTTACAGACTAACATGGTACCCCTCTGAGACTACTGTAATGTATAATGTGATTCATATTTAAATCTTTTTCAGTGTGTCAAATTTGTATATGAATTCCAGCTCAGCAGTTTCTTGTTGCAGTCTGTTTTTTATATTTTGGGGGGGTTTTGCCTAAGAATGGCAGCTTGTAAGTCAGAAACTGTGAACTGGAATTCATATGCAAATTTGACACCCGGAAAAAAGGTTTAAATAGAAACACGGAGTGGTTCTCACATGACAATAGCTAATTTCCCCTTCAGATACTTTCCCTTTCTCGTCACTGTTGGAGATGATCTACATTCTACATCCACTCTGATTTAATTAGCACTGATGTCACACTCCCATCTCTGTATTCTTTCTTTTTTTCTTTTCTTTTTTCTTCAAGCATCTGAGGAAGTGAGTTGTGTCTCAGGAAAGCTTATGCCTTAATGCCCTAATAAATGTGTTAGTCTTTAAAATGCCACCGGACTCCTTGATTTTGCTGAAACAGACAAACACAGCTATTCCTCTGAAACCTCTCATGATAAAATTACCATTTTTCCATTGATGAGGGGTGGAATCTCACTGGAAGACAAAGGATTCTGGCCATATGTGAAACGTACTTAAGTCAGGGGATTGACATAATCAGTGTTTATTCTTCATTGACTCCCCGCCCAAGAAGACTGCTGTGAAAATCTAACAAAGATGGGAGCGGGAAAGAAGAGATGAGCCCAGGCTGGAAAGCAGCCTTGCCTGTGAAAGAAACATGTGAAGTTGTAAATTGCAGGCAAAAGCCATTTGCCATCAAGAACCTCTGCAATCTTCCTAAAATAACATTTAGGGTGAGAAATTGATGTTTAAAGCCAGTTTCTTTAGCATATTAAATTTAGCTTGAGTTTATTTTATTTGACAGGTAATCTCTTTGGATCTGTTTGCTATCTCTTATAGTAACTTGAATCCATCTTCTGTAGTTAATATACTTGGTTTTTGTGTTCTCCGAAACCAGTTTCTGAAATTCGTAACGGGGGGAGGCAAAAGTTGTGCCTATCTCCTTCCTGCAGACCTTTTTACTTCAGGACATGACATGCTGAGCAACGTCACGCTGCTGGCCAAAGCTAGCGTGGGCCAATCAGGAAATGACCTGTACTCGTGGCAGAATCTTGGAACATCCACTCAGGATATGCGTTAAGAACATAGGAACAGCCATACTGGGTCAGACCAAAGATCCATCTAGCTCAGTATCCTGTCTGCCAACAGTGGCCAAAGCCAGGTGGCCCAGAGGGAATGAACCTCCTTTGTTGCCCCGTTCCAAGCTTCTGACAAACAGAAGCTAGGGACACAGTTCCCCCCCATCTTGGCTAATAGCCATTGATAGACCTATCCTCTGTGCATTTATCTAGTTCTTTTTTGAAACCTGTTAAAAGTCCTGGCCTTCACAACATCCTCTGGCAAAGAGTTCCACAGGTTGACTGTGTGAAGAAATACTTCCTTTTTTGTTTTGTTTTTAACCTGCTACCTATTAATTTCATTTGGTGACCCCTAGTTCTTGTTTTATGGGAACAGGTAAATAACTTTTCCTTATTCACTTTCTCCACACCAGTCATGATTTTATAGACCTATATCTCCCCTCAGTCATCTCTTTTCCAGGCTGAAAAATCCCAGTTTTATTAATCTCTCCTCATATAGCAGCCGTTTCAAACCCCTAATAATTTTTCTTACCCTTTTGGGAACTTTCTTCAATGCCAACGTATCTTTTTTTGAGATAAGGTAACCACATCTGCACTTAGTATTCAAGATATCAATGTACCATAGGTTTATATAGCAGCAATAAGATATTCTCCAGGCTCAGTACACAGGCATTTCTGGGGGGAGGGATGTGCTTTTTTTTGTAAAGGTGGACCATAAGGGTGTGAATGCACCCTCTGTTGTCCTGCAAGTAAGCAGGGAAATCAGCCCCATTCTTCTCCCGGCCAGCCAGAGCTTGGGGGAAGGAGGCTCAGGCAGCGTGCTGCTCCTGGCTTTCACACCCACCCCTGTCTACGGGCCTGTTCTCTGTCTTATTCTTTATCCCATTTTTAGTGATTCCTAACATTCTGCTTATTTTTTTGACTGCTGCTGCACACTGAGTGGATATTTTCAGAAAACTAACCACAGTGACTCCAAGACCTCTCTTGAGTGGCAACAGCTAATTTGGACCCCATCATTTTATAGGCATAGTTGGGATTAAGTTTTTTTAATATGTGCATTTATCAGCATTAAAATTCATTTACCATTTTGTTGCCCAGTTACCCAGTTTTGTGAGATCCTTTTGAAGTTCTTTAGAGTCAGTTTTGGACTAAACTATCTTGAGCAGTGTCATCTGCCATTTTCGCCACTTCGCTGTTTGCCCCTTTCTCCAGATAATTTATTAATATGTTGAATTGGATTGGTCCTAGTAATGGTTCCTCATTTCCAAGAAGTGTGGAGTTGTTTTGTCCTTCTAGGTGAAAAAGAGAAGTGAACAGGTAGAAATATCAAAGAGTGTCTTTGCTCCATTCTTTCATAGCTCAATAACCCTTTGAAATGCATTTTTCTCAGTGACCCATAGATAAAGTTTTCCTCAGCCAACTGGGGATACATGAACTTTGTTGTGGAAGGGCTTTCATACTGAGATGCAGATCTGTTTGTTCCCGAAGGCTTTTCTTTCCAAGGAACAATCAGTTGATAGGTGATTTACTTCACATTTATCAACATTAAATTTCATATGCCATTTTGTTGTTCAGTCACTTAGTTTGGTGAGATCTTTTTGAAGTTCTTCACAGTCTGCTTTGGTCTTAACTATTTTGAGCAGTTTAGTATCATCTGCAAATGTTTCCTCCTCACTGTTTCTCCAGATCATTTATAAATAAGTTGAATAGGATTGGTTCCAGGACAGACGGTTAGAGGATACTACTAGTTACCTCTCTCCATTCTGAAAATTTACTCCTACCCTTTGTTTCCTGTCTTTTAACCGATCCACGAAAGGACTTTCCCTCTTATCCCATGACAATTTACTTTACTTAAGAGCCTTCGGTAAGGGATCTTATCAAAGGCTTTCTGGAAATCTAAGTACACTATATCCACTGGATCCCCCTTGTCCATGTGTTTGATGACCCCCTCAAAGAACTCTAGTAGATTAGTGAGACATGATTTCCCTTTGTTTTTTTGAGAAAGTTTTACTCCATTCCCCAGACCCATGATTTCTGCGTATGTTCATAATTGTAGATACAAAGTTGCTACATACATTTCACTATGATAATACAGGCCAGTGAGTTATTAGGTTTGAAATTATATCTTATGAGGTATATTTTGTACAAAGATTATTCCAGTAGTGTAATGTGTGAATAGTGATGTATTCCATCTGAGGCCGATTGCAACTTTGGAAAACTCCAGTATCCCTGTGTAAAACACTTTGTGACATCCCAGGTGGCGTCAGACATGTGAGGCTATGCCCTGAACATCTGCTGGGGCAGATCCGGTTAGTAACCCACCTGCACAAGCCACTTTCCATGGGCTTTCTGCTGTATGCTCATTTGTCTAGCGTTGCATGACTTCATGCTCCTTCTAGTTCATTCAGGGTTCCTTGAACCTTTTTATGGAGTTTCTGGTATTGGCCATTCTCAGAGATAGGATATTACACTCAATTGCCCTCTCTCCTCTGGTCAAGTGTAGCATTTCTTATGTTCCTAGCAGTAACTGTAATTGTCTTTGGACACTTTTTTTTAAAAAAGTGAATGGAGATGCCTATCTCCTAGAATGGACCTTGCAAGGTCATTGAGTCCAGTCCCCTGCCTTCACAGTAGGACTGAGTACCATCCCTGACAGATTTTGCCCCAGATTCCTAAATGGCCTCCTCAAGGATTGAACTCATAACCCTGGGTTTAACAGGCCAATGCTCAAACCACAGAGCTCTCCCTCCTCCCTTTGGAGGGTTTAGTTCCAGTTCCATTTGGAAGCTACAAAATGAACATGGGGTTCTAAGACTTAAAGCAACACAGTACAGAATATATTATTTTAATATGGTGTTTTTTTAAAAATTAAGGACATTTAAATATATTCCCTTTCAACAGGCTCTCACCATGTTTTTATTTAATGTTAAAGACTTCCTATATAGGCCCTCGTGCGCCTGTGTTTTGGTTATATTCCTCCCACCCCTTGGGGAAACCTCCTGGGTTGGTATTAAAACTTTTAGTTAACTGGTGACTGAACTTCTGAAAAATAAGTGTCCAGTAATCAGAAGCCTCCGTGCTGGGTTCTAGCTGAATATGCCAGTCTTGGTAATAGATGTGATGATTTTTGTAGGGTGGAAATTTCCCTTTTCTCTCTGAATTTTGGAACACGTGCTTAGAAACCACTTCAGTTTTTGTGTGTCGAGATCGCTGACATGGCTTCATCCTTGTGGGGTGGGGGAGGACGCATAGGTGCAAAGTGCTTTTGGTGGTCACTGCCTCCAGCTTCATGGGGGCCTTTACGAAACAGACACTGCCTCCCACAGCCAAACCACTCGCTTAAAGATTCACCCTAGGGTTTGAATGACAGGTTGGAGAGTTTGTCATGACTCATGCATATCCAGCCCACCACACTGGGGTAAGATTTCTTGATCCAGATCCAGAAGAAAGGGTTTCATCATCAGCACAAAACTAATCTGGTTTTGCTGTAAACTGTCCCTGGAAAGGACTGGGTCCTGCTGCAGCCCTTCACAAACGCTGTTTAAAAATGCTAAAGGCTTGTGGTATTTTTTTATTTTTGGAGTTTTCCAGAACTTCCCTCACTTTCTTTACTGTTGTAGATCCAATCTATTTCTCCAGCTCTCCCAGACTCTTAGTCTCCCTGTGATGATCCATCATATGTCTCTGAAACCAGGTTTGGACAGATTCTTCATGGTTGATCATCTACTTCACACAGCTTTCACAGATCATCTCCTCCAGCAGCTTGTGCTGCAGAGCAAACTGGAAAAAGGTCCAGGTGCCATATTCAGTGGATTCTGCCTTGCTGAGAATGTCATCTACTGTTTCAGACACCGATCACAGAAATCCTGGACTCTTGTTTGGGTCTCATTTTTTTCCAAATATAGGGTAGGGGATGTGGAGAAAAACTGAGGATTCAGCTCCTCTACATGATGCTAAGAATAACTTTCTATGATGAAGCCTTCATACGTTTCCTGAAATCTCCAAGCTACCTCCCCCAAAATGTGAATTTTCAAGTCACAAAAAGTTTGCTAAGAATAACTTTCTATGATGAAGCCTTCATGCATTTCCTGAAATCTCCAAGCTACCTCCCCCAAAATGTGAATTTTCAAGTCACAAAAGGTTCTGGGTTGGTTTTTTTTGTTGGTTTTTAAGGCCATTTTGGGGGGGGCAGGCTAAAACTTTTCATATAAATCACTAGAAGATTTACCTGGTGCTGCTCAGATCCTTAACCCAATTAATTGTTGGTTTTTGGTTATCCTGCATTCTGGCAAGGAAAGTTCTACATGGCAAATGGGCAAATTTGTGATGCCAAATTCTATGGCCGGGATAGAGACATGGGTGACATGGGACTTCATTAATGGACGAGTTTCTGTGCAGTCATGTAGGTGAATAATTTAAAATGTTGCCCTTTTGAAGCCAAAGGGTGTAAGCTCCAAATCTTGCTTCTCTCACCAGTAGATGTTGGGCCAACAGAAGATGCTATTTCACCCATCTTATTTCTCCCCTATCCTGGGGCCAACATGGCTACAACAACACTGCACACAAGGTTTCTATCTGCCTATACTGTATGCTCATGGAGAGAGCAGGGCCATCTCTAGGCATACAATAAATATGCATCTATGTAGGGCACCTGAAAAATTGGGGCACCAAATTTTTTTTAGGTGCCCCTATGCAGCAGTGTGTGCCCGAGGATGGCCCTGACCATTTCTGCTGGTTGCTTTCCAACCCTTCCTCCCTGCTGCTATCTCCTGTCTGCAACAGGGCTTCTTCCTGCCCCCTCTCTCAGCCCTCATGTGTTCCTCTTCGTCAGCAGCAACAGCCAGCTAGTGACAGCTCCCTACTACCAGACTGGAGACAGAGAGGATCCCCAGCCTCTGCAGCTCTGCTCTGGCCCCAAGGACACCCCCAAACCCTGGCAGAAGCTGTGAAAGGGGAGCAGCACAGGGAAGGGGAAAGAGGGAAGCCCCGAAGCCTAGGCTATCATCAGCCACATAGGGAGTGGGGAAAGGCAGCACCCAGCTCCCGGCAGAAGCTGCATGGGTGGGGCCCTCAGTTGCGTAGGGCCCCATCATTTGTAAGGACACGCCTGGGAGGGAAGCTCTGGAACAGCCTTGCAGGAGGAGAAAGGTGGGTAAGCAACCTAATTAGTGTTAGTTGTGAACAGAGTTACATGAAAGGAGACTGGCCGTGATGACCTAGGAGGTCCTTTCTAATCCTACATAGAAAGGTCTAGCAATATGGGAATGAAACACTCCCTGTACCCAGGGAGAAGTGGGAGTCAACTGAGAGCATCTGGGAGCTACCTCCATGCTGGCACTGGGTCTGGAGCTACGTTCCCTGTAAGCTGCACTGCTGGGTGACCATGAAGCTGCTTAATGAGCCTTGCACAGAGGCTCAGAGCTCCTGGGCAGTCAGGGAGCTCAGCTGACCGGCGAGGGGAAGGTCGTGTCCCAGAGCTGCCTGCTTAAAATGGGAGAGCTCCCAGAGCAGGTAGGGAGGAGAGATAAAGAGGGAATAAGTGGTTGGGGGAGAGTTGTAGGGTAGGGAAGTTTGGGGAGAGGAGGAGGGAGGGAGTAATTGGCTGGGAGGGAGTCGGAGTGCAAGGGAGTTTGGGGAGTCCTGTCTGTGCCAGAAAAAAGGGAGGCAGAAGCAGGAACCCAGCTCTCTTTTCATGCTTCCTGGTCTGGGAAGGAAAGGGGGGGAAGCTGACTGCATGGGGTATGTGGGGAAAATAGGGAGGGGATAAGGTGCTAGCACTGGGGTGAGGTGGAATTGGAGAGTTTGTGCTTTGTGTCTTGGGGTGAGACAGGAGAGAGGTGGAGGGTTTGTGCTGTATCCTGCCAGCTAGATGGCTGGTGTCTGCAAGTCTGAGAAACAGGATTTTAGATTGCATGGAGAGGGGAGAGGGGGTTGTTGGGTGCTGGCATCTATGCAGTGAGGTGGAGGCAATGGGGAGTTTGTTTGGGGTGTCCTGACTCACTTGCTGCAGTCCAGATTGCAGTCCTCTCTGGCTGGGTTGGAGGGAAGGAAGGAAAAACAGGTTTCACGGGGTGTGTGTGCGCGCCACGGCATTTGCACGACTACATTTCAAAAAAAGTTTACATGGGTGTCAATGGCTTAAGGTAAGAAAGAAAAAGATTCTTTTAGCAGATTTTTTGGGGTGTTGCCGATATCTAAAATTCTGATCTTGATTTTTTAAAAAAAATCCTGTGTTACTACATGGTATATGTACAATATACATGGTATATTGTATTGCATTAAGGCCAGATCTTTCTATATGGTATAGTTCTGGTTCTTATGAGTCAGAAGTAACAAGTATTAGGAGTGATGCTAGATGTTTTGTAGGATGAAACCTTATTTGCAAGCCCTCTGAAACATGCATCTATCTACAAACCCTGAACCCATATGTTAATTTGTTCTGGGGTTTCTATTCTTTGAGTTGGTGACACACACAAGGTCAAAGTTTCAAACCAGGATAACTTTTATCTGTTTTTACAGGTCTCTGTTTCACTTGTTTTTGTATAGCATGGATCCTAAACATCCCCCAGAGAAACTGTATAAGCCTTAGTGAATGCCTTTTACTCTTCTTTCCAGTGTCAGTAAATATTGTACTAATATTTGCAAGGAGAGCATGACTATTTCTAGTTGAGTCATAGATTTGTTTAACGTCTTAAAGCTGAGCTATGTGTGGATAATATGCATTTTGGTGTGTTTATTAGCTTGAGTTGTTAGAAAGGATGATGATACATGTACTCCAAGGGTAGTGTTAATTTTCTTTTTTATTTGATTTCATATTAGATATCCTAAGCATTGCTCCTTGTTAACTATCCCTTGCTTTAATATATTTTCTTCCACACCTATGGATACCTCAATATTGGTATTGCACATAAGAAATTCAACCTGCCCAAAGACAGAAAAATGTTAGCAGGAACACTGATGGTAACATATAAAAACACTAGGAGAACTCTTCAACATCCGGGATCACTCAACAACAGAGTTAAAAAACAACAACTTAGCACTTTATAGACTAACAAAACATGTAGATGGTATCATGAATTTTTGAGGGCACAGCCAACTGCTTAAGATGACCGGAGCTACCAGACCATTTGTTGTTTTTTTCTGTAACAGACTAACTCAGCTACCTCCTGGAGCTTCTGAACAGATTTAAAAGTAGTCCTCCTTTTACAAAAAGTCTTAAAAAACAGACTACAAAGAGAAACAACAGAGCTACAATTCATTTGCAAATTTAACATGATCAAATTAGGACTGAATAAGGATTTAGAATGGTTATCTCATTACAAAGACAATTTTCCTTCTCAGCATTCACACCTCGCTGTCAACTGCTGAGAGAGAGCCACATGCACTCTGACTGAATTGGCCTCCTTGATAAGTAACTGATCCTACACTTGATAAGTAACTCCCTCCTTTTGATAGGTTAATACATATTAACCTCTGCAATTTCCACTCTATGCATCTGATAAAGTAGTTGTTACTCACAAAGGCTTATGCTCAAATAAAACTGTTAGTCTTTAAGATGCCACAGGATTCCTCGTTGTTTTTACAGATACAGATTAACACAGCCACCCCTCCGAGACTAGCCAGCAGACGTTGGTCCAGTAAAAGATATTACCTCACCCACCTTGTTTCTCTAGAAACCTTCTATTTTCCAGCCTGAATTTACTCATGGCCTGTTTTAATCCAGTTGTTCTGGTGTCAGCATTGGTTTTTAACTTCATCGCTCTTCTCCCTACTCTGGTGTATTTATAGAGAGCAATCAGGTGTTTCCTCCCCCCATCTTTTCTAGTCTACACAAGACAAGCTCTTTGAATCTCCTCTTCACTAAGAGAGGCCCTCCATTCCCCTGGCTATCCCAGCAGCCTGTCCTCCGCAGCTCTTTCTGTAACAAGGAAACAGTGCTCCACCAGAGACTGCTAGCCTGCCCCTATGCAGTTGTTCCTTCTCCACACAGCCTAGAGAGCAGTGCTGGGTACTCGCCTCTCTTTCTCCAGAGCCTTCACTTCGATCCCCGCGTTTACCATCTCTGGACCTAGGGGCTAACCTAGCAGACAGCTCATCATCTGCTCTCCCAATAGGTTTAAAGGAAGATGTGTGGCGGATACAATTCGTAATTCCTCCCCCTTTTTTAAAATGAGCTCTTCTCTATCATGGGGCCACTTAGAAAGTGCAGGGCTACTCAGGGCTTGGGCCCGGATGTCACACACGCACGTCTCCCGAACACAACGGAACATAGTAAGTTGCTGTAGCTAACTACAAAGTACTCAGATACACCCCCTCTCCCCCGCCCCCGTTAATTCTACAGAGGAACAGAACGCTGGGCCAGTAGTAATATAAGGTGAGAACCATTCTAGCAGTGGTGGTGGAAGATCCAGGTTCAATTCACTGATTTCCTGTGTGTGCCTTTGGCAAGTCACCTTGGTCCAGATCATCAAAGGCAATTTAGGTGCCTAACTCCTATAGAAAATGGTGTTTTAATGGCTTTGAGGGTCTGGGCTTTAGTGTTTTCTCTGTTCCACACTTCCCCACCTGTACACTGGGGATAGCAGCATTGCCCCTGTCTGACAGGCATGTTGTGAGGTACGTACATGAACGATGGGTGCAGTGCTGGGGCGCTGCGGTGATATGGGCCAGGCCGGTAGCTAGAACTCAAGCAGAATTCATCTTGACCTCCTCCCCAGGACAGATTCCAAAGCAAAAATCCCATCCCAGGCAGACTCTCGGGCAGCGGGTAACACAGGCAAGAGAAGGCATTGCCTTCCCCAAACTGCCTGTGCTCTCTGGCTGCCCAGAAAAGCTGTGGCAGCGCCACCCCCTGGGATGAGAGACACTAAGTGCCTGGAGGTGTTCAGGGCTGGGAGCAGTAATCTGGAGTGGAGGCCGGGCTTGGCTTCACATGGGGGTGGTTGTGGAAAGAGCAAGGCCTTGTGTGGAAGGGACGGGGCTGGGGCTTGCCTTCCCCAGCTGGGCCTTCATCAACCACCCTTGGTGGTTTTTAATCCTAGAAAGGAAGAAGAGCCAGCAACTCCATGAAATTGACCAGAGACTTCTCTGTTAATTAATTTTACATGGACGGCGCACAGACTCTGCGGTGATGGGCAGCAAGATGCAATACTTATTAGGGCTGCTTTTTGTCTTCACCTGTGTCCTAGGGCAGCCACTGAAGGGGCAATCCAGGATAACATTTGGCTTTAAGTGCCAACTCCATGGAAATAATTCAGTGGTGGAAGAGATTTCTTTGAGGCAGCTCTCAATTTCTAGGAGGCTTTTACTGAGGGAACAAATGTTTTAGGGGGATGAAAATATTTCCAAAAGGAAAGTAGCTTTATTTCTGGTCTCCCCCCGTTGCGTTGACTCCTAAGCCACCATGCCCAGCCTGTAAAATAGTCCCTTGGTATGGAAGAACAAGCTCTACCTTCCAATTAGTCAGCAAGAAGATAATTGTTTTGGGGCTCTGTCACACGGACAGCAAAACAGGGCTCCCCGAGGTCTCTGGATGGAGTTAAAAGTGGAGCAGTTTCTAACAGATTTTAATGGAGCTGCTGCTGTGTCCTTCTGTCTGGTGCGGTGTCTGCAGATGGGACCTCGGTTCTAGCCCTGGGTGTGGAGACGCATGTCCAACCACTCGCTCAGGTCCGGGAATGCTGCTAAGCATCTGGCAGCTGGTTCTAGAAGAGCCAGACACAAGCGAGCATCTTTCCTTCTTCCAGAGGAACGTGGCCTGGGGAGGAACATGATTTGGGAGTGATCCCTTTCTTAGTGAACGGAGGGAAGTTTGGCAGGTGCAGTATGGACTATCTGTGTTTGCAGGGGTTGCGTCTCCGTGTAGGAGTGACGGTCTTGCAGTTAGGCATGGGACTGAGGAACGGGGGATAGTTCTGCTTTCTCATCTCACCATGCAGCTTTGTTCATGAAGTACAGCAGTTGTCACCGGGAGTCTATAGCGAGGCCTGAGTTTGGACAACCGTTGCAAAGCTTCTGCTGAGCCCCCAACTTTTTCCTGCCCTAACTTTTGATCCACATCAGGCATTTATTTGCAAGTTTCCTGGTGTGAGAGCCAAGAGTGAAGATTCGGTGCTTAGCCTGCTTATGCACTTCTGAAAATCCTCCTAGGCGCCCAAGCGCACCATTAGTCACCTACGCACCAGTGGAAAACTGGCCCCGAGTCCTGTTGAGATCCGTGGAAGTTACTGGGAGGGAGGGAGAAGTTTTGAAAAGCTGACCCGGTGTTTAAAATTCTCACATGAAATTCTCAGCTGATGTAAATTTGTGCAGTCCCATTCACTCCCCCACCACACATGGTCATATACCCTTCTCTCTTTGCCAGTCTCCTGCCGTAGTCTTAGCTCCTTCCCAAGCCATTTTGATAGCTTTCAGTTTTGCTTCACTGTGCATTTCCATGCTATCGCTGGTCTATCTGGTCGCCTCTTTCCCTGGGGTTCCCAGTCGAATACCTGCCTTATTGTGTTATTCTGATCATTCCTCTGTGTATGTCCCAGCCATCTCCATATTAGAACAGAAGAATGGCCATACTGGGTCAGACCAAAGGTCCATCTAGCCCAGTACCCTATCTTTTCCAAGCTGAAAAATCCCAGTCTTTGTAATCTCTCTTCATATGGGACCCGTTCCAAACCCCAGTCATTTTTGTTGTCCTTTTGAAAGGCCAATGTACGCAGTATTCAAGATGTGGGTGTACCATGGCTTTATATAGAAGCAATAAGATGTTCTCTGTCTTATTCTCTCTCCCATTTTAACTGATTCCTAACACTGTTTGCCTTTTTTACTGCCGCTGCACATTGAGTGGATGCTTTCAGAGAACTATCCACAATGACTCCACGATCTCTCTCTTGAGTGGTTGTAGCTAAATTAGTCCCTATCATTTTGTATGTATAGCTGGAGGTATTTTTTCCAATGTGCATTAATTTGCATTTATCAACATTAAAATTCATTTGCCATTTTGTTGCCCAATCACCTAGTTTCCATAATTTCCTGTCCTGTCAGTTTGTTTTGTCCTTCTCCATAGTTCTTAGTTTGTAATCATTTCTGGCCATTTCATACCGAGATTTCTTTTTTTTCTAAGACAGCTGTTTATGGAAACTTCTGGAGTTTAGACAGTAAAGATTTGAATAAATCTGCAAGTTTCAGCACTATATAAATACCATGTTACTGGAACTATGGTGCTAGGAAGTGAATAGAAAAACCTGATCCACCTTCTCAAGATCATTCATTATTACATATCTCATGACATGTCCCTCTTCTCTTCTCTTCTCTTCTCTTCTCTTCTCTTCTCTTCTCTTCTCTTCTCTTCTCTTCTCTTCTCTTCTCTTCTCTTCTCTTCTCTTCTCTTCTCTTCTCTTCTCTTCTCTTCTCTTCTCTTCTCTTCTCTAACAGCCCTAAACTTTTATTATTCTTTTTATACAATACATATTACTAAAACGAAACCAACTATTTATTAGGAGTACATTTACAGAGATGCTGAAACTGCAGCTAGCATTCCAGCCATAGGCACACAGGCTAACTTCCTGGTGTCTCCCCCAAACTCTTCCCTTTGCAATCTGAGCTTCTCTCTCCCAAATCCATGTAGATAGCTACACGGTGCTGAATGCTGTTAATGCTCATCGGCTGCTGGACATTTTGAGAATGCTCAGCACCTCGCAGGATTGGGCTCAGTCCCTGTTGAGCAATAGGGAAGCTCTAGTGTCTTGAAATTCATAGATTCGAAGGCCAGAAGGCACCATTATGATCCTCTACACTGACCTCAGTCCCACATTGGTCATAGAACTTACCCAGAAAAATTTTCTTTTGAACTAGAGCTTATTGTCTAGAAAAATATCTAATCTTGATTTTTTTTAAATGCCAATTATGGAGAATCCACTTCAAACCTTGGTAAATTGTTCCAATGGTTTATTATCCTCATTTTTTATGCCTTATTGTTGGTCTGAATTGAAATACAACTTGTAACCATTGGACATTTGCTTTGTCTGCTAAATTGAAGAGATTGTTACCAAATGTTTATTCCACAGATTTAAACAGGGAAATGTAATCAAGGCATTCCTTATACTTCCCTTTGCTACATTAATGAGATCAAACCCCTTGAGTTCATCACTCAGGCTGTGTCTACACTGCCAGTTTCTTTGGAAAAAGATACGCAAATTGCGAACAGCAATTTATGTACCTTTTTCCACTTGTTTTTTCAGAAGAGGCTTTTCAAACATTTGGCCCGTCTACACGGGGCCAAATATTGGAAAAACCTCTTCTTTCAGAAGAGCCCTTATTCCTCATAAAATGAGGAATCCAGGGCTTCCAAAAGACCGCACCCGCTTTTTCGGAAACTGATCCGAAAAAGTGGATGCGTTCCTTTGACACAGTATCCCGGAAAAACTCTGCAGTCTAGATATAGCTTCAGTGGACATCGGAAACAGCAGAAGGTGCTAGAAACATAAACGTCTTTCTTCCTCCAACTCAATATCTGATGCTAACCTGGGGGCTACAGTGTACGTAGCCTTGTGTCTCTCTTGGGCAAAGGAATTGTTTATTTGATGAAAAATACCATTTTGAATCGACCAGAGCTATGACTTGATAGTACCAAGTTTGATGTGGTTCCTGCCTCCTGACATGGCTCATTATCACCCATCACTTTGTACATGTTGGTTTGATCAAAGCATCCCTGTTACGTACTGTCTTCCTGATCATATCTTTTCAAAGGGGTGGGTGTGTTCCTGTGACCCGTGGGGAATGTTTTTGTACTGCCCTTGCGATGCGGATGCTCTGGAACCACCTGATAACTGGGTATGTTTGTGAGAGGGCTCAGTGCCTAGTGTTTCTTAGCAGTGTGTATTGCTGGAGGATATCAGCCTTGTTCTTGCCAGATACTGTGAGTAGCTCCTATTTCATCCCAGGCTCTGACACAGGAGCTTACGTCTCAGGCTCTCTTCCTACAACAGGGCCAGCTGCAGATTTCTAGTTGCAGAACAAACATACCCTGCATGCATGTTCCTTGCAATGCCTGTGCAGTTTGTTTTAAATTATTCAAGGAAGGAGATTCCCAGGGCTTCTGTGTTACACAGGCTGGCTGTCCAGGGTATCAGGAAATATCCCTGTTCATCTGCTTACATTTTCCTTCCCTCAGATTCAGCCTATAATCCTAGATATGTGTCATCCTTAGGGCTTCCTAAACAATTCCTCACCATCCTCCATGGTTATACCATTAACTATGCGTCTACTGACCCAATCCCAGCTGGTTTCAATCAGCTGTAGCTCTATTGGATGGTACAAAAGGCCCCATACCATAAAAAATAAACTCTGTATTTTTACAGAAAAGACATTGACTTTGAACATGAAAGCTTGAACGTGCTTTGAAAGCTTGGACATTGAACATGAAAGCTTTCATGGTCTCACAGCAAAACGAGAGGATATCATAATTTTATACCATGATTAAGGAAAATGATCTTCATTTTCATATGAATAAATGGGGAAAAAAAGTTTGATTAAGTTTGTTAGGGCAATACAAAGTTTATCCAGACTATATATAAAATATTATTGCCATTTAATTTTCATTATGAAACAATGAATTGTTGGGATTTTTCTTTTGTCATACAATTAAAATACAGTGGAGGCTCCTGAAACTCATGGCGGGGGGAGGAGGAAGCCAACATAAATGTATCCTCTTCAAGCTCCACTCAAGCCAAGCCCAGAAGATGGTCACCTGCACGCTCATTCATGTAACGCATAGACAGTGCATGAAACAGAAAGTGGCATGTGCACTGAAATACACAATTTTATGTCTGTACAGATCAAAAGAACGACCACCCGAACGCTTAGGAAAACGAAGAAAAACAGGAATGAAGGCACTATAGAACTGAGCCTGCTGGATGGTAAACAAAAGATGGCAGCCGTTTGGCTATTACCAGCGAAGAAGGACATGACGTCACTCCTAGAACAAATCCCATACAAGTTTGAGCTTGGCAAGGCTGCTTCATGACACTGCTGCCTCCGACCTCACATTTTTCCCAATTTTATCAGGAATGAGATTGCTTATTTATTTAAATAAACCATGATGCCACAGTGACAA
The DNA here is from genome assembly GCF_049634645.1 of Pelodiscus sinensis. Lineage (NCBI taxonomy): Eukaryota > Metazoa > Chordata > Testudines > Trionychidae > Pelodiscus > Pelodiscus sinensis. The sequence continues at coordinate 129,708,825 of NC_134714.1, read as the reverse complement.
TTTTACCACTAGCAGTTGGCCAACAAAACACTGCCCTTAGGAGACTGGTATCAGACTGACTCATAGAAATACTAATTTTAGAAGTGCAATTATTGGGTTTTTTCCCACCCCTGACCACCCGCCTGTCAATAATTGAACAATTAGTGAAGAGGAAGGATGGGGGAAAGGTGTCTGTGTAACCAGAGGTGTATATTTTTGTGATAGTTGAATGAAAATTTCCAACTTCAATCTCTCTTTTATTATCAAATGATTTTGATACAATGTGAAATGGAGTCAGTTTTTTCTTTTTTAAAGGCCCCTCGTATTGCGAGTTCCTCAGCTGTAGCATAGTTTCTTACACCTTAATCCAGTGTTGCTCGCTGTTCCTCTGAAAGCTACACTGTTGGCCAACGTGAGCATGGACAACCAAACTTCTGTCACTGAATTCCTCCTGCTGGGCTTCGCTCTTTCACCGGAGCTTCAGCTCCTCTCCTTCGCCATCTTCCTGGCCATCTACCTCTTCACGCTGCTCGGCAACATGGTGATCATTGCCCTCTCCCAGCAGGAGGCCAGCCTGCGCACTCCCATGTATTTCTTCCTCAGCCATTTCTCCTTTCTGGAGATCTGCTACACCTCAGTCACAGTGCCCCGGCTGCTGGGAGATTTCCACCACGGCCATCGTGCCATCTCCTTCCACGCCTGCATCACCCAGATGTACTTCTTCTTCTTCTTCGGCTCCACGGAGTTCTTCCTCCTGGCTACCATGGCCTATGATCGGTACCTGGCCATCTGCCACCCGCTGCGCTACCCAGTGCTCATGGATGGCCAGGCCTGTGCCCGGCTGGCTTTTGGCTCCTGGGTGAGTGGCTTCCTTACTCCCTTCCTGCCCACAGCCTTCATCTCCCAACTGCCCTTCTCCGGCACCAACCACATCAACCACTTCTTCTGTGACACGGGGCCCCTGCTGAGGCTGTCAACCGGGGACACTCAGGTGGCCAACATCTCGGTTTTCTTGGTGTCGGCGGTGGTGGTGCTCAGCTCCTTTCTCCTGACCCTCACCTCCTACACCCTGATCATCTCTACCATCTGCCGTATCCCGTCGGCCACGGGCCGACACAAAGCGTTCTCCACGTGCACCAGCCACCTCACCGTCGTCACCATCTTCTATGGCACAGTCATATTCATGTATGTTCGTCCAGGATCCGGCCGGGCCTCCGACATGGACAAAATGGTGTCGATCTTCTATGCCATTATCATCCCACTGCTGAACCCCTTCATCTATACCCTGAGGAACAGGGACTTTAAGAGAGCCCTGGTGAAGGCCTTGAGGAGAGTGAAGGCTGCAGGCAGCACCATTTAGGGGGACTGGAGGCCATAGCACCCCTCCCCCTCCTGAATTTTGTACCCCAGGTCTACTCACTTAGCCTAGCCAGAGACAGAGCCCTGAACTGCAGCACAGCGTGCATGTGATACATGATGAATTCAGAAGGTGGGAGCAATACAGCCTTTCTGGCAGGGAGTTTGTTTATAACAGAGGCAGGGTAATTAAAGTAACAAAAGGTTTGTCATTCAAGTAAACTAAGGATCCTGAAAGCATTGTCAGGCACTCCAGTCATAAAATGGGAACCAAAGGGTGGGAATAACTGGTGAAAATGGAGAGAAGTAAATAGAGGTGTCCCCAAGAGGTCTGTACTGGGACCTGTGCTGTTCAACGCATTCATAAATGGTCTGAAAAAAAGGGTAAATGGTGAACTGGCAAAATTTGGAAATGATACAAAATGTATTCAAGATAGTTAAGCCCAAAGCAGTCTTCCCGGCGTTACAAAGGGATCTCACAAAACTCACAAGACTGGGCAACACAATGGCAGATGGAATTCAGTGTTGAAAAAGTGCAGAGTAATGCACAGAGGAAAAATATAATCCCAAATATACATACAAAATGATGGGGTCTAAATTAGCTGAGCCCATCAATAAAGAGATCTTGGAGTCATTGTGGCTAGCTGTCCAAAAAAGAAAGAAAAGAAAACCTAACGTTATTGGGACTCATTAGGTAAGGGATAGATAATAAGATAGAAAATATCATATTGCCTCTGAATAAATCCATGGTATCCCACATATGAAATGCTGTGCAGATTTGATCAAACCATCTCAACAAAGATATATTGGATTTGGAAAAGGTTCAGAGAAGGGCAACAGAAATTATTAGGAGTCATGAACACATTCCATATGAGAAGATACTAAAAATACTGGGACTTTTCTGTTTGGAAAAGAGATGATTAAGGGGGAAATATGTCAGAAGTCTATAAAATCATAAGTGTTGTAGAAAAACTGAATAAAGGAAGTGTTATTTACTCTTTCAAACAACACAAGAACTGGGTGTCACTCAATGACATTAATAAGCTGAAGATTTAAAGCAAACAACAGAAAGTATTTCTTCACAGCCAACCTGTGGAACTCTTTGCCAGAGGAAGTTGAGAAGTTCATGGAGAATAGGTCCCACAATGGCTATTAGTAGGCAGAGATCCAATACCATGCCCATGTCCCTCCCTCTGTTTGCCAAAAGCTGGGAATGGGTGACGGGATGAATCACTCAGTAATTGCCTGTTGTGTTCATTCCCTCTGAAGCACCCAGCATTTGCTATCGGAAGATAAGATTCTATTCCAGATAGACCTTTGGTCTGACCCAGTAGGGCCATTCTGCGGGTCTTACTTAGAACGCAGATGTAAATGCCCCTGCTGTAACCCACTAGACCCCACTCGCCTCCTAGAGCTGAGATAGAACCCAAGACTTCTGATAGGGTCTCTCTTTCTCTCTCCGCAGAGTTAGTAACAAAGTAAGAATATACATTAAACATGTAAATCTGTCCCTTAAATGGCTTGCCACAACATATCAGAACCTGCTATTATTAGAGCCGAGTGTGTCTAATATTTGCCTTTCTTTTATATAGGACTTAGATACAGTGCTTATGTTAGGTAACTGTTAAATTGTCTGCCAGAAAACTAGAGTTTTCAGGTGCCCAAATAGCCCCTGGAATCATGGCTAAAGTTACTCCCCCCAACCAAAATTTGAAATGGTGTCTCTGCAGGGCTGCCTTTACTGTCCTGACCTGAACCTCATCACCTCCCATTAGTCAGATCAGGAACGGGCAAGCCAACTGTCTCTCTGCAGAATGGATTGATCTTCATGGTGCCGACTCACCATCTGGGACTCATTTCCAGAGAGTTTTCTTAGAACTTTAGGCTAGAACAAACCTTTAAATCATCAAGCTTAATGGCAAAAGCTACAGCTGGACCTGGACCGTGAATCCAACCCTCAGATTAAAAGTCTGATGCTCTTCTGACTGAACTGTCCAGGTGGGGATGGAGGTCAGGCAATAAAGCCAATGTGCTCAATGTATTTAAAAAAGTGTCCCCCTTCCTTTCTAAGAGCAGAACTTTTCTGTTATTAATTATTACTATTGATTATTTTACGGACTTATCTAGAGCTTCCAACTGGTTTTGTGCTGGGGGCCACATGTGCACAGACAGATCATAATATATTGAGAAATACCTATCTCATTTCACAAGGAGGATTTTTGTTCATGATGGAGTGGGTGGATGAGTGTGCTAGCGTTTAAAAATCCTTGTGGATGAAAGAGGTGAGTCAGGCATCAGTCTGAGTTCTAAGCTGGCTGATGCTATTGACATCTGTGCCTTTGGTCAAGTGGTTGCTGCATTGTGCCTCAGTTTCCCTGACTGAGAACAATGGAAACACTCATCTCCCTTACAGCCCCCCTTTATGGAGAAATGGGAAAATCTGAGCTAGTTTTATGAAAACAATAGGAATATTGTTGTCTATAATGTGGAGAGAGGTGGGGAGAACTTTAACCTCCCTGTGTTGCTGCCTGGCAGGGGATGAAGAGGTTAACTGGTGGGAGAGAGCTGTGAGTGAGTGAGACCTTATACAGATGGAACATCAAAGACTATTATGTTGTAGACTCTATTGGCATGTGCCTTGTATTAAGTGATTTATGGACCTGAGTACTTCTGGCTTACTTATCTGTGGCATCACGACTCACTAGTGGGGAATTAATGAAAACACCTATATAGTTAATCCAACCTGCAGAATGGGGTGGGCAATAATTTTGGGTAGGGAGGGGCACTCCAAGAATTTGGAAAGTGGTCAAGGGCTGCTTGATATTAATGGAGGAGGGGCGGGGTCTTGTTGTACTTAAAAGTACTGCACAGGATCTTTTCAGGGGGAAAAGGTAGAACATCACATTTACTGATAGCACATATATCAATCAACACTTGTCACACAATCACACCCCATCTTGGGCTACGTCTAGACTACAGGGTTTTTGCGGTATCCCGCAAAAACCCCACCATGTCCAAGGAACACATTTGCTCTTCCGATTTTTTTCACGGAAGAGCAAACGCACTTCCGGGGAGACCTGTATATCTCATTTCATGAGGCATAAGGGCTCCTCTGAAAGATGGGATCAAATGGCAGAAAAGCCTCTTCTGGGGGAAAAAAAAGCGGAAAAAGCTACACAAAATGTGGAGCACATTTTGCATAGCTTTTTCCTCACAAACATTGCAGTCTAGACATAGCCTTGTTGTTACCAATAGTTGCTCCCCCTAACTGCACTGGACGGGTGAGTTAGGTGGGGGAGGGGTGGAGCCGGGCTTCTGCCGATCTGGATCGGTGCTCCCATGTTCACAAGATGAAAACCCGGGGTCCCTCTGCAAGATGCCTTAGATTTATAGTGTCTTCCCTCTCCTGCAGATCTCCACTAGTCATCACATGCATATGCAACATCTGTGAGAGCCATCATATGCATAAGTTTCAGAGGGATAGCCAAGTTAGTCTGTAACAGGAAAAACTTAAAAAACAACAAATAGTCTGGTAGCACTTTAAAGACTAAGAAAACATGTTCATGAGCTTTCGTGGGCACAGCCCACTTCTTCAGATGACCGGTTATCTAACTGCATATGCAGTTAGACATCTGTGACACCTTCATTTGGGTGGTGTCTCAAAGCTGCCACATTCTTCTTCAAAGAGGGGGCTTCCAAAAGCAGGCACTTGCTGCTGACTCACAAGGCATCCAGTGTTCTTTCAGTGAGCCTACTTCACAGGTCCCATTGTTCTTGGATCTGGCTTTCACCCCCTCCAACCTTTGCAAGTGCCCAGAGGTGCTTGCCTTTCATGCCTTATCCATTCACACCTCGTTCACTCAAGAGGACAATCAGTTAAGTAAAAGGGAGTACAAAGTCTACAGGATACAAGGTTTCGACATAAAAAGACTTAATACCAAGTTTCTATGTTCTCTATGAAAGTATACAAAGTTTCTATATAAAAGGAATTAATAAAACAAAGCTAAAGGCTTATTACAATGCTAAAAGGACTTGATACAAAGTTAAAATAAAAATGAGAAAATGATTAATACAGAGATCAATGAGATGTATCTACAGTCTGGCATGGAGGTTGATTGCCTGGGGGAGAGTGCTTGTACCCATCCCCCAAGCCTTCACCACCACCACCTCCCCACCCTATCCTTCAAGGGATGCTGCCTGGGGGATTACTGAGGGGGGACCTGGAACCAGGTGGGAGCAGCAGTGGGCCCCCCCACTGCACTGCGTGCACACACTTGTTCCTCTTCCCCATGGCTCCCACTGCTGTGGGGAATGCAGGGGGTCCCGACTGCTGCTGCTGCCCTGCACCAGGCCCCCCAGTAACCACCAAGGCTGATGGGGTGCAATGGGGGGAAAGGATGGGGCAGTGGAGGTGAAGGGGCAGGGCTTGTGGGGACAGGCATGCCCACGCCCTCAGGCTGCCTGGACTCCTGGGACGGATTGTGAATATGCTTGGGCCCGCAGATGGCTGGCAGGCCGTGAGTTTGAGACCCCTGCCTTAGACCCTGTGGGCAACGGTGCAATTCTTCAGCCAGGGGATGAAACTGTGAGACAGGAAGAGGAGGAAGAGCAGAATTTCCCTAGAACAGAATGTGCCTAGGACAGCTGCAAATCAGAGTGCTAGAGGTGAATTGGAGCAGCACCATGGACAGCTCCAAGTGGACAGCTGGTGAGAGACTGGCCTAGGGCAGGGCCAGAGCACTCATTCACTAGGCACAGTGCCTAGGGCCTATGAAAAATGTAGGGCCTATACAAATCATAAATGACTCAAAATAAGAAAAGAAAACTGCTAAATTACACAATAATTTGCTATTTTTTATTAGAATACACATGTAAATGTTGAAGACAACAAACACCACACAGGAATAACATACAATTAAATATTTACTGTGCGACTCCTTTTGTTAGCAAAATCACAGATTACATCATCTAATGTCGTTTCTCTCAAACGCTCACTTTCAGTCGAGAGAAGTGCAAGGGAAGAGAGTCGTTTCTGTCCCATGGCAGACCGAAGACAGTTCTTTTTTCTTTGAAAAAGAGCGCTCCCCTTCACTTTGTTCCCAAGATGGCGAGATACATTCTGAAAGCGACAAGGAGTCCTGTGGCACCTTATAGACTAACTGAAGTGTAGGAGCATAAGCTTTCGTGGGCAAAGACCCACTTCGTCAGATGCATGTAGTGGAAATTTCCAGAGGCAGGAATAAATATGCAGGCCAGGATCAGGCTGGAGATGACGAGGTGGATCCAATCAAGGAGGATGAGGCCCACTTCTAGCAGCTGATCTGGAGGTGTGAATTCCAAGAGAGCAGAAGCTGCTTTTGTAGTTAGCAAGCCATTCACAGTCTTTGTTTAATCCAGAGTTGATTGTGTCAAACTTAAAGATGAACTGTAGCTCAGCAGTTTCTCTTTGAAGTCTGGTCCTGAAGTTTTTTTGCTGCAGGATGGCTACTTTTAGATCTGCAATTGTGTGAGAGTTCATCTTTAAGTTTGATCCGGCCCACCAAGCCACCAGATCCACCCACGGACCACCCTGTCGGGACCCTCAGGCTCTCTGCTCTGCAGGGAGGGAGAAGCTTTGTGTGATCTCCCAGCCCAATCCTCAACTGCTATAGGCTGGAAACAACCAGCCAATAGGAATTGACCCCAGCCAATCTCTCAGCTCCTATTGTCTGGAAACAGCCAGCCAATAGGAGCTGAGAGATTGGCCTGCGGGATGGGAGCAGCATAAGTCTCTTCCACATGGAGGGAACAAGCCTGCAGTTTAAAGTGATCTGGGGCTGCAGCAGGCAGGGAGCCCAGCCTGCCTGGGGGGTGCTGCAGGGCTGTTGGCTTAGGTAAGCCCCTCCCAGCTAGAGCCTGCCTCTGGCACCCCTGCTCCTCCCGCATCCCAACTCCTTCCCACAGGTCTCCATCCAAACTTCCTGCACCACCCTGCCGCAGGTGACAACTCCCTCCCAGACCCTGTACCCCCTCCTACACCATTCCCCCAGGCCAGAATCCTCTACTGCACCCATGCTCCCTCTCTGACCCTACACCCCAATCCCCTGACCTAGGTCACAGCCTCTTTTCCTTCACCCAAACACTCTCTCAGATCTCACACTGTCTCCTGCACCCCAGTCCCTTACCCCATGCACCCTTCTGCACCGCATCTCCTCCACAGAAAAGTGTGGCCCTTGACCACTTTCCAAAATATTGGAGTGGCCCCCCACCAAAAATTATTGCCCACTGCTGCTCTAGAGGCAACTTCAGCACTGGACATTGATCTATCCACAAGAAAACTGAACCTTTCATTCAATGTGGCATATGCTGCTCTTCATCTGACCATCTCACCAATACGTTTATCCATGATAGGATAGAAGCACTGTGTGTGAAATTTGTCCCTGGCACTCCAATCTGAGACAGTGTTAGCCATACAAACTTCATCAAAAAATTGCTCTCTCAATCGTTTGCATTGTGTGGTCTCATTGTAGTTGGATGGTGTGAGAGCTTTTGTAGTTGCCTCAAACATGTGAAATTTATCACAGGTATCTCAAAAGTGTGCTAAAAGTCCATCTTATAAATTCACGACAATGTGCAACTCAATACCAGGCTCCCATAGAGCTCTATTCACAAGATTAGTCTTTTGTAGTATGTCATTCCAAATAATGCACATCAAAGCCGACTCAAACTGATCCAGCTTCTTGGTCAGTGACCTTGCCTCATGGATAGCTGCTGATGGTTGTTGATCACTTTCAGCTGTGTCTATCAAAGACTATTTTATTTATTTATTTAAATATTTTACCCCGCCTTTCTATTTAAAGTATTCAAGGCGGCTTACAAAAAAAACCAACAATACAAATATATATAAAAATTTAAAATATGAGATCCCAGAGGGAGATAACAAAGACTAAGTTTATATAAAGTGTTCTGGCGGCATTGCTCCGTGCTGACCATCTTGTTTCTGATACGCTTTGCACAACATAGGTTTTTTGCTTCATATTATTTACTAATCTAGACCATCTCTGGGATGAAGATGAAAAGAACGTAAAGAGTGCCTGCAAAATCCCCAAAAATCTGACTGCTGCCTCCAAATTCAGACAATAGGTAGCACATGGAACCCATTCAGCCAAACTTCAACTTGAACTCCTGAATAAATGCCACTCATATAGCTGGCATTGTCATATGACTGTGACCTGCAGCTTGCAATACCAATGCCATGAAATTTGAGAGTGTCCTGAAAAAGACCGAATTAGTATTTTCCATCATGTTGTTCAATGGGAATAAACTGAAGAAATCGCTCAACCACATTTCCATCTCTGAATACATAATGAAACACCACTGTAAGCTGATCAGTGTGACTAATATCAGGGGCTGAACCAATATTGATTCCATAATACTTTGCTATCTTGCTTTCAGATATTATCTGCGCCATAACTTTGGATCCCAGAATATCAATACATTCATCGCATATAGTTAACAAAAGACAAGGCACATTCCCTCTTCCTGGATTGCCACATCTTTGAATGTGTTCTGAGAGAAATGGATCAAATGCTGCTTGAAGTTCAGTGCAACCAAGTTTCCGTTGTTAGGGTAGCTGTGCACTTCAGTGTCCCCAGGAAAGTCTAGTCCCCATTCAGCAAGGAATCTTATTACAGCAACTTGAAGACTTCAATCTAGTATTTACACGATCTTTCTTTCGTCTTCTCCAGTTCTGTGTCAATTCTGGCAGACAGTGAGCCAAGATGTAGGGATGTTAACTAACAATTAATTCACTAGACTCTGAGTCCACCACTGACCCCAGGCTCCAAGCCGGCGCTTCCGCTTTGAAATGCACAAGAGCCCCCGCTGGGGCTCTTGTACATTTCAAAGGAGGAATGCGGAACTCTGTGTGCAGCCTGAGGCCAGCGGGAAGTCCTGCTGACTGGGCTACATGCAGGTGCCAGCTTTCAAATGTACAAGAGTCCCCAGTGGGGGCTCTTGTGCATTTCAAAGCGGAAGTGCCAGCCTGGAGTCAGCGGGGGACTCAGAGTCCCCTGTTGACCTTGGGCTCCATGCTACGCTGCCGCTTTGAAATGCCACAGAGAGCCCAGGGTCAACTGGAGACTCCTGGGTTCCACAGAAATGCCGTGCGGAGCCCAGGATCAGTTGTCTCCAGCTGACCCTGGGCTCTGTGCGGTGCTCCTGCTTTGAAAAGCCACCTTGGTGTTTCAAAGCAGCACCGCACAGAGCTGACCTTGGGCTCCATGCAGTGCTGCCCCTTTGAAATCTCAGGGCAGCATTTCAAAGGGGCAGCGCCATACAGAGCCTGAGCTCAGCTGTGCAGCGCTGCCACTTTGAGATGCCGCGGCAACGTTTCAAAGGGACAGCTCCATATAGCTGAGCTGGGGATCAGCTGTGCAGTGCTGCCCCTTTGAAACTCCCCTTGGTGTTTCAAAGTGGAAGCGCCACAGGAAGCTGCCCCAGGCTCCATGCAATGCTGCTCTGAAACACCACCACGGTGCTTCAAAGTGGCAGCGCTACACAGAGCCGCTTTGAAGTACCCCTCTTCCCCCTCCCCCCGCTTTGTCACCTCTATCTGATAGAGGCAGCAAGATTAGGGGAGTCAACTAGTCCTTAACATCTTTACCAAGATGATCCTTCCACTACTCATGAGAAGTAATTCTAGTGACTGAATATTTCCAATCATCAAAGCCTGTTATAAATTGATTAGAGTACTCACTGACACAGAATAGTTTGCAAAAATGTAGCAATACACTTTACCAACTGAGGGAGAACAAATAAGCCATTCTCTTTGGACAGTTTCCCTGTTTGCCAGTCTCCTGAAAAAATATTCTTTGCGTGCGTATCTTTTCTATTGACTGTTTTGTCTACCCTGCAATGAGAAGTCAGAATCCAAATTCAGGGAAGGTGTATTTCCTGCACAATATTTTTGAAATATGGGGTGATTTCCCACTCAGCTGGATCACAACTGTATTTTAATGTTGTGGCAAAATCTAATGTTTTCTTTGGTGTCTCTGTTTTCTTCACATCTTCTGCTGGTATTGGCATGGCCACTTCTGAAAGAGCCTGTCTGACCCTTGCTTGTTCCTCACTTGATCTTGAAGGTTCAACACCATTTCCAGTGACATCTGCTTCAACCTGTTCTGCAGCCTTGTTTTCCAAGTCTGATGTAGATGGATCGATGGGAGAGCTTGCACTGTCACTCCTATCTTTTCTCATGAAATTCAGCAGAGAACCCTTCGTCTTTTTAAAGCTTGTTCCTTTTTCCCCTTTTTCTTTACCTTCACATACCCAGAATCATGCGTCCTCTTACAGCTGTCTGACACATTCAATCCAATTCAAAAGTACCCTGAAAATTAAAAAAAAATAAACTTGATATTAAACAACACACTCTTAACTCTATTGTGTAATAAAACATTAAAATGATATCTTACCTGTTTTTGATATTTCTTTCTCTTAAAAAACAAGCCTTTCCAAGTATTATTTTATCACTTTATTATCAGGTCTAAATAAACAACCTTTCGCCACCTAATTACCAGGGTTCTCTGTAAGCTGGGCAGCAGTGTGGCCTGGCAGTTGCTTAATGAGCCCCGCCCAGGAACTGACTTACTGGAGAAGGGGTATTTCTCCCTCAGCAGCAGCAGTTCCATGCTGGAGATGGAGTTTGCCTCTTCTAGCTGGTAGGAAGGGGATATAAGGAGGAGGGGGGGGGTGATAAGTGGCTGTGGGAGGAGGGGGAGAAGGAGTTTGGAACATTCTGGCTAGGTCTGGAGAGGAGAGAATTGGTGTGGTTACAGCAGCTGGGTTTGGCTGCAGATTAATGTGAGAAATCCAGCATTCTCCAGCCTGCTGGGCCTGAAGGGGAGCAGACTGCATGGGGTATGTAGGTGGGGGAAAGAGGGTGGGTGTTGGCATCTGTGTGGTGAGGTAGGGGAAATTTGTTGGGTGTCCTGACTCACGCCTATCTGGGCTGCAACTGCTGGTGCGAGAGAGAGATATAGGACTCTCTCCTGGTCTGGGGGTGGGGCGGAGAAGCAGGTTGTATGAGGGGGTGGTGTGCTGATATGCTGGAGTATGGGGGCATGAGGCTATATGGGAGATGGGGACTTGTTTCCCAAACAGAAAGCTCAAATACTGGACTGTCTGGTTCAAAACTGGACACCTGGCAACCCTAGGAGGGATTGGTATTAATTACCAACTGATTGGTGACATAATTACAAGATCTTAAATATGCCAGGAAAATATGATGCGGGACAGAATAATGTAGCACCCAGAGTTGGATTTATAGAACAAACACAAAACAGTGATGCCTCAGCAGTTCAAGACCAAAATATTTTTCACCTTGTATCAGGAAAGAAAGATAAAGAGTTTGCTTTTGGCCATGTTGAGTTTGTCAACAGGAGGCAATCTGCCTGGAGAGGTTAGCCTGAGCTAAAAATTAGTTTGTTTGGAGGGAGACCGATCCAGATCAGACAAATGAAGAAGGTGGAGAGATTCTGCATTAGCAGATCTTAATGCAGGATCTGACTTCATTTGTATTGGTGTTTTTCTGTTGTAAAGCAGTCAGGTTGCTTTTGTAGATAAGGATTATGTGGATAGGCCTAGCTCATGACATTTGCATGATTACATTTCAAAGAAAGTTTACATAGGTGTTAATGGCTTACGGTATGGAAAGAAAAGTTCTTTAACAGATTTTTTTTTGAAGTGTTATAGATAGCTGATCTTTTTTTTTTTAAATATCTTGTGTTACTAATTAATACATGGTAAATTGTTAAAACTGGACAAACTTTGCCATGGAACCTGTTTATTTGTTTGGCCTTTCAATTAGAGTTGGATTCCAGAGAAGCAATTTCCATTACATTTTAAAATTTTAGGGGGATGAGCATTAAGGCCAGATCTTTTCTAAATGATATAGTTCTGGCTCTTATGAGACAATGGGCATGCTAGGTGTGTTGTAGGATGAAGACCGTATTTGCAAGCTCTTTAAAAAATGGATCTGTCTACAAATTCTGAAGCCATGTGTTAAAGTGCTGCTCTAGAGCTACTCTTTGAGTTTGTGACACACACAATGTGAGAGTTTCAAACAAGGATAACTTTTATCTGTGTTTACAGATCTCTGTTTCACTTGCACCGTGATCCTAAACATTCACTTAAAATACCCATCTCCAACCACCTGATGTTTTACTTCTCTTCCTATTTTCACGTTTCATGCTTTATTTGCTTTCTGTGTTGCATAATTACCTATTTTTACTGTTCTATGTTTGTGCACTATTAATCAAATTAAGAATTGGCATCCCAGAGAAACTGTATAAGCCTGAGTGCATGCCTTTTTCTCTCCTTTCTAGCATAAGTAAATATTGTATTAATATTTGCAAGGAAAGCATGACTGTTTCCAGTTGACTCATAGATTACTTTAGCATCTTAAAACTGAGCTATGTGCAGATAATACACATTTTGGTGTGCTCACTAGATTGAGTTGTTAGAAAGGATGTTCAAATACATGTAGTCCTGGGGTAATGTTAATTTTATTTTTATTTGATATTAAATAAATATCATAAGCATTGCTTCTTGTTAATTATCCCTTATTTTAAATTTTTTTGTCTTCCATACCTATGAGTTGTTTTAAATATTTATATCTAGGTTTTTTGTTTGTACTGACGGTGCGGTTTGAATTTTCTTATGTGCACTAGGATAGAAAACAGAGCGAACATTGCTTATTCCTACGGTGTTTGCATTTCACAGTTGTGTTTCAGAAACCTAGGCTACTACTAAATACTGTTTCTGGTGAAATTGTCTGATGCTGGTCATACATTGTACTGTTGTTTTGTAAAGGATGTTGAACAATCTTGAGACACAATGTTGCTGACTTATTAGCTCAGTGGTGCAACGCATTGCTTTGTGGATTTTACAGTCGTAGCAGTGGGAACATCACCTTACATTTCTCCTTGTCAGTCGATGAACTATCAGATGAATCCTAAGTGCAATTGTAGTATACAACAAAATGAATGCTATTTTAGAAGGAAGTATCATGAATTTTTCACACAATGCGACACTTTCAAGAGTGAAAATTCAAGTGGGTAATATTAGGTGTAGAGGTGACAGGCCCTTAAATTAGGGAGAAATATCCTACAATTATGAGAGTGCCTAGGTCCTATGAAGAGCTTAATCCATCCCTGATTTGACTTCCTGCATAACGCAGCCCAGAGAACTTCCCTGACTTAATTCCTGGTAGAACAAGCACAAGAAGAACTTCCAACCTTGATTTTAAAATTGCCAGTGATGAAGATTCCATCCCAACAGTGGGGGAATGTTCCCACTGTTTCATTACCCTCCGGGGAAAAGTTTGCACCGTGTTTCCAGTCTGAATTTGTCTTGCATCAGCTTCCAGTCACTGGATCGTGACCGACCTTTGGCTGCTAGGTTGACAAGTGCGTTCACAAAGAGTTGTGCCCCATAGGTGCTTCCAAACCAATGTTCTGGAAGGCAGCTGCAATGTGAGCGCAAACATTTTGTGTCAATGAGAGGACAGCCTGGCCCATCTCAGTATTGCTGCAGATGAACATGATGCCTTGCCTGTGAGTGTCTCTTTGTGAGGGGTCGTTTGCAGACTGCCCAGCGCTGAGCATCTGAGGATTTCCTGGTGCCCTGCTCCAGGACAGTGTGGCTCAGGATTTTCCCTCCAAGAAATATTGTGACAATGACGTGTGCTGAGCAGACGCGCATGTCTAGGCCTGCGGCACTGCAGTGGTTCGGGCAACCAGAGAGATCAGCGTCAACTCAGAACAAAACTGGTTGACATTTCTGAATCAGCTGTGGAGGGTAGTTTTTGTTCTGTGGACAGTTTTCATGGGTTCATATTTCATCCCAAATGGGGATGAAAACAACTGTCAGAGTATTGGGACTCTCCCACCGGACGGACGTACCCATTAACCCGCTTTCCCCCGCTTATTATTCTTATGTATTAGCCGCTAACTTTGAGTGCCTCCCCAGCTCGTGCCCAACTTGAAAAGAAACTTCATTCACTGTCCTTGGGCACTGCGGGAGCTGAGCGCTTCTGAAAATCAGGCCCAGCACCATTTGGGTGGCCAGACACATAGGAACCAGTGGTCCCTGTAAGCGGGGTGCTTGGGTGGCCACCCAGGAGTCAAATGCCGCCCAGCTGATTAGCAGAGTGCCCCCACCAGCAGTGTGTGTTTTTATTGGTGGTGCACATCTGCACTTGCCTCAGTGTGTGTAATAAAATTTATTCTGCTCATGGATGGCAAAAATTAGAGAAATCCCAATATTAGTTGCCCCTTTTAACAGTTTCAGCTACTGTGGTGCACCAAAGGGCACATTGCTGCGCTGACATGCATGCCGCTACAGACCAGACACCTTTGTCACAGGGTTTAGTAACACATGATGCCAGAGACAGGGAATTATTTGTGGTGTATTTTATTAGCCAGGGTGCCAAGTAAGCAGCGGTTGCTCCTTCAGCCTGGGACAATTCCCAGCAATCGCTATCTGGAAGTGACACCGTGATGGGGAACTGAGGCTAGTGAGTGGGCTGCATGAGTGACCCTCCTTCATCTCAGTGGGCTGCAAGATTGTCATAACTGGGACTGTCTCCTGCGAGTGGGAAGTTTTGCTCACTGCACTTGCTTACCTCGATTTTTGGTAGGTGCTTATTGAATTGTAGCAGCAGTTTGATCGGATGCAGAGGGAGTGCATGGCTCTATACACAATGATGGTGAATCAGCACGCACAAATAGCTAGGGATTCCCCTTGAAATTAACAAACCCATCAGCTCAAGCACCCCATAAGAAACCTGGGAGATACTTCCCTAGGAGCCCTCAACAATCAGCATTTCACTTGACCCTTCTCACAAGCAATGAGTCTGTTCATGGGAAGAAGGAAATGTTATTAAAGGGGGAAAAGAACACAGTGTTAATTTGGGAAAACATGACAATAATTAATCAGCAAGTGAAATAGATCATCCTAGGCAATAGTTCTTTGCCTCAGTCTCCCTAAAGCCAGTGTGACTGACTGATGGACAAATGTCCCTTTTCCCCTTCCCACGGGGTGCAAGATGAAGATTTTGGTTAGGGTGACTTTTCACTCGATGCACGTTAAGTACAGTCCTACTGCCTGTTGCCCGACAGTAAAGATGAGGACATTTCATTGTCGTCACCCACCAGAGTTAATAGTGTTTTAATCAGAATGACCAAAATGTTTCCATTGGGAAGGTGGGTAACAAACATGCAAATGAAGTCAGACATTGTATCTTTTCCTCCAGTCTACCAAGAGATGGCAGCAGAGAGTTCTTTCCCTCCAGCAGCCAATAGGCTGACACTAGTTTTCACCCTGATCTTCTGACTCCTCTTGGCCTCTGCAGCTTTGCATCTCGTGCACTGAGGCAACTAGGGCTGCCCCCTTTCAGAGCCCATGCGTACCACACCCAGATCCTCTGGGGCACCCCTGCTGCCTGTCCATGGCATAGAAACAGGCGACCTCTGCAGTGTGGAGCCTCAGTGAGGAAACTGGATTTTCCTGGCCAGAGGGGCAGGCAGGAGATGTGGCCAGCCGGCATGGCCTGGGTCTGCCCATGGTCGGTGTGTGGGAAAGGGGGTGGAGATGGCTGCCGAGACCGGGCCGTCCGGCTCCTCAGCGAGGCTGGGTTGTCAGTGTCCGGCGCAGGGCTCTGCTCAGGGCCTGCTTGATGTCCCTGTTCCTCAAGCTGTAGATGAGGGGGTTGAGCAGGGGCGTGGCAAAGGTGTAGATTAGAGCGAGGTGCCGGTCCTCATCCTCTGCGGCACCAGCCTTGGGGCGCAGGTAGACCAGGCCGCAGCAGCCGTATTGCAGCAGCACCACGGTGAGGTGGGAGGAGCAGGTGTGGAAGGCCCGGCGCCGGCCCTTGGCCGAGCGGATGCGCAGCACGGCGGCCGCGATGAGGGCGTAGGAGAGGCAGATCAGGAGGAAGGGGAGGGCCAGCACAGCCACGCCCACGCTGAAGAGCACGGTCTGGTGGAGGCGCGTGTCCCCGCAGGCCAAGCGCAGCACGGGCGGCACATCGCACAGGAAGTGGTTGATCTGGCGGCTGCAGAAGGGCAGGGCGAAGACCAAAGCCGTCAGCTCCAGTGAGAGCAGCCCCCCGAGGGACAGCGAGGTGGCCAGCAGCCGCCAGCAGAGCCGCCGTGTCATGATAAGGGCGTAGCGCAGCGGGTGCTGGATGGCCACGTACCGGTCGTAGGCCATGACGGCCAGCAGGAAGCAGTCTGCGCTGCCCAGCGCCACGAAGAAGAACATCTGGACCCCACAGCTGGCCACGGGGATGGTGGTGCGGGCATCCCAGACACTGGCCAGCATCTGGGGCACCACCACGGTGGTGTAGCACACCTCCAGCCCCGAGAGGCTGCCCAGAAAGAAGTACATGGGGGCGTGGAGGGTGCAGTCAGTGCAGACCACCCAGAGGATGGAAGCGTGGCTCATGACGATGGCGAGGTAGAGCAAGAGGAAGAGCACGAAGAGGAGCTGCTGTGTCGTTGGCACGGACGAAAAGGGGCGGAACACAAACTCGGTGACAAGTGACTGGTTGGCGTGGCCCATGTACCCCAGATGCATCTCACCTTCTAGGAAACAAGAGAACCAAGAGTTACCCAGGGGCTGTGTATCTCACTGCATCCTTCAGCGCTCTCTGTGCACCACTCCTAGTGCAGGGTACCCTGAATCCTGTCCCTGTGCATGAGTGTCCCTATAAGCTGTGTGCCTGGGAGAGATTCAAATGCTGCCCAGCTAATTAACAGAGCATCCACAGCAAGGTGTTTGTATCTACTGGTGGTGCACATGCACACATACCTCAGTGCTCATAGAAAAAATTATTCCACACATGGATGGAAAAAGTCCACACCTAGAGGGAACATTGGCACTGCAACCGGGATAAGGCCTGCACACCAGGATCCTCATCCCTGTGTTGCTTTGTGAGCCCAGTGGCATTGCCTCCTCTCATAAGGCAACTTAAAACTTTCACTGCTAAGAGTTTGAAAAGCAGCTGTTGGTTTTGTAGCCTAAGTGGAGACCTCTTGTTTTTAGAGGGTGGGGCCAGACCCTCAAAGGCACCCAACGTCCATTAATTTCAATGGGAATGAGTTGCCTGGATACCTTTGAGGAGCAGGACTTGCTAAAAATCACTCCCCCGCTTGTGGTGTCTAAGGCTGGACTCACAAAACCACAAGTCCCTTTTGAAAACGTGGAGCCCATCGCTGTGGCATTTCCTCTTCCACCTTGGCTTGCGTTTGTACCCACCCACGGCAGAGCTACAAGGCCAGCGGAGCGCCCCGGGCGTGAGTTAGCCGAGGTAACCCCGGGCAAAGATACCTTCCTGCAGTGCGAGCGGAATCAGCCCGTCACTTGACCCACGTGGCATTCCAATGGGGCTCCCGCTCTCCTCACGCAGCCCCCCTCGCGCTCACAGCAGCCCGCGGGAACTCTGAGGCTCTGGAAATGTGGTATGAGAAGGGAAAGCAGAGCTCTAGATCAGTTGCGCCCAGGCACTGCTGGCAGAGACAGACAGAGGGGTGTATGGAGCTAGCTAGCCAGGAGCAAGCACCCTACATCTGGGAGTTCATGGTGAGTTTAGGGAAATCAGCTAGTCCCACCCCTCAAGGGCAGTGATGGGCCCTTTGTTGGATGGTCTGGACTTGTTAGAACCCTCAACAGGGGCAACTTAACTATTTCACTCCAGGTGGAATAAAGAATAAGTTGATGGATTTAAGCAATTCTACCTTCTGAGGAGTAATGCAAATAAGCATGCTCTTGTCTAACACTCCAGGTTATTACATATAAACACACACAGCTATAAGCCATAGGTTAGAATATTCCAGATATTTACCTATATGATAATGAGTAATCAATGGCAGAAAAAACTGCTGGTCAAACACCTCCCTGCTGGAGAGCAAAGATGTCAGGAAAACATCTCTCTCTCGGGATAGCTCCCAAAGACTACTCCCAAATACACTCCATTATCTAAACTTTTTTATAACTAACTTCTACAAAACACATAGGTCATAATGACCCCTATTAACTCCTCACTTTTCTAACGTTCAATAAATTTTCCCTGTCAGAGGCATCTAGATTCAAAGTGGTCCGTCCACATATTGTTTTTCTAGGGCCATTGATTAATCACAGTTAACTCGCACAGTTAACTAAAAAAATTAATTGTGCTTTTAAAAATTAATTGTGATTAGTTGCTCTGTTTAAACAATGGAATACCAATTGAAATGTACCAAAAATTTTTGAATGTTTTCCTACTTTTTCAAATATACTGACTTCCATTACAACACAGAAAAAGAAAGCGTGCAGTGCTTGCTTTATGTTGCTGTTGAAAACAAATATTTGCACTGTAAAAATGACAAACAAAAGAATTAGTATTTTTCAATTAATCTCAGACAAGTATTGTAGTGCAATCTCTTTATCATGAAAGTACAACTTTCAAATGTTGATTTGTTTTCTTACATAACAGTACCAAAACAACGTGAAACTTTAGAGCCTATAAGTCCACTCAGTCCTACTTCATGTTCAGCCAATTGCTAACCGAAACAAGTTTGTTTACATTTATGGGAGAAGCTGCCCACCTCTTATTTACATTGTCACCTGAAAGTGAGAACAGGAGTTCGTGTGGCACTTTTGTGGCTGGCATTGTAAGGTATGTGTGTGCCAGGTGTGCTAAATGTTCATATGCCCCTTCATGTTTCAACCAACATTCCAGAGGACATGCTTCCAGGCTGATGATACTTGTTCAAAAAATGTATTGATTACATTTGTGACTGAATTCCTTGGGGGAGAATTATATGTTTTCCTGTCTCCTACTCCATAGTTTTACCCACATTCTGCCATATATTGTGTTATGGTGTTCTTGGACCACACAACCCAGCATTTGTTGTTTCCTTTAAGAAAACTTGTCACTGCAGATTTGACAAAACACAAAGACGTTTCCAATATCAGACTTCTAAATATAGCCAAAGCACTAGACCCAAAGTTCAAGAATCTGACATGCCATCTTCAATCAGAGAGGAACAGAGTGGCACATGCTTTCAGAAGTTTTAAAAGAGCAACACACCCAAACCACCAAAAAAGAAAATCAACTTTCTGTTGTGGAAGTAGCTCAACTAGGCAAGGGTTAGACTGAAAATCTAAAGGTCTCAGGCTTTGACAGGGCTTTTTGCTCCTGATCTTGTATCTGACTCAGATGAGGAAAATGAACATGCATCAGTCCATACTGCTTTGGATCATTCTCAAGCAGAATCTGTCAACAGCATAGACACAACCCCTAGAATGGTTGCTGAAACATAAAAGAACATTAGCCCATCTGGAATATAAATATTTTGCGATGCTGGCTACAACAACAGTATGCAATGCTTGGTCTCACTTTCAGGTGACATTGTAAAGGAGAATTGGGCAGCATTATCTTCTGTAAAATATAAACAATCTTGTTTCTCTTAACAATTGGCTGGTAGGACTTGTAGGATGCTGGTTTACATTGGTGTGGTTTTAAATGCCGTTATTTAGGTGCAGAATTTTACATGTGTACGTTCAGCTTTTATGATAATGAGGTTGCACTACAGTATTCGTATTACATGAACTGAAAAAGTGTCTCTTGTTTTTTATCATGCAAATGTTTGTAATAAAAATAAATTGAGCACGGTACACTTTGTATTCTGCATAACAACTGAAATCAATATATTTGAAAATACAGAAAACATCCAAAAACATTTGAATAAATGATATTCTATTTAACAGTGCGATTAACCCTGATTAATTTTTTAGTTGTGTGATTAATCGAGATTCATTTTTAATCACTTAACAGCCCCTATTTCTTTTCCTTCTCCAATATTTGCTCTTGTCCTTCCTCCTCCCACTCTCATTAGCAAAACTGCCAGGAGTTATCCCTTTGCTTCTGAACGCCCGTCTCCGCATGACGCCCTCACTCTGGGGTGTTCTGTTGCATTATTTCATAGTGACTGAGTACAAACCATATGGCTGCAATTAGCTTCATCGCATTCTGGGATCTGTACCCCACTTGAAGCCAGGGCCACAGGACCTGATGGGCAGTTTCTCCAGGATTGCCAAAACCTGGGTCCTAGCTGAATGCCCCTGGAGGCTGGGGAGGGGTCTTTGTCCCCCAGTTTGCACACACACATGCGCACATGGAGGCGCGTGCGCACACACACACACACACACACACATATATATATATATACACACACTAGCCTAGGTTGCCCTCCACTGCACTAACATGAGCTAGGCTGTCTCACACCTCTCAGCTCAAACGTAGGCATCCCCCCAGTCTCTCTGGGCCTCCCTGCCCCCTCTGCCGGATGGGGATTCGCTACCCTGCTGCACAAGGCAGGCGGGAGGCACTGGGATGGCCGTGGGGGCTAGTTCCCCGCAGCGCAGGGAGGGGGGAGCAGCTGGAGATGCTGGGGCAGGGAGCCATTGGAGCAGTGATGAATCCACTCCCCGGGAACTCTCTACCCCTAACGGGGGCAGCTGCCCATGGCGCGGGGTCAGCGAGGCTGCAGCTCCCAAGCCGAGCAGGGAGGAGTCCTGCAGCAGCTGCTGCTGGATACAGGCCAGAGGGACCCAGGCTGCTCCGGGCTGGCAGTAGCTGTGTCTCCCGTCCCTTCACCATGCCAGTGAATGCAGCTCTTGATAACCAGCAGAGGAGCCAGAAAGCCAGCAGGGAGACGTCCCTTCCAGTTCTAGTGTTCTATGATTCTATGATCAGCCCGGACAGGCCAGAGCTGGGCAATGCACCAGAGAGCAGCCTGGACTGGCTACGGGGGAGCCAGTGGGTTTCACTCAGAGGAGCCCATGTGCTTTCACCCTGCTGGGAAGGAGGTGGGTTAGGAACCCCTTCCCCCCTCGACGGGCTGTCGTGGAGCTCACTGAGCCAAGGACCCAGCTGGGCTCCCCTGGACCCAGCAGACACACCTCTTTCCAGGGCGCAGCTGCTAGACGAGGACAGGGTGACAGGGGTCCAGCCTGCAGCTTCGGACTGAGTCAGGTTCTCAGCCGCTGGAGACGACTGCTCTGCTCCCACTGGAGAACGTCTGAACTGACCCCAGGCTGGTCAGGGGCCCTGGGCCGTGTATTCGGACACCACGTCTCCAGCTGCAGTGTTGAAACAAGCCAGCCCAGGCCTGCTCCCAGTTCCCTCTCTGCTGGGCCTTTTCCTGCCACCCACAAAGCTTGGGGCGCGGCTGATATTAAACATCTCAGTGCCGCCCTGGACGGTAAAACCCCCCACCCATCCCAATCACAGCTGGCAAAGCCCCAGGGCAAGAAACCGGGGGAGGGGAGAGGCAGGATCTCCATGCACTCTTTGCCCTGCCCAAGCTAGACACCCTCCTGAAAACGGGGCATCCCAAGTAAATACATGTGCAAATGAACAGGCGGGGCCCATCCCCCTCCCTCATATTCTGGGGTTCCCAATGCCAGGCCCTCGGGGAGGCTGGAGATGGGTTTGCTGGTTCCGCACAGGGGGTGAAATTACGCCCTTACCCTGCCAGCAAGGTCCTGTCAGGTTCCTGGAGCTGCTTGGCGTGGCGACGGGCTGAGCTTCATGCTGTCGGCTGGCTAAGATGGCCACAGGGCGACGTCCTGGCTGAGGCCTGGGGGATTTTAGGCAATGGAGGGTGGAGAGTCAGCGAGTCGGGCAGGGTCCAAAGCTCCCCGACACTGGGCGCTGGCTGTGGAGGGAGCCGGAGGAGGGATTTCAGAAAGGGGAGTGTCTTGCAGCACCAGGGGACACCTTGGAGCATCCCCCTCTCCCCTCACTGCCTCCGCCTCTGCCCTGATGCAGCCCGAGTATTTAGCTTCCTCCCAGAGATTTGTCCCTGGGGGTGCCGCCCCCCCACCCCCCAGCACTGATGCATTTCCTCAGGCAGAAGCGACTGAGCCTGGTGCTGTCCTGGGCACATAGGCCCCGGGCTAGGTTCAGAGAAGAGCTGGAGAAGTGAAGGGCGGACAGGTCCCTCCGTGGCTGTTCGCCACAATGGCCAGGGCCCAGCCTGTGCCCAGGGGGAAGCGAGACCTCTGCCTGCCGCGAGGGGATGGGTCTAACTGCTCCGTACGCTCGCTCTGTGTCCCTGGGATCCTGGCCACGGCCATGGTCTGACCCCGTGAGTTAGCACCGTGGTTCCCCTCGTGGCGAACTGATAAGCTCGACAGATCTGGGTTAGACAGGCCTCTGATTGCCCGCACCACCCCTGCCCCTGTGGTGGGCACCAGCTACTCCAGCAACCTCTGCCAGGCCCTTTTTGCCCCACCAGCACCACCTCCATTGGCTTCCCACCAGCGCCGGCTGCAACCGCTCAGATTCTCTGTGTGCGCACCCTCGCTGCTCTGTACAGCCAGCACTTCTTCCCAGCCTCCAGCGTGGGCTTAGGCGCTCGGGGCATGTGCTCTGTGCCACCAGAGCATTGTGGGCCATGCTTTCCTCGAAGGAGCATCAATCACATTCATTTCCCCTTGGCCCCCTGGGCTCCCTCGCTGGGAATAGGCAAAGAATTGTGGGAAGGGGGAAATCGTAGAATCATAGCACACTAGAACTGGCAGGGGCCTTCAGAGGCCATCAAGTCCAGTCTCCTGTCCTCATGGCAGGACTAAGCACCATCTAGTTCATCCCTGATAGGTGTCTGTCCAACCTGCTCTTAAATATCTCCAATGATGGCGATCCCACAACCTCCCTAGGCAACTTATTCCAGTGTTTCACCACCCTGACAGTTAGGAAGTTTTTCCTGATGTCCAACCTAAACCTCCCTTGCTGCGATTTAAGCCCCTTGCTGCTTGTCCTGTCCTCAGAGGTTAAGGAACATGGGGGCATTTGCATTTAGCATCCAAATTCACTGGTTCCACTCAGCTCTGCAGCCAAGAGTCGGCAATGCATTGTGGGTAGTGGCATATGCAAATGAATAGCCCTGGGGATGTCCATGTAGCCTCTGACCCCTCCTACCCTGTGCTCTCCATAGGAGCTCATAGGGACCTGGCTGCCTTAGGAGTGGGGGGGCTCCCTACCTCCATAGCTCGGCTCTGTGTTGGATCCCAGGTATTTTATGCCAGATGGAAACAGTCCCCCCCAGCAGCCACTAGCCCAATGTAGCTCCAACCCCACTGCAGCCAGGCTGTGCCAGTCACAGCCAGTCCACCCCCCTGAGTCACGGCAACATGCTGGTCTCAAGCCCCCCACCACAAGGAGCCTTTAAGGGTCTTTCACTCCGGAGAGCAGCGTCACTGCTGTTTTATTGGTCACTTCCCCACCGCGCCTTGGCACCTCCTGCTTTCCCAACACCTGTTGTGGAAACCTAAGTTCCTTCTGTGTTGTGCAGCCGCACAGTGGGCTCTGGAGAGCCATGCAGGTGGCAGCCACAGGGGCCTGGACTGGAGAGGAGGGACTTAGGTGGCATGCAGGGCTGCGGCAGTGAGAAGAGGCATCTCTTTGCCAGCCCCCAGACTGCTACAGTAGGAGAGGGTTGGGGGGAGTTCTCTCTCCCCACTACATCCTTGGGGTAGCCTGTACCTCAAACCCCTCATTCCCAGCCCTACCACAGAGCCCTCACCCCCAGCCAGAGCCCTCAGCCCTACAACCCAACCTGCTGTGCTAGTCCTGAGCCCCCTCACACACCCCAAACCCCTCACCCCCAGCCAGAGCCCTCAGCCCTACAACCCAACCCGCCATGCTAGCTCTGATCCCCCTCCCACACCACAAACCCCTCAGCACCACCCCTGCTGTACAACATCTCTTTGGGGGTGCACATAATAAAATTAATTCTGCACATGGATGTAAAAAATTAAAGGCAACGTTGCTGGAAACGCCAACTCTTCTGCAGCTCGCTGGAGGGGCTGTCATAGAGCCTGGGGGAAGCATTGTTATGAGTATGTAAGTATGGATGGAAAGATAGATAAGAAGGAAGGTACATTTTGATCTTAAAATATATGACTGTATATACGGACACCAGATAGACCACTGTATGGAGGGGTGAACCAATGGATGGATGGATGGATAGATGGACCACTGGATGGATGGAGATATTATAAGGTGGGTGCATAACTGGTTGGATGTCCATTCTCAGAGAGTAGTTATTAATGGTTCACAGTCAATCTAGAAGGGCATAATACATGGAGTTCCACAAGGATCAGTTTTGGGATTGGTTCTGTTCAATAGCTTCATCAAATGATTTAGATAATAACATAGGGAATATACTTACTGGCTACGTCTACACTGGCACCCTTTTCCGGAAATGTTTATAACGGAAAACTTTTCCGTTATAAGCATTTTCGTAAAAAGTGCGTCTACATTGGCAGGATGCTTTTCCGGAAAACCACTTTTTGCGGAAAAGCGTCCGTGGCCAATCTAGACACGCTTTTCCGCAAAAAAGCCCCGATCGTCATTTTCACGATCGGGGCTTTTTTGCAGAAAAGAAATCTCTGCTGTCTACACTGGCCCTTTTCTGGAACAGTTTTCTGGAAAAGGACTTTTGCCCGAACAGGAGCAGCATAGTTTTTCTGGAAAAACACTGACGATTTTACATTAGATCGTCGGTGCTTTTCTGGAAATTCAAGGGGCCAGTGTAGACAGCTGGCAAGTTATTCCGGAAAAGCAGCTGATTTTCCGGAATAAGTGGCCAGTGTAGACACAGCCACTAAATTTGTGAATGATACCAAGCTGGGAGGGGTTGCAGGTGTTTTGGAGGATAGGGTTATTATTCAAAATTATCTGGACAAATTGGAGAAATGATCTGAGGCAAGTACGAGGAAATTCAACAAGGACAAATGCAAAGTAGTCCATTTAGGGAGGAACAATCAGTTGCTCAAGTACAAAATGGGAAGCAACTGGTTAGGAAGGAGTACTGCTGAAAGGGATCCAGGGGTCATAGCAGATGACAAGCTAAATATGAGTCAACAGTGTGACACCATTGCAAAACAAGCAAACATGATTCTCGGATGCATTAACAGAAATGTTGTGAGCAAGACACGAGAAGTCATTTTTCCACTCTGCTCTGCTAATTAGGCCTCAGCTGGAGTATCGTGTCCAACACCACATTTCAAGAAAGATATGGAGAAATTAGAGAAGGTCCAGAGAAGAGCAACCAAAATGATGAAAGGTCTAGAGAACAGGACCTATGAGGGAAGCCTGCAAGAACTGGGCTTGTTTAGTCTAGAGAAGAGAAGACGTTGAGGAACATGATAACAGTTTACAAGAACATCAAAGGTTGTTACAAGGAGGAGAAAACTTGTTCTCTTTAATCTCTGTGGACAAGACAAGAAGCAATGGGCTTAAACTGCAGCAAGGGAGGTTTAAGTTGGACATTAGGAAAAACTTCCTAAGTGCCAGAGTGGTTTTTGAGGGAGGTTGTAGGATCTCCATCATTAGCAATTTTTAAGAGCAGGTTAGATAAATCTCTATGAGAAATGGTCTCGATAATCATTAGTCCTGGCATAAGTGCAGGGAGCTGGAATAGATGATCGCTCACAGTCCCTCCCAGTCCTACTCTTCTGTGTTTCTAGATGGACAGATGAATTGATTCACTGTTGAGGATGGACGAGAAGCAGCATGGTGAATGGAGTCCCATCCTTCACTAATAAAAGAGGCTGGACACTGGAGCCCATGAGGACTTTGAGGAATGGGGCAGAAACTCGATATTTATCAGAGGTCCAGGATATCCTGATGACCTCTACCCCTCTGGAGAGTCACCATCAGTTGCTGCTGCACCTGGCTGATTGGCTGGGTGGCTGTTGCAGACCCTGCCTTGCTGAGGAACGGCAGGAGCCCTAGAAGAGAGCAGCTGCGATGGGGCAGGAAAAACGTGAAATCCTCCAGGCTGCGGATCAGAGGAGAATGCTCCGGCTTCAGGGTATGGCACGTTAGCACGAAGCTATGGCATTCTAGCCCTGGCATCTGGCTGTAGGTGAGTGACAGCCGAGCCCCATCGCTAGGCAACGGCTGCTCATGGGAAGGTGTGAATGAGTTGGCAGAGGGTTCACACCTGATCTGAGTGGCCACGAATAGGAAGCCAAAGGGAAACCAGGCACAAGAGGGGGATCATAAAGGCTCAATGAAGTGACACAGACAGCCCCTCCCAACTATGGGGAAGCCTTCTCTTTACCAAGAACAGATGCCAGCACATTGCTATCCTCTCCCCAAGTCTTCCAGCTGCGCCACGGCCTGGAACCGTGGATGGGAACCGTGGTCAGAAGCTCTGCTCCTCTGGCACAATGCAACTTGCTCACGAAGTCGGTTTGTGCAGGAGACAGACAGTCCTTGGAGACCGATCCCAGCCTGGGGGCATGAACTCCTGTGGGAACGAAGGACCTTCTCCACCCTCCCCACCAAGTGCAAAGGGGACTTCTGCAGCTGGCCTTTGCCGCCAGAAACCCAGAGCAGCGTGGACTTTTCAACACCGCAGTCGAACCCCAGGACGTGACTCCTCCATGGAATTGCTGCACGTCTTTCCATCTTTGCCGGGCTCCCTGCGCCTTCTTGTTATCACACACAGCCTTGGCCTCTGGGGCAAGCAGGAGCGTTTCACAAAGAGCCAGAAGTTGGCAGAAGGGAGCGTACCGCACCCTGGGCGTGGTACGGAAAACCATATCCCTGCATTGAGTTCCGTAGTCACTCCCGGCTGCTGTTCCAGTGAGACCAGGCAGCTCGGGCACAGGAGTGGACATGCCTTAAATCCAACCTGTGATCCATCGAGCCTACTCTTCTGCCTTTCATGGTGGCTGCCACCGGAGGTGTCAGAGGAAGGTGTAACCGAGTCTCTCTTCGGGGGCCACCGGGCACGCCCCTCCCCGAGTCCGAGGGTCCCCGCCTTCGTGTGCCTGGCACCTCCCGATCCCGGTCTCTATCCTGTCGTCCCCCTGGACGCGGGCCCCCCCTGTCGGTCCTCCCGGGGCCGACAGCCTCACTGCCTCTGCCTCGGCTCCGGTGCTGGATCCTCTCCGGTCCGCTCCCCGGCCGTTCCTTCCCTGGTGGGGCTTGGCTCCGTCCGGCTCCTCTCCGCTCCGGGCGTCCCCGCTGCGCAGTCGGCTCCTGCTGCTGGGCTCCCCGCCGCTCCCGGTGGGGTCCTGCTCGGGTCCTGCGGAGGAGGCTGAGAGCAGAATCCTCCCTGCTCTCCCCAAGCCTCCCTTGCTGCTCCTTCCTCCCCCCTTTTGAATTCCCCGCTCGGCGTCTGGCCGGCCCCCGCCCTTCCGGGCGCCGGCCCTGCGCTCCTGGGTCCTAGCGCTGGCCGGGTTCCAGCCGCGTTGTCTTGCGCATGCGCGCCAGTCACGCCGGGTTCCCCTTGCCCCGCCGGCTCCAGCACGCGGGGCTGGGTTCCTGTCCCCCGCTGACCTTCCCCGTGGGGCGCGGGGCCGCGGTCCCCGTGGCTGGGAGTGCGGGGGTAAGTTCCCCCGTCACAGAAGGCATCAAATCTGGCAGTAGCAAATCAGAAATGATGTTATGCTGGAAGATGTTAATGGCCAACCCTACCCCAGAGCAATGATTTAAATGAAGAAAAACAAAACTGACTTGAGGGAAGGGCTCAGGCAACGTAGGGTAAACCTTCTAGTGCATACACAAAGAAAACAAATGAAATCAGTCCCCATAGAAAGAGGAAACTGAGAATTACACAGTGAGAAGAAACTGAAAGTTCCCAAAAGCTTAGTTGAGTTCACCAAAGAGCATTTTTGACCTCCAAATCTGTACAGTCTGCTGACTCAGCAATGGCATCTTCCCTCCCCTGGCCTGTAGGAATCCTTGTTGGAATCCAGGCTGGCTCTTCCTCTGAAATCGCTGTTAGCCAGTCAGCTGACTGATTAGCCAGTCACTCAGTTAGGTGTAGACATAAGAGCATAAGAATGGCCATACTGGGTTAGACCAAAGGTCCATCTAGCCCAGCGTCCTGTCTGCTGACAGTGGCCAATGCCAGATGCCCCAGAGGGAGGGAACTCAACAGGTCTTCCTCATGTGATCCCTCCCCTGTCACCCACCTCCAAAGAAACAGAGGCTAGGGACACCATCCCTACCCATCCTGGCTAATAGCCATTGATGGACCTAACCTCCATGAATCTATCTAGCTCTTTTCTGAGCCCTGTTAAAGTTCTAGCCTTCACCGCATCCTCTGGCAAGGAGTTCCACAGGTTAACTGTGCGCTGAGTGAAGTTTTTTTTTTAAAAGCCTGTTACAAGACATTGCAAGAACTGAGAATAGCAAAATACAAAGGGCGCTTTCCCCAGTAGTACATTTAAAGAGAAGTTGGGGAAGCTGAAACAATTTAATCAAAACAGTTTGGCTAACCAGCAAACAGCATTCAACGTACACAATTAAAAACGGAGAGATTATGTTCCCCTGCCAATTTCCCCTTTCTAGAATTAACCCTGCCCACACTTCCCTGTTAGAGGGTTAACAACATCATTACCCTGCTGCAGCGTGTGTCAGAGTCGGGGCGAACAGCCTGCTTTCTGCTCCTGGATGCAGCTTCCCCCAGCTCACCCAGGTACACGGCCTTTTTTCAAGTAGCTGTCTGGACAGCTCGCCCTCATGGGGTCTGACCCCAGCAACAGCGAGCCTATTGGAGCAGCCCAAAACTACCACACTCAATTCCAGAACCTTCTAGGTGCGGAGGGCTAAATCTGCCTAGCAACAATGACCTGAAGGGGGATGAAAGATGAACTTGTGATTACTGCTCTGGTACTTCAAAGACTGGGCTTGCATTCCAGTAATGCTGAAGACTCGCTGGGTAAGGCACTTCATTTCCCTGTGCCTCGGTTTGCCATCTGTCAAATGGGGATAAGGTTTCCCTGCTGCACAAGCCCTTCAGGAGACTACATTGTTAATGTCTGGGAAGCGCTCAGATACACCGCAGTTGGCAACTCATTAGAAAAAGAAAAAAATGACCCAGACACAACTCACTTTTACACACACACACCCCGCCAATGGATCTTGTGGGCACATGGGTTACACTCGCACCTGAAGAGGGGAGGTCTGAGAGCTGGGCCAATCAACATGAGAGCAGGGGACAGCTGGAGATGCAGGCAGGAGAGCTACAAAGACAGACCCAAGAGTTCGAGGATTCCACAAGAGACCCAGTTGTGATCCCTTCCCAGACTGGACTCTCTGCCAGCAGGGGTGAGTCACAACAGGACAAGAAGCAATGGGCTTAATTTGCAGCAAGGGAGGCTGTCATGAACAGAAGGAGTGCTGACCAGCACCTGGAAACTAAGGGATAAGCTCAGGTAGCTACAAAGGTGTTGGCCAGGGCGCCAATTGAGAGAGAGGCTTGAAATTTGAATTGGATATAGGTTCCCTTCCTGCTTTCTTTGTGTGGGAGAGAGAAACCAGAAGTTGAGAGACACAGAATGATTTAAACCTAGGCAAGACTATCATGCCTCCAAGGAATTCAGGGCATGGGAATGGACTGAACAAAGAGAAAATGAGAAGTAAGTAAAAGGGAATTCAGTCGTGTTCAGGGTAATTTTTCTTTATTTTGTGGTTTGGTTTGAACTGCTCTGTGTGAGTTTCTGCCTCCCCTCCCCAATTACCATCTAGTACTGGTCCCAGAGATTTTCTCTGTGTTGAAATTTGTTTTTCTTAGTTGCTCTGTAGCATCTAGCAACCAAGTCTGCTTTATCGAGTTTATCTTTTGTTTTGTAATAAAAATCCCTTCTTTGATGCAGATGATTTGATTCTTGTGTCCTGGAAGGTCTGGCTGTGGGTATCTGCAGGCCTCTAACCGGGAGGTCAGCTACCAGAGACGACAGCTTGTGTTTCTCTTTTCTTTTTTCAAGCGCTTTTGGGGCAAAAGAGCTTGGGGTATCCCTGAGTGTGATTTCAAGTGTTCACCCCTGATTTTTAGAGATAAAAAGCACTTGATGGTGGCAGCGATTCCCCAAAATCTGTGTATTATGATTCTGGAGGACTTAAACTGTAGCAAGGGAGGTTTAGGTTGGACATTAGGAAAAACTTCCTGCCTCTCAGGGTGGTTAAACACTGGAATAAATTGCCTAGGGAGGTTGTGGAATCTTCATCACTGGAGATAATGAAGAGCAGGTTGGATAGACATCTATCAGGGATGATCTAGACAGTGTTTGGTCCTGCCGAGGGCAGGGGACTGGATTCGATGACCTTCCGAGGTCCCTTCCAGTTCTAATGTTCTAGGATTCTATGAAAAGTGGGTCCCCACTTTTTGGACTGGCCAAGTGTTACTAGAACTAATCACTGGGTGAGAACTCCCTTAGGCCAGGTCTATACTACGGGGAAAGGTTGCCTTAAGGTACACAACTACAGCTCATGTAACTAACGTCGCTGGAGTCAATGTACCTTAAGCCGAGCTTGGCGCTGTCTCCACAGCGGGAGGCCGCCGGGAGAAATGCTGTTGTGGCTACTGCAGCAGCAGCATCACCCTGAGCCCCGGACCCTTTAAATCATCACTGCAGCGCCGGGCGATCACTCCGGGCAGCTCTAGGGGCTGGGAGGCGTCATGCTCTGGGCGGTGCTGAGGGCTGGGGGGTGTAGCGAGCTTGCTGCCCGATCCCATCCCTTCCACCTGAGGCACTGCCCTTTCCAGGGACATGGAACTGCTCCCCCGCCCCTGAGCCCAGAGGCCTAGCATGGCTGTCGGTGTCCCTGGTATAAAGGTGCTCTTGTTGGGTTTTCCCAACGTAGCAAGAAAGAATTGGATGCGCTTACAAATTCGAGCCAATGGGCCAGATCCCTCACTGTTGTCTATGCAGTGTAGGGCCACTGGAACTAAAGGGTCAATGAGGCCAGGTCCATCCCTGATGTAAGTCAGTGCTGCTCTTTGGAGGAACTATGCTGATTTACACCAGCCCCGGCTCTGACCTGTTTAGCTCCCCAACGCTTGGCTCCGTACAGCAGCTGGAACAGCATCAAACCTAACCAGATGGAGGTGGGTGACAGCCTCATCATCACCCCCAAAATAAAGAGACAAAGGAAATCACTGCGGTTTCCCCAATCATGTGGGAATGGGGAGGAGTGATTGGTTTTATGAGGATAGGAAGAGCCCTATTGTGCCAGGTGGCATATGCATTTGTGCACGCACACACACACACACACACACACACACACACACACACACACACACACACACACACACACACACACACACACACACACACACACACACACACACCCCCACCCACCATGGCCTGGACTATACTAGACCAGGCAGGTCGGCTTAAGGTATGCCATCCAGCTATGCAAAATGCGTAGCTGGATTTGGCTTACCTTAAGCTGAGCCGCCGTGGCGACTACACTGTGGGAGATCACATGCTCCCGTTGGCTTCCCTTGCTCCTTGCACCATGAGGAGTACCGGATGGCTGCCCTCAGCATTCAATTTGGGGGCCTACCCTAGACCCACTAAATTGAACACTAGGAGATCGACCTCTGGAGGCTTGATCTACTCCATAGTGTAGACATGCCCCGTATGTCTAGACAGCAATCACGGGGTGTGATTGCAACCTGAGCTGACATAACCCGCAATGGAGGGCTAAACTGTACTACAATGTTGAGCCAGTAGCAGTGCACTAAAGGCAGAGCATCCATGGCAGAGCTTTAAAGAATCTGATGACGAACACATCCACCGTGTGTGAGCAGGCTCTGGAGCCAGTCTGTCCTGGCAGGGACGGATATAGGGCAGGGTGAGCGGGGCAGCCGCCCCGGGCCCTGCACTTCAAGAAGCACCGCGCATGCGCCGTGGCAAAGGGAGGCCCCGCAAAACTGTGCTGCCCTGGGCCCCACAAAATGATCATGTGCCCCTGCGTCCTGGAACAGGAACATGACATGGTGTCAGGAGTAAACTGAAGAAACAGAAGAAAAGGATTGAAACAGAAAGAGCAAAGCAACAACGGTCACCGGGACCCGTTCCAATGCCCCAGGGAACTTCAGCTTTGACAAAGCTTCAGAATGGAAGAAGTAGAAACAATATTTGTGCGATTTCACATGGCTACCCAGCTTCACAAGGAAACTGATCCTGTGTTCAGGTCCGGTCTCGAATTTATGCTATGAGCAAGCAAGCAAAGTCCATCTTTAAATCCTGTAACTTCACTGAAGAGAGGCTCAGAGATGACTAAGAAAGGGTGGCTATGTTTGGTGCAGGCATACTTTATACCTCAGAGCGGGGGTCTCCAACCTTTTTAAGCACAAGTTCACTTTTTCAATTTAAGTGCAATGTAAGATCTACCTCAAACCCAAATACCCTTGCTCCACTTCCTTCCTGCCCCTTCCCTGAGGGACCACCCCTGCTCCACCCTTTCTCTGAGGCTCCACCCCTGCTCACTCCATCCCCCTTCCTCCCCATCCTCACTCACTTTCACCAGGCTGGGGTAGGGGGTTGAGGTGCAGGGTCTGGTCTTAAGCCAAGGAGTTTGGAGTGTGGGAGGGGCTCCGAGCTTAGCCCAGGGTGGGAGATCGTCCAGGAAGGGCCTCTGGGTGCAAGCTCTGGGAAGGAGTTTGGGTGCAGGGGGGCTCACGTCAAGGGCAAGCGGTTGGGTATAGGAGGAGGTTCAGGATGGTGACAGTCAAGACCCAAAAATAACACACTTTGCAAACAGTAAAAGTAGTAACTACAACCCAGAGGCATGTAAATTAGACTACCCAGCATAGGCAATGAAGCCGGGATTTAAATATCCCCGGCTTCATTAAAATAAAAATGGCCGCCGTGTTGTGCCAGATCAGCTGATCGTCAGCACAGCGCGCAAGTCAAGACACAGATCGGTCGACAGGGGAAGCCTTTGTCGACCGCTCCTGTAAACCTCGTTTCACGAGTTATAAGGGAGAGGTCAACAAAGGTTTCCCCTGTCGACCGATCCGCGTCTTGACTGCCGCGCTGTGCCAACGATATACAATCTCCCAGGACACACAATAGCAGATTTCAAGGTAGCCATCCTGCAGCAAAAAAACTTCAGGACCAGACTTCAGAGAGAAACTGCTGAGCTGCAGTTCATCTGCAAATTTGACACCATCAGCTCAGGATTAAACAAAGACTGAATGGCTAGCCTATTACAAAAGCAGTTTCTCCTCTCTTGGTGTTCACACCTCCAGATCAGCTGCTAGAAGTGGGCCTCATCTTCCCTGATTGAATTTACCTCGTTATCTCTAGCCAGATTCTTGCCTGCATATTTATACCTGCCTCTGGATATTTCCACAACATGCATCTGATGAAGTGAGTCTTTGCTCACGAAAGCTTATGCTCCAATACATCTGTTAGTCTAGAAGGTGCTACAGGACTCCTTGTCGCTGTTCCAAGAGATGTTGCATGTCCAATCGAGACGCATGGTGTAATACACACATGAAATATGGACATTTTGCAGCTGTTTGTTGCACTAAAACAGCCAGGGAGTTGACTCACATGTCAGATAATCAAGAACCACTGTTTTGGGGATCTATCACCTGTAGTGACACCAACTGTGGACTGGTGTCCGGTGTGAGTCACAGCTGAGAGTGCCAAATTCAGGGCAGATTGATAAAGATGGGGGCAGACACCCTCCCAACTGTTGGTTGCTCTAGCCTTAGAAGACACCAAACCCGTGACAAAATGAGCTTTTGTAGTACCACATGGGTTAACACAAAGCCAAAATATAGCCCCCCTTCGGCAATCCAGCCCAGCCGCTTCACCCCGTTATGCGTGGGCATCTGATTCT
Source organism: Pelodiscus sinensis (assembly GCF_049634645.1). Taxonomy (NCBI): domain Eukaryota; kingdom Metazoa; phylum Chordata; order Testudines; family Trionychidae; genus Pelodiscus; species Pelodiscus sinensis. Next base: position 129,674,795 of record NC_134714.1, on the reverse strand, counting down.
GTTGTGATGGGACTGTTCCCCTCCTTCACAGCACCAACCATTCCCCCACGGGGGGCTCTGCTACAGGCTGAGCAGCAAGGGCTGCGCTCACCGAGTCTCACTGGGGCTGAGAAGCTATAAGATCAGCCTGTGGCCTGTCCCTGACCAGAGAGTGGTCATTTCCATCCTGTGCTCAGGGGTGTCAGATCTGCGGACGGGTGTTCTCCTTTCAACGGGGCGAGCCTAGATCTGGATTGATGCACCACTGATGCTGGGGGTGAGATGCCACCAGAGCAGAATGGCAGCCCCCTAAGATGAGGCTTAGATACTCAGAGGCATTTAGGTGGATCTGGGAGGGTCTGATGCCAGGGGCATGGGGAGCAGAGAACCCTGCTCAGTGACTTCAGCTGCAGTCTGCTCCCACAGCTGTTGACTGCATTCTGCTGCAGTACCGCCAGCCGAGAGGGATTAGTCATAACTGACCGCAAACAGGAGAGCAGCTGGCTCCAGGCCGTTCACAGGCATGCAAAGTGGCTAACAACAAGGAGGAGGCAGACCCCTGTGGCTTGCCACAGCAAGCACCAGCCAGCAAAACACCCACCAAGGCATTTCCTGTTTATGCGAGCAGCAGAGAGATCTGTGTGATGGCTGCTAACCAGTGAGCGCCGTGTCAGACACAGGGACACAGAACTCTGAGAACCAGGGCAGCCATACCAGGTGGAAAATTTCCATCCACAGTCAAGAGTGGGCCAAACCAATGGGTTTTCAACCAGACGTTCTTCCTCCCAACGGGTCCACTTTCCTCAGAATGTTCTGGTCCAAAAAACTCAAGATCCCCCACATAATTTGGATTCTGAAAAGCCGCCGCAGTGCCTCATGGGAGTTCAGTTTGGGTGCCTCACACCACCCAACTCAGTGGTTTCCAAACTTTTTTTTCTCATGACCCAGTTGAAGAAATTTGTTGATGCTGCAACCCAACGTAATGTGACTAGAGCGTGGGTTCTGGGGTGAGGCTGAGGGTGAGAGCTTTGAGGTGTAGGAGGAAGCTCTGGCTTGGGGGGGAGGAAGTCAAGGCTGGGGCAGGAGGGGTTTACCTTGTGTGGCTCCCGGTCAGTGGTGCAGCGGGGGTGCAAAGGCAACTTCTTGTGTCTCCTGGTACCACAGACAGCGCTGCACCCCAGAAGCAGCCAGCGGCAGGTTCCCAGCCCTTTGGGGGTGCAGAGCTAGTGCTCAGGGGAGGGGCAGTGCCTGGAGCCCTGTGCGCTCTCCCCACCTCCTCCATCTAGGATCTGGGGTTGTTGCCGGCCTCTTCTGGGGTGCAGCAGCGTCAGGACAGGCAGGGAGCTGCCTTAGCACCCCTGCTGATCACCTGATCCCCCTGCAGCAACGAGACCCAGCGCCCGACATTCCACAACCCAGCCCTGGGTCACAACCCTAAATGTAAACACCACTGCTCTACGGATTGGGCTCCCCAGATGGACTTCATCTCCCATGATGCACCCTGGCCACTCAACTGCTAAGACATTGCTGCTGCTGCTCCCCAAGAGGGAATGGGAGATGTAGTCCAATCCAGAGCCCAGATTATAGAGGAGGACTGGAGCAGGAGACACCTCAACTACACATCTCATGAGACGCTTGTGGCTACACTGGGAGCAGGGTGAGGCGCTCAGCTGCTGCTGGAGTCAAGCATTAACCTCTCCAGTTTATGAGGGAAGAAGCTGTCAGACTCCGCTCGGTGGTTTTATTTTGGTAAGTGGATGTTTTAACATCCAAGAAAGCTCACATGCAAATCATGCCTCTGCCTCCCCCTCAGGGCCGGCTCTAGGCACCAGCAAAACAGGCAGGTGCTTGGGGCCGCACCTTGCCAGGGGCGACATTCCGGCCCGAGGAGGGGCAGGCGGGGAGACCCGTGGAGGCTGCCCCGAGCTGGGAGCCCCATGCCCGGCTGCTCGGAGCCTGTGCCTGGCCCCGGGAGCTCTTCGTGAGCAGCCCCGAGGCCCAGCCCCTGCTGGGGCGCTTCCTGGAGGGCGGCACAGAGGGAGGCTGCCGCTGCGACTGCTGCTGAGCCCGGCGGCCTCTTCTTCGCCTTCGAGTGAGTGCGGCCTCCTCCTACGCATGTGTGTGCCCCCCCCACTGGCCACCCTCCCTCCCATGCACCCCCCCACAACACTCCCTCCCCTGCCTCCCACCCATGGTTCCCCCCCTCCGCCTGTGTACCCCCCTGGCCAGCCAGCTCCTGACTGTGTTCTTTCCCCCACAACTTCCCTGCGTGTGAACCCCCCTTGCCTGGCTGTCCCTCCCCTGGCTCGACCTCTGCCCAGCAACACCTCACCAAACCTCATGGCCCACTGCAATGCTGCTGGGACCCCATCTCCAGTTCTCCCCCCGCCCCACCCTGCCTCCCTGCCGGATCCCCATCTCCTGTCTGGCCCTCTAAACTTCCCCCCCCTCACCCCACTCTCGGGGCCCTGAACCCTTCTCCCCCCGCCCCACCATGAACCCAGACCCCTTGTGCTGTGTCCTGACCACCTCATCCCTGCCTGGGACTCAGGTGATTCTCTCTCCCCCTTTGGCTGAGGAAGGGGAACTCTGGTGTTCCCAGTGCCCATGTCCCCAAGTCCCTTCCTGTCTGGGGCAGGAGAGCTTTATTAAAATTGGAATTGTGATCCCATTTAAATAGGCTTCGTTTTAAATAATATACCTTTAAAATTAAATTAACATTTTTATGGCCTAAATATATCATAACCTATTGAAATAACTTATGAAGTAATTTTAAAAATTAAATATCTCCTGACATGTCTCCTGTCAACTTTTCAAGAAATTCTACCAGTTCACTAGTATAAGTTGCTGTGTAGCACCCAGAACCAGTGTTTACATCAGCAGTAGTTTCTTCTTCAGGTGAAGAGCGAATGTTTTTATCACTGTGGTTTATTCAGCTAGTTCAATTCAATGATTAGTTCATTCAAAGTTGCAAAACCGAGAGTTGATGAAGCAGAAAAACTTGTTTTCCTCTTCTCTCAGTAAAAAACTGGTTATGAGAACGTTCTAACATCTTGAAGAACATGATGACTAGATTCTATCTGTTAAATTCACTAAGGATATTTCCTTTGCTTAATAAATGAATTTTAGATGCAAAATGTGTTGGATACTTTTTTGTTATGTGTCCTTCACATTTAAGGTAGTTTTATTTCAAACAAAAATTAAAAGCTGGTTTTGTTTATTTTAAAATGAAATTCCGTCCAGACAGAAGTAGGTGCAAATCATATGTTTTTAAAAAAGTAGCCACCACTTAGCAAATAATAAATGGGGTAAAACCTGTCTCCTAAGTGTTCCTATTATACACCATTTGTAATAGAATAAAAATGTTAAAAATAAGAATCTGATTACATGTAAATTACACATTTATTTGGGCATTTATTTAGTTTGTAGCTGTACTGGGTGTATTCTCCCGGTTAGTAAATAGAAGCACCAAATTTGGCAAAAAGGTTATAGTTAGTTGTAAATCAACATGTTTTAAAGGTTGCTAATTAATAAGACTCAACCATCCTTTAGGAAAATATTTTAAAAGTATAATTTAAATGATTAATTGCTCATTTAAACCAAGGTTTTCTGCTTGACAGTTTAAATCATGATTAAAATTAGAGATTTAAATCAAAGCTATTTAAATCAAGCCACCCTGCCTCAGAGGCTGTTTGGTCAGTCCCTGAAGGAGAAAGCACAGGGCTGAGCTCATGGAATAGGTCCTAGGCTAGTGGGGTTTTGTTGTCTGGTTCCTGTCTTGTTCTGGACAGTTGAACTGGGGAGTTGAAACAAAAGTTTTCTTAATTCCTTTGAACTGTCTGATTGTATAGTGAGGCTGATTCTTGTCCACCAAGAGTTGAATAGCTATGTGTTGGGGTTGAAGTCTGAATATAAGGCTTCTAATAATAAAATACCTTTGCAGAGTGAAGTCTTTAACTGACTTGCTGTGAATGAACCTACCCTCCTATTGTCCTCTCTTGGGGAGTCCCTGGCGCTCTCCTAGGAAATAAAAATGCCCCGGGGTTTGGACTCCACCCGAAGCACACCCCTCTCACCCAGGAAGCTGCACAAGCTGCATTTATGTGCACACCCCTAGCAAGCTGCACAAACTGCATTTGTGCGCGCAACCTCCTCAGAGGAAAAAAAGGGTGGGGACAGCCAAACATTTTTTTGCTTGGGGCGGCAAAAAACCTAGAGCTGGCCCTGCTCCCCCTGTATGGAGCATATTCTAACACCATTCTGTAAAGCACTGGGGTGGTCTTGTAAGATTGCGAGGTGCAGCACTTTTCCAGATGGGGACCCATTTTGACAATTCAGGAAGACTTGGTGACCCAGGGCAATTCAAAAAATGTGTGAATGGCTCCTCAAGAGTCACCTTAGGAGACATCTGGCGACCCTCTTGAAATATAATGGTGACCCATATTTGGGTCCCGACCCATAGGTTGGGAAACCCTGTTAACCTGCTTCTCCAGAATTGAAAGGTTGTAGCCCACCTCTAGACCCACAGCAGTTATCCTTTAGTCCTTATCATTCCCTTCTGAGGTGAAACCCAGGGATGCAGCTTTGGAAGTCTCAGAATCAGTCCCTTCCCCGCAAACACACGCCCCTCTGTCCACACTCACACGCAGGACCAACCACAGAGGAGACCAAGATGTTTATTTCTGGGCAGCAGCTGCTGTACCCAGTTCCACAGATGATGTGTATAGCTCGGAGGGGAGACCAGAGGAGCAGGCTACGCCATGCAGTGTAGGGGAGAGAAGCAGAGAACAGCCTGAAGAAGCAGAAGAGCCAGGCAGATATGTCTAAGGGGCAGGGTCTAAGGGGAAGGAGACCACAGTGGCTGTCACTGGGGAGACCTTCTGCTGGTATAACCCAGCGAGGACATCAGTGGAGCTCTATTGATTTAAACCATCAGCGGTTCTAGCCCATTGGAAGGGGCTGCTCTGTGGCGACAGGCCCCTGGTCCCTCTCTCAATAGCTCAGCCCCAGAGGAGGTTGCCCCGCGGAGCTGGTGTGGGGACGCCGCCCGCCGGGGAGTCACACGAAGAGCTTGCTGTGGCAGGCGTGGCAGTAGGCTTTGTCGCCCTGCTCCCGGAAGGTGCCCTTATGCAGCTGGCCGAGGCAGAAGGCGCAGATGAAGTGCTCGGGGTGGAACCGGTGTCCCATAGCGCTGATGCAGCGCCCGGCGATGGGCTTCCCACAGCCGTGGCACACCGAGCCCCGGCGCTGGTGGTAGTGAAGCTCGCAGTAGGGGTGGCCGTCTAGCTCGAAGAAGGAGCCGGTGGTGAAGGAGCTGCAACAGTCCTGAAGGAGGAGAAAGGAGCATTGAGACCTCATCCCTAACTGAGCACCATGGCGACCTGTCTACGGTGCCTCGGCCCCTACCCATCCAAGCCCCAGATGGGACCACTGCCCTCACCCTCTAGCCATGAGCTGGGCTCACACTCAGCTACTGCGGAGCCTCTTACTCCATCATACAGAGCATCTCCTGGCCCTCACCTGCCCACGCCCTGCATCACCTTCCTGTAGGTGAAAGCCCAGGCTCCCTCGAGCCCCTGGGGTGGGACTCCACGCACTCACCCCGCACACAAAACACTCGGGGTGCCAGACGCCCTGGAGTGCAGACAGGTAGTTCTCCATCACGGGCCGCTCGCAGGCTTTGCATCTCGGAGAGAACATGGCCAGGAAGTCCTTCTGGCAGTATGGCTTCCCGTTCTTCTCATGGAAACCTGGGGAGGCAAGGAGGCAGAGAGACCTCCATGAATCCAATGGGAGGACACAGAAGAGGACCTCCCGCAGGCAGCTGGAGAAGGTACCCGAGTTACACTGGGCAGTAAACACAGCACACAGATACTCCCCTTTAAGAAGTGAATTTCTCACAGCCACATTCCTGCTGCTTGTCTTCTCGTTCCGTATTGCTCCCTCTGTGGCCAAACTCAGGCCTTACAGGGAGAGATTCTCACTAGTCCCGAGGGCCCAGATTTCTACAGGCCTTTAGACATTGCTGTCCTCAGGGCTGAGATGCCTAACAGATTTAGGAGCCTAAGTCCCAGAAAGTACCTAAATCCCTTTTAGGGTCCTAAATCAATCCGGCATTGCAACACTACACACAGCAATGCCTGAAATACCTTTTAAAAACCTAAACCCAAGGGATGTTGCTTTCTGACTTCTCAGTCGCTGCTGAGAACGCCCCGGGAATTGCCCCGCCTCACAGAAAAAGGCTGGGTTTGTAGCTGTGGCTCTGCACCGGGCCCTAACATGTGAGTGTGGAGCCCAGCTCTGTCACAGACTCCCTGTGTGACCTGGACAAGCCAATTCTCCACAGCCCCGAGTTCCCCTCCTATAAAATGAAGGTAAAGAGCCTTCCAGTCTCCCAACCTTTGTCTTGCCTGCTTAGCTGAGAAGCTCTTGGGGGTCCGGACTGTCTCCAGAGCTGTCCCATCCATAGGACACTTTGGGGAAGCCACCCCAGGCTCTGCACTTTGGGGAGAGGGGGCCCACAGAAACTGCCCAACTGTCCGATGGATGGGTCCCCCATATTGATGTTAGCCGCCAGCCACAGGGCCCAAGAGGTATGTCTAGACTGCATCCCTCTGTCGGCAGAGGGATGCAGATTAGGCAGATCGACATTGCAAATAAGGCAGGGATTTAAATATCCCGTGCCTAATTTGCATAAAATGGCTGCCACATTTTGCCGACTCAGCAAAAAGCGGCAGTCTAGAGGGGAATCTGACAAGAAATAAAACCTTTTTCAACAGATCCTGTAAACCTCCTTGCAGGAGGCATAAGGGATCTGTCAGAAAAGGCTTTCTTTCTCGACAGATCCCCCTCTAGACTGCCACTTTTTGCCAACCAAGTGCTGAGTCCGCAAAACGCGGCAGCCATTTTATGCAAATTAGGCACGGGATATTTAAATCCCTGCCTCATTTGCACTGTCAACCTGCCTAATCTCATCCCTCTGTCGACAGAGGGATGCAGTCTAGACATGCCCAGGGTGGCCTCGGGGATTACCTGGGGGGAACCACAACTCGGGGTGCAGAGTGGGCTGGGGCCAGGCAGGATGCTCCACTTCCCACTGCTGTGGTGAGGCAGAGTGACCCAGCTGGGAGATGATGGCAGAATGGAGCACGCAGCTGCATCACTCCGCTTCCCACGGCTCCCGCTGCCATGGTGAGTATAGGGGGCGTGACCCCTGGTGCTGCCCATCCCAGCCCCCCAGTGATCCCGCAGATTGTGTCTCTTGGGGAAGGGGTGCAATGGGGTTGCCAGTGGGTAGGGCAGGAAGAGGTGGGGCAGGAGCAGGGACCCCACATCTGGGTTGCCCTGGGTCTCACGCCTTCCTAGGGATGGCCCTGGCTGTTCACTGGGTGACTGTGCTGTGCCCAGAGCAATGAGGCTGTGATCTCAGCTAGAGCCTCTCTGGGTGTTACCATAACAAGAAACCAGAGTAAAGGCAGCAAGAGGATTGCTTGGAGAGACCAGGTACCCGAGGAGCAGGCATTCAGAGTCAAGCCACCAGCCCAGAGCTGAGCTAGACGCTCTCCAGGCAGGGGCATGCTGTGAGGGACAAGTGCAAGCAGAACTGGCTGCCCCTGCGGGGACAGAGCTGGGACAAGGCGAGGTCACCATGTCAGGAGCAGCACTGAGACCATGGAGGAGGCCTTGAATCAAGACCACAGCCAGCCCCATTGTACTAGGCATCGTACAAAGCTGAGCACAGTCCCTGCTTCGCTCAACAAGCAGCCAAACTCCTCCAACTTAGCACTAAGTTGGGGCGGGCAGAGAGGCCCCTGAGAACAAAGGCAGGACGCAGGAGGGGACAAAGCAAGAACCAGCCCCAGGAGGAGCCGGGGCCCAAACTCATCAATTCAACTTTCCACAACACTGCAGTAATTAGCAGCATGGGAACGAGCCAGGCCCTCGGCACCAGCTCTCTCTCTGGTGCCAATTAGGGAGCAGGACTGGCGGGAATACGGCCTAGCAAACCCATCCCATGGCAGGGCCGGAGTGTTTTTGCGGCGGCCCCCTGGGGAAATTAACGAGCTGCTGCCACCAGAGGCCCAGGGAGCAAGCAATTAACACACCTCACGCTGCACAGGGAGGGAGATGGGAGAACGGAAGGCAAAATGCTTGGAGGGACAATTACTGCTGGGGTGGGGATTTCATGCCCCTGACCAGACTCTGAGCAAGTGGTCACAGTGGTTCTTGGAGGCTCCACTGTGCCACCGCGGCACAATTAAACATTGTCTGGGTGACACCGGTGGGAAAGGTCAGCCCGGTCACACACTGGGGCTAATGGCCAGAGCTCTGGCCCCATAAACCTGCGTCTCACAGGGCCTCAGAGGAAGGGAATCTACTGGTATCACTTCCCACGGCAGCCCAGCTCCCTTCCAGACCTGCCCCTGGTCCGTGCACCTCCCAGAATCACAGCTCACGTCTGGCGGCCCAGGGTTGGAACAGCAGGAGGCGGGAGAGTGGGGGGGTTTATAGGGAGCTGACAGGGCTGGGGGGAGCAGGGCTGGGATAGCAGGCGTCTGCGGCCAGGATTGAGGGGCACAGTGTGGGGGGAGGAACTGAGGGCCGGGATAACAGGGGGCTGGGAATGGAGAGTGTAGGCAAAGCTTTGGCAGGGAGTCCAGAGCTGGATGAGCACAGGGCTGTGGGCCAATAGACGGGGCTAGATCCCTGTAGAATCCCAACTTTCCACATGTGGCGGGGAGGGGTGGGAGAGACGCACCATCATCGCCGAACACCTTCCCGCAGTGCGCACAGAAGAAGTGCTCCGGGTGCCACGTCTTGTCCATGGCCGTCAGGACTTTCTGCAGAGAGAGAATGAGGTGACTGGGGCGTGCGCTAGGGAGAGGGGTTGGAGTCGCCCCTGGAAGGCGTTGGAACTGGGGGGGGGGGGCTGGGCCAGCGCCTTTTACCTCCAGGACGGGCGCTGCGCAGTAGGCACAGCGGGGGGAGAAGAGGCAGTGGTAATCCTCCTGGCAGTACGCCAGGCCGCCGCGCTCGAAGAAAGGGCTGGTGCCCATCTCCTGTCCACACTGGGCGCAGGTGAAGTGCTCGGGATGCCACGTCTTCCCCAGAGCGGTGATCATCTAGAGACGGGACAAAACCCAGCAAGTCTGTGCCCGGAGAATCTCTGCCACTGAGCCCAGCGGTACAAGGGGGGCCCAGCCGTGTGGGGAAGCATGAGAGGGACCTTCGCATGGGTGATGGGCCCACTCATGCTTTATGAAAACTGGCTTACAGGTATGAATATGCATAACTTAAAGATGCTTTAGACAAAATACCTCACGTAACATCTCCATTTTACAGTTACAAGCTGCTGGGCCTGTGTGGCCTATTTCTGTGCATGTATCATTCTATGATAAGCTAGAAATATGAAGTGTGGATCTGTTTATAATTCTAAATGTGCTAAAGAGAGACACCACTGAGGCCCGGACACATAATGCTCGGTGATCTCAACCAGTGGTACGAGTATCCTTAGGGGTACTTGAGAGAAGTCCGCGGGGTACTTCAACACAATTGAAATTTGGAGAAAACGGAATTTTTGTTGTAAGTTTTACAGCGTTTTATTATTTTTGTACTTTTTACACCCCAGAATTTCATCGCTTGCCTGGCTACGATTAAGTTGTTTAAACAAATGTGTTGCAACGGAAGAAAAAAATTGTGTGTGTCTGAAAACTGTAGGAACTAGGGGGACTTCTAATTTTATTTTTTTTAAAAGGGGTACTTACAATTTTTTTTTTTGAAAAAGGGGTACTTTATTTAAAAAAATTGAGAAACACTGATCTAATTAACAACCTCTGAATAGTTGAACTCGTCCTATAAGCCCAAAGGGAAAGTCATGTGATCATGCCACCTGGAATCCATCTTGAACCTGGTATTTTTCCAGGTGGATGGGGGAAGCCAAACAAAGGATCCCCACCCTGGGGGAAAGTCTATTTAAGCAATGGGTCATCATCAGTCCTTTGTCTTCAACTGGCCTTTGAAACCTCCTCGCCCACCCCAAGAGGATACCTGAAGAACAGTTCAACCCAAGCACCAGTAAAGATCAACTCTGATTGAAGCTTTTGTCTGAGATAAGAACAGCTGTTTAAGGTAAGAATTTGCTTGAATCAAGTTTCTTAGTGGATTAGAACTAGCTAAGCATTTTTTGTTCAGTTCAATGTAGTATCTTACTTTGATCTGTCTGTTTTCACTTGCAACTACTTCAGTCCTACTTTTTATACTGAATAAAAACATGTGTGTTCATTATCAAGCCCAGTGTAAATAATTGTTACCTGGGGGAACAACCACTGTGCATCTCTCTCTTTCATTGATAAAGTGAGTGGATCTGATGAGTTTTCACTGGGTAAAACTTTTACACATGGTAAGGTAGATTTGTTTGGGGTTTTGGACCCTTTTGGGGGGTAGTTTCCTGCATGCTGACCCCTTCCGGAGCTGAAGTGGTTCAGTATCTGTGTTGCTCTGGCGGGGGGTGATAACCCCAATTCTGTGTCTTGTCTGGGGGAGACCAGAGGATCTGGCTGAGAGGAACAGGGTGATGGGGAGTCCCAGACAGCAGGAAGACAGGTGTCAGTGGCATACCAGGGAACAGTCCCAAGGAGATTTCTGTGATTCCACCCATCCCTGCATGGTCCTAGAGATGGTGGATGAGACCGCAGGAGACTCCACTGTAAATAGAAATTTGGGGGGAAAGGAGGGACTGGGGGAAATGGAGGTAGCTCTGAGCCATCCAGAGTGGAAGGAGCTATCCCCGCGGGATGGCGGGACACGCAGATAGCCTCAGAGGCAGCCCCGGGGTCCGCCCCTTCCCCTCTCACCTTCCCAACAATGAGTTTGTGGCAGGAAGCACAGTTGCCCTTGGGTACGGCGGCAAGGCCGAAGTCCTGCAGCTCTTGCGTCAGGTCCCCCAGCAAGCTGTCAAGGGTGCTGCTGGAGGTCGGCCCCACTGCCAACGGTCCCTTGGCAGGTTCCGGCTCCTTGGTGGCAACCGCTGCTGAGATCTGCCACAAAGGAAGAGACAGGGCGGTGACTACGTTTGGTGTCATGTTCGCACCGCGACTGTGCCGGCAGCTGCCCCCTCTGTCCCTCGCCCAGGGAGTTGTTTCTACTGCTGGGGGGCCCCTTCGGCAGGAGAGGAACAGCAGGCTTTGCCATTGCCGGCTGAAAGGGGGGGCAGGACAGGGCCAGGCCCACGCTCAGGAGGGGCCCTGGCACCCAGACCATGGCCCTGCTCCCCCATTCTCCTTGTGTGCCACCCCGAGGCCTCATCCCTGCTCAGCCTCTCTCCCCAAGGCCCTGCCCACCACTCACCCCGCTCTGTCCCCTCTACCCTGTACGAGCAGTGGGTGGGGCCTTGGGGAAGAGGCTGACTGAGGACGTGGTCTCAGGGCAGAGCTGAGGGGCAGAGCCTCGGAGCAGAGCACCGTTGGGGCAGGAGGTAGGGGCTACAGCCCAGCAGCGTGGGACCCCCAAAAGGCTAATCTGGCCCAGGGCCTGCATCTCAACTGAGGCTTTGCAAAGTGCTGCCCCTGGGTCTTCTGGGCTCACGTGGCCAGGACTCACCTTGGACTGCATCTGGCCCAAATGGGTTAAGAGGTCATCCAGCTGCTGGGCAGCCGTGGGAGGAGGCGGCGAAGGAAGGGACAGCTGCGCCACTGGAAGCTCGCTGCAGGGGGAAGAGAGACACCCGCGCTGAACAGCAGAACAGGTCACGGCTTCAAACCCCCTTTGCCCGGCTCCCAGCAGCCAGGCCCTCCCTGCCACCACCAGAGCCCAGGAAACCAAGGGCTTCTCTGGAAGCACGGTGCCCACCCCAGTGGGCATGGAAGCCAAGCGGGGGGCAAGGGACACCCCTAAAGAAAGGAGACAAACACATCTCCCCACCACCAGCGATCGCCAGGCCCACAGAGCTGGTGCTGGGTGCGTCCGCTCAGGAAGTGAGTTAAGATAAACGGAATTAAGGGCTCTGCAATTCCAAATGAGAGCGTCCACATGGGGGTTTCATGCAGTTTAACTCACCCATTTACAAGGTCATTTGGATTAACTTGCCTGAGTGTCCCCATGTAGACAGGCACTAAATACAGTCAGGGACCGGTGAGTGGAGGGCATGGCAGATGGGGATGTGTCTGGGGAGGGAGCTATAGCGTTCAGGGAGGGTTTCCCTCAATAGCCAGGCAGTGAGCAATGGTCACTGAGCTAGTGGCAGGAAGGGAGGAGTGGGGACGGATCTGGATATTTGGAGGGCGAGGTGTACAACCAGCCACTAGTAGAGGAGGAAGGAGAGGGAAAGAACTGGTAACTAGGGAGGGGGTATTCTACCCATGTGCCATCCCCCTTGCCAAGCCACGCCTACACACCCAGGTCCAACCCCCCTTAAGCCACGCCCACGCGTCCAGGTATCACTCCCCCTGTGATGCCCCGCCTACACACCCAGGTCCAACTCCCTTAAGCCACGCCCACACATCCAGTTATCACCTGCTCAGTCAAGCCACGCCCACACACCCAGCTATCACTCCCTCCATGATGCCCCACCCACACACCCAGGTGCAACCCCTGCCTTAAGCCATACCCGCATACCAAGCACACACCCCATAGACAAGCCGTGCTCCCCACCCATATATCACCCCCATGCCCAGCCTGGCCTACAGCCTCCCCAACCACCATCCCCTTTCTCAAGTCCCCCTCACACCACAGACCTCTAGTAGCTGGATATTTCTTGTACAATGCTCAGCAATGACATTTAAATCACTCCTAAGTCAACTATTTTAATGAAAAACTGTAAGGCCTTCAGGCTAGAGGCGGTTTTGCCATGTGTACCACTGTTAGCACAATTGAATAAGGAAAAGTTATTTGAATAAGGAAAAGTTATTTACTCATTCCCATAATATAAGAACTAGGGGCCACCAAATAAAATTTATGGGCAGCAGGTTTAAAACAAATAAAATGAAGTTTTTCTTCACACAGCACACAGTCAACCTGTGGAACTCCTTGCCAGAGGACGTTGAGAAGGCTAGGACTATAACAGGTTTTAAAAGAGCTACATAAATTCATGGAGATTAAGTCCATTGATGGCTATTAGTCAGGATGGGTAAGGAATGGTGTCCCTAGCCTGTTTGTCAGAGGGTGGAGATGGATGGCAGGAGAGAGGTCACTTGATCATCACCTGTTCAGTTCAGTCCCTCTGGGGCACCTGGCATTGGCCACTGTCTGCAGACAGGACACTGGCCTGGATGGACCTTTGGTCTGACCCAGTGTGGCTGTTCTTATGTTCTTATGGGGCAATCCTGATCAAATTCTCTGCTACCCTAACACAAATAAATAATTGACCCACTAGTGCACCTCCTTCCCACCGCACCGTGCCATAGTGCACACTGGGCAGTATAGGGACGCAGCGTTTCCTGCAAATTGTGCACTTGTGCAACCGCTCAGCAGAGATTCCAGTGATTAGTGAAAAAAACAACAAAGGGTCTGGTAGCACTTTATAGACTAACAAAACATATAGAAGCACCCAGAGTTAGGTTTTGTGTTTCGCCTGGTGGTGCACATTCACACGTGCCTCAGTGCATATATAAAATGTTCCACACATGGATGGAGGGTACGTTGGCAGACAGCTGAGAAGGCTTGGGCACACAGGCACCACCTAGTAGCTTGGTGCAGTTTTGCTGCTTTGTGGTCACTACTACCCGTCCATTGGTTATAAGCAGGGGTTGTGGATTCGCTCCACCTCCCGCAGGTGGGTAGGGATGGGGTGGTAAGCCGGTTTGTATAATGGCAGTTCCATTGGTAACTCCTGCTCACTGCTGTGTCCCCAAGCCCCTCCTCCACACGGGTGCATCTGCCACAATTCGGCCTTTCTGTGCCTTGGGATGGGGCTTTATTCGGTGTTCCACCTGCCTGCTTGCAGACTCAGCCCAGAATTAGGACATGTCCAGACTGAAATGGGAACAACCAAAGGGTTGGAAGCTTCTTTATTACTCAGGCTGAGATCCTGCAGAAACTGACCAGGCCACCAGAGAAGGGCTAGAATGGGGCAGTGTCACCTCCACCCAACACTGTCTGAGCCCGGCCGGGGATCAGGGTAGATTAATTTTTCATTAAGCATCCCAGGGGAGAAGGAAGCCATGAGGAGCAGCCGACGAGTGTACGGGAAGGATCGATAAATTAACTTTCCCTTCCCGGGGCCATTCTTACCTGTAGACATTTTTGTGATCTGCTTGTGGGGGCTGAGTGCTTAACACAGGCAGTACCTGGAAACACAAAGAGCAAGGGCACAGATGTGAGGGTCTGCATGGGACAGCTTTCATGTGCTGAGTTCTGCGGGGTCTCAGCCTCTCTGTTGTAGAGGATGGATTTCTGGCGGGTCCCTTGTTTGGTGGCACTGGGAGGAATACCTTACGGGTCCCTGGGGTGACTGGTTGCTCCTTCGGGAGAGCACCCGTCTTGGGTGCTGCAGCGGCTGGTCTCTGCTCACTGTAGTTGTGTGCCAGCAGGCAGTGCTCCTCTTTGGGGCCCTGAGAGCTTTTTTCCAGCTCTGCCAGCAAAGCATCTGAACAAGAAAATCAACTAGAGACAATTAAAACATATATAAACCCCTGCGCCCTCCACACCTTCCTCCCACTGCCCCCGCACCGGCCTTCTCCTGGGAGGCAATTCACATACTAGTTGGCCCTCCACCCGCACATCTCTCTCCCAGTGGGGAGGGGCTGACACCCCCCCAAGCTCTGCTCTCACCAGACTGACAGTAAAAAAAAACAGGACTATGTAGCACTTCAAAGACTAACAAGATGGTTTATTAGATGATGAGCTTTCGTGGACCAGACCCACTTCCTCAGATCAAATAGTGGAAGAAAATTGTCACAACCATATATACCAAAGGATACAATTTAAAAAAAAAACCGAACACATATGAAAAGGACAAATCAAATTTCAGAACAGAAGAGAGATGGGCCGGGAAGGTAAATGTCTGTGAGCTAATGATATTAGAGGTGATAATTGGGGGAAGCTATCTTTGTAATGGGTAAGATAATTAATGTCTTTGTTTAAACTTAGGCATAAAGTGTCGAATTTAAGCATGAATGTCAGTTCAGAGGATTCTCTTTCAAGTGTGGGTCTTTGAAGCAGGATGCAGGTAATCAAGTCGTTGAGACAATGTCCTTTCTGGTTGAAATGGCAAGAAACTGTTTTTTCTTTGTGATCCTGTCTAATATCTGTTTTGTGGGCATTGATCCTTTGGCGAAGTGTCTGAGACGTTTGTCCAATGTACAGGCAGTCCCCGGGTTACATGGATCCGACTTACATCGGATCCCTACTTACAAACAGGGTGAGGCAACCCCGCACTAGCTGCTTCCCCCCAGCAGACCAGGGAGACGCGGAGCAGCTTTTCTCAGCAGACACCTCAGCTTGAGAATAAAGGACTGAGGGAAGTGAGGTGTGGGAGAATAAAACTGAGCTCTGGAGAATGTTTGGCTAGAGTTTCCCCTACAATATGTACCAGTTCCGACTTACATACAAATTCAACTTAAGAACAAACCTACAGTCCCTATCTTGTACGTAACCCGGGGACTGCCTGTACATAGCAGACGGACGCTTTCAGCACATGATGGCATAAATTATATTTCTGGATGCGCAGGAATATGTGTTCTTGATCTTATAACTCACTTGGTTAGGTCCAATAATGGTATCAGCAGAGTGACTATGTGGACAAAGCTGGCAACGGGGTTTGTTGCAAGGGAAGGTACCAGGGTTGGTATTAGTGTGGTATGTCCTGTGGTTGTTGGTAAGAATCATCTTGAGGTTCGGTGGTTGTCTACAGGAGACTATGGGTCTGTCTCCCAGAGCCTCTTGGAGTTTAGTATCCTGTTCCAGTATAGGCTGTAGTTTATTGATAATGTGTCGGACCAGCAAATTACATGTATCTGAGGCGCCAAAGGTTTGCCCTTTGATGAGGCCTGGAAACTGAACATCACTCTATACACTCCAGATCTCACTAGCTTTGCCTCCTTTCTGTTCCTGCAGTTGGGCCTTACCTTTCCTTCCCACTGCTGGGACTCATCATCTGTCCCCAGTACAGCAACCTACTCTTCTCTGACACCACCACTTGTCCCCCTCTGGGCCATCCATCCAAAAGACTATGACTGTTTCCCTTGCCAGTCAGCCTGATGACATCATTCCTTCCCCTTGGAGTCCATCCCCCCTGCCACCATCTTCCTCTCAAAATCAGGCTTCTTGGCCTTTTTTACTCTTGCTGAGTTTTTTAATTTCACTGACATCCTGTGGCAAAGAGTTCCACAGTCTGTGTGGGAAAAGATTTCCTTTTTAACCATTCTGAATTTGCCACCTTTTTAATGTCACTCACCGTGCCCTTTGTCCTTCCATTACTAGTCAGGGGAACAGAAACCCTGCCAAACAGAACTACTGTATCATCCCCCCTTTCTCTTTCCATCGCTGTGTGATCTCCATCCCTTATTGAGGTTAACAACCATACACATCGATCTATCACAACCTCTTGTTCACATCAAGAAGTCCTGTGGCACCTTATAGACTAACAGATTTGTTGGAGCATAAGCTTTTGTGGACAAAGAAAGTGGGTCTGACGAAGTGGGTCTTTGCCCACGAAAGCTTACTGTCCAACAAATCTGTTAGGCTGTGTCTAGACTGGCAAGTTTTTCCGCAAAAGCAGCTGCTTTTGCGGAAAAACTTGCCAGCTGTCTACACTGGCAGCTTGAATTTCCGCAAGAACACTGACGATCTCATGTAAGAAATCAGTGCTTCTTGCGCAAATACTATGCTGCTCCTGTTCGGGCAAAAGTACTTTTGTGCAAAAGGGCCAGTGTAGACAGCTCAGATTTGTTTTGCGCAAAAAAGCCCTGATCGCGAAAATGGTGATCAGGGCTTTTTTGTGGAAAAGTGTCTGTGCCAATCTAGACGCTCTTTTCCACAAATGCTTTTAATGGAAAACTTCCGTTAAAAGCATTTGCGGAAAATCATGCCAGTCTAGACGAAGCCAGAGTCTATAAGGTGCCACAGGACTTCTCATTGTTCTTGCAGATTCAGACTAACATGGCTACCCCTCTGATTCTTGTTCACATCGTTATCAGGCATTTCCTTCTCAGTCATCCCCCAGCCTCACTGCGTTCTCACATCTCCATCTGCAATAAGCCTTGTTTACACTGTGTTTTCTCAGACAAAGGAGCAACTCTTAGGTCTGAGCTGGTGCAATCCGCCTTCCCCTCCGAGGCCACTTGGGTAGCACACAACCTCATTCTAACCACCCTCCAGGCACAGCTGCTAACTTCTGTTTTTGTGGGCAGTGCTTTTGAAGAGGTGTGTGTGGCTGGAGGGATTCTGAGTTTTGTGGGGAGGCTATTTTCAGCATATTTAGACACTTCTTTTATATTCCCATTATTGACTGTGTCTACCTTTGTACCTTTTAAATGTTTTCATTGTTATGAACCTCATAATGACAGTATCACGAAGGTCAGTAAATTAAAATCATTTCAATCAGCTACAAACTGTCTTCACTAATGTCCCCGTTTGAAGACACTGGCGACAAAAGCATGTAGATTAGACTACCCGGCATAGGAAAATGAAGCAGTGATTTAAATAATCACCACTTCATTTAAATTTAAATGGCTGACATCCTGAGCCAATCAGCTGTTTGTCGGCTCAGCGCAGTAGTCTGGACGCTCCATGGTCGACATCAAAGGCATTTGTCGACCGCCCTGTTATGCCTCCTGAGATGAGGTTCACCTGGGAGGTCGACAAATGCCTTTGATGTCGACTGCGGAGCGTCCAGACTACCGCGCTGAGCCAGCAAACAACTGATTGGCTCAGCGCGGCAGCCATTTAAATTTAAATGAAGCAGCGATTATTTAAATCGCCGCTTCATTTTCCTATGCCGGGTAGCCTAATCTACATGCCTCTGTCGCCAGAGGCATATAGTCTAGATATACCCTAACAGGCCTTTGCCAACGTCAGGTATAGACCATCAGTTTCTGAATTTATCGTGTTAGTCTACAGGGCTTTAGTTTAAAATTTGCTGACGTTTATAAAATGACATCTCTAAAAATTGCTATTCCCCTCCCTTGGTCTGCCGTTCGGCATAGGGGCACCAGTTTAGTGGTACTGCGTAGGGCCCCATAAATCCTAAATATGGTCCTGTTTGTAACTCTTTGTTGTCTATTTCGGGCTTACCTGTCTTGAGTAAAACTTAAAAAACAACAAATGGTCTGGTAGCACTTTAAAGACAAACAAAACATGTAGATGGGATCATGAGCTTTCATGAGCACAACCCACTTCTTCAGATGACCCGTCAGATGAAAGTGCTACCAGGCTATTTGTTGTTTTTTAAGTTTTTCCTGTTACAGACTAACTCGGCTCCCCCTCTGAAGCTTTCGTGGGTAGTTCTGTATATTTGCAAACTTTGCCACCGCACTGTTTACCCCTTTTTGCAGACCATTTCTGAATATGCTGAACAGCCCTAATCCCAGACCGGCACAAGCAGCTCCAGGGACAGCTCTATTTACTTCTCTCCATTCTGCAAATGAGCCATTTATTCCTACCCTTATTTCCTATCTCTTCACCTAGGAATGCTTTTGGGATCATCTAATGTGTTAAATTTAATGTAGCCTTTTGTTAGCTTAATCACCCTGCCTCTGTTTATAAACAAGCTCCCTGTCCCAAGGGCAGACAAGATCAGCTGCACAGAACTCATCACATTCCCCACTTAGGCTCTGACTGGCAGGTGCTACGCACCCTCCATTCTTTTTTCATGGGTGTGTGAATCTCAGAGCACCCACCGAGTCCATGCCTGAGCCTCCAGGCTTTGCTTTAACTGGGAAGAGAGGGGTCAAGCTGCAACGGGGCATTAGAGCCGTGGCCACTTCTATTTTGTCTTCTAAATTTGCAATGTGGGGGAAGAGCAAGGAAGTGAAGAGAAAATGAAAAATAGAAATACCCATGCCCCCCAAAGCCTGGCTGCTGCGGTGGCAGCATCAAAGGTCTAACCCAAGTTTGCGGGTTTAACCCAAGTGTCCCTCTCCTTGCTCTTCCCTTGGAAGGGGGTTCACTTACCCAAGTCATCCATTGCTCACAGCTCTCTCTCCCCTTTGCTCTGAGGGGAGCCAAGACGCGTTGGGTGGTAGGATCACAGGGGAAATGAGCGACTGGCTCCTGCAAGCTCTTTCAGTTCCTCTCGTCGGTTGCACTTCCTCTCTGTAGAGGCCGGGGATTTTTTTTATTGTGGCGGGTCACATGTTTCAAATGGAGTGTGATGTGCTCAAATCACTGAGCAGGGAAAGCAGGTAGAGTCTTACAGATCTACCCCAAAGGTGAGCCGGGTGCTTTCTTCCATGGGATCAAGACACTCTGCTGACCTTGTGTGCAGGAAAGCAGTTGTACACCGGGAGGCCATCACTGCGCTCATTCTGGTGGGAATGAATGCGTGGAGAACCCCCCATGGTGGGTGAAAGTCACTCAAAATTTATGGGGACTATTAAATGCTCAAGAAACCACCCTGTAATGTTGATATCTTTGTTACCATTTTATTCCAAGCCTACCCTCTCTGGGGAAAAAGTCTCAGAGGGGTACCTATATTAGTCTGTAACTTTAAAAACAATGAGCAGTTCTGTGGCACCTTAGAGACTTACAACTATATTAGGTCATGAGCTTACATGTCTAAAACCCACTTCTTCAGATGAGTTGGAGTGAAAATTACAGTATCCAGGGTATATATAATAGCAAAAGCGGTTACCTGTCAATTGTAGGACCAGTGTTAAAGAAGCTAGTTAAATCAGATTGGATGTGTCCCATTCATAGCATTTGATGTGAAAATGTGAATATCAAAGGTGGGGGAAATTGCCTTTGTAGTGCGTTAACCAGTTAATATCTTTATTAAATCCTACATAGATCATGGAATGGCAGCTCCAGCTTGATAGCATCCAGGAAGCTGGAGGAATGTGCTCCAAACCAGTTTCTGGCCTAAATGCAGTCCAGAGGTCCCTCGACCTTTGCCAGATTTGCAATCTCTCTCATACACACATACCAGCCTCTGTTCAACAGCAGAAACATTCCACCTAACTTGCTTGCTGTGTGTCCCAGAGCAAATCAGCACAGCCTGCAGGCTGTCCAAAGGAAGCTCTGTAAGAGGATATGCTCATGCATGTAGGACAGCCAGCCAAGTTCAAAACAGAGCAAAGGGGACTTGGGGGATTATGGGCCATTTCTGGAGGCCTGTCAAAATGCAACAGACAATTAAAGTGTCCACATTGGCTCCCCCCAGCACTGTATCCAGAGAGCAGCAAGCTCTACACTTCTCTTTGGTGTGGTTTACCTACAACGCAGCAACTGTGGAGTTTGCATGCAATAAGCGCCTTGCTAGTGTGGACACCGCAGGAGATATAGTGCTTGCCAGTGTAGACTTGGCCTTAAGTACTGACTTGCTGAACCAGGCTAGGCAGAAATACTAACAGCTAGTGAGTTCACTGTTAGTGATCACTTTACAAAACAAAAGACTCCTCATGAAGCTTTACTTAGTGCTGTCTTTGAGCAGTGGGCAAGGGCAGGTTAAATCTGACTAGGGCTCTCAGGTTAGGTCTACACTGTAATGGTAAATCAGAAAAAGAAACGCAATTTGTCAGATGCAAATTGTGTATCTTTTTCTGCTTTACGGTCAAAAGAGGCTTTTCTGAAAGTTGGCGCATCTACACAATGCCAAATTTCGAAAAAAGTGCTCTTTGACACACCCCTTATTCTTCATAAAACTAGGTTTACAGGGATGGCGAAAGAGCGCGTCTGCTTTTCTGAAAAAGTGAACGTGTTCCTTGGATGTGGCATTGCTTTTCCAGGATACCAAAAGCAGTGCAGTCTAGATGTAGTCTGAGATGGAGCCCACACCTTCTGGCAGGGACATCTGTCCACACCTCTTCTTACCTTCACAGAGGTCTGGCATTTGAGCCCCTGGCTTAGCGAGTTCATTTCAGTTGAGGATGGCCCCCTCAGCTAGGCCAGGATAAGCACTGTTCTGCTACCCTTCACTGATACAATAAATATAACAACATTGATAACGTTTCATTACCCCTGAGTGATTTGTAACCCACTTAAGTGATCTGTAACCCAACATCAACCAAAGATGAGAACTTCGACTCTGCTGGATACCTCAGCAGAATGGGAGTATTCAAGTAGTCTTGAAGCCTTTTCCCTTCTCCAGCTAGCTGTCCTGGGAGAGTTCATTCAGATCCCGTTTACTTTAGAATTGTGGGAGCAGAAGGGACCTCAAGAGGTCACCTAATCCACAATAATTTTCGACAGGGGGCCACGACAAGATTTTGGAAAGTGGTCGAGGGCTGCACTCTTCCGTGATATGAATGGAAGAGATGCGGGGTCTGGGATAGAGGTTGGGTGCAGAACGGAGCTTGGAGTAAGGGATTGGTGTGCAGGAAGGAGAGAGGGGTCTGGGCAGGAGTTTTGATGAAGGAGGTGGTTGTGTCCTAGAGCAGGGGACTGGAGTGCAGGGATTTGGGATGTGACCATGGGTAGGAGGGGATTGTGATCTGGGGCAGGAGATTGGGGTGCCAGATCTGGGAGGGGGTATGGGTATAAGAGGTGGACAGAGGGTTTAAGTGTGTTGAGTGGGCGGGGGCAGAGAGTTGGGGCAGGAAAGGGTTGGGGTGCCAGAAGCAGGCTGTGGCCAAGAGACTTACTTGTCAGCTGTCAAACTAGCCTGCCTGCCTGCAGAGCTTAAAATGTTTCCCTGCCAGCCAGCCTGCCTGCTTGCCTGGCCATGTGCTTCATGAATAACTGAGCAGAGGAGAGGGGGCGTGGTTCTTCTTGACTGCCTGTTACTCCAACAAGCACTCCCATTGGATGGGATCTGCCAGAAACAGGCCAATGGGAACGTGCTGAGGACAAAGCCGCTCCTAAAACTTTCCCCTTCCCCCAGTTTTAAAACAGAAACGCAGCCCTGCAGCTGCATTTCTGCACACATGGGGGGCAGCGGGGTAGGCTGGGGAGCCTGCCTGGGGCTCCCCGCTGCCTCCACAGCCCAGATTTTGCCCAGGCCTGGTCTAACCTGTTCTAACAATCTCCAATGATGGAGATTCCACAACCTTCCTAAACAATGTATTCCAGTGTTTAACCACCCTGAGGGTATGTCTACACTACCCTCCTAGTTCGAACTAGGAGGGTAGTGTAGGCATACCGCACTTGCAAATGAAGCCCGGGATTTGAATTTCCCGGGCTTCATTTGCATAAGCGGGGAGCCGCCATTTTTAAAACCCCGCTGGTTCGAACCCCGTGCAGCGCGGCTACACGGGGCACGAACTAGGTAGTTCGAACTAGGCTTCCTAGTTCGAACTACCGTTACTCCTCATTTCACGAGGAGCTTGGAGTAAGGGATTGGTGTGCAGGAAGGAGAGAGGGGTCTGGGCAGGAGTTTCAAACTAGCGGGGTAGTGTAGACATACCCTGAGTTAGGAAGCTTTTCCTAATGTCCAGCCTAAATCTCCCTGGCTGCAATTTAAGCCCCATTGCCTCTAGTCCTATCATCAGAGGTTAAAGAAAATAATTTTTCTCCCTCCTCCTTTTAACAACCTTTTAGGTACTCGAAAGCTGTTATAAAGTCCCCCCTCAGGCGTCTCTTTTTCCATACTAAACAAACCCAATTCTTTCAGTCTTCCCTCAGCTCATGTTTTCAAGACTTTTAATCATTTCTGTTACTCTTCTCTGGATCTTTTCCAATTTCTTCACATCTTTCCTGAAGTGTGGTGCCTGGAACTGAGCACGATACTCCAATTGAGGCCTAATCAGCACAGAGTAGAGCGGAAGAATGACTTCTCGTAACTTGCTTACAACACTCCTGTTAATGCATCACAGAATGATGTTTGGTTTTTCTTTTTCTGCAACAGCATCACACTGACTCATACTTAGCTTGTGTCAAATATGACCCCTTGGCCCCTTTCTGCTGTACTCCTTCCCAGACACTCCCTTCCCATTTTGTATGTGTGAAACTGATTATTCCTTCCTCAGTGGGTACTTTGCATGTATCTTTATTGAATTTCATCCTGTTTACTTCAGACCATTTCTCCAGTTTGTCTAGATCATTCTGAATTACAGTCCTATCCTCCAAAGCACTTCCAGTCTCTCCCAGCTTTGTATCAATGTACTCTCTATGTCATTATAAAAATCATTGCTGAGGATACGAAACAGAACCAGTCCAAAAACAGATCCGTGCAGAACCCTAATCATTATTCCCTTCCAGCATGACTGTGAACTGTTGATAACTACTCTGTGGGAATGGTTATCCAACCAGTTATGTACCCACTTTATAGTAGCTCCATCTAGATTGCTTTTCCCTAGTTTGTTTATGAGAAGGCCAAGCAAGACCATATCAAATGCCTTACAAAAGTCTATATACCACATCTATTGCCTCCCCCTTATCCACAAGGTTTGTTACCCTGTCAAAGAAAGTTAGCAGGCTGGTTTGACATGATTTGTTCTTTACAAATGTATGCTGGCTGTTATTTATCACCTTATTACTTTCTAGATGTTTGCAAATGGATGCCTTAATTATTTGCTCCATTATCTTTCCATGTACAGAAATTAAGCTGATTGATCTGTAATTACCTGAGTTGTTCTTATTTCCCTTTTTATAGATGGGCACTATATTTGCCCATCTATAAATGTCAAAGTCATGCCAGGACTATTTATCATCTAGACCAGGCATGTCATACTGGCATCTGGGGAGGCCGCATGTGACCCGATGGAAATTTTTTGCGGCCTGCCAGAGCATTTTTATAAAAGAACGACGTGTGGCCCACTGGCCGCTCAGAGCATGCCAAATGCCTGCTCATGGCCAGCCGGGCCACTCTGCACCGCAGCAACTGCTCACGGCCGGCTGGGGTGCTCTGGGCATGCACTCATGGCCCACTGCACACTCCAGCAGGCACTCACAGCTGGCCACTGTTCTCACGCCGCCCTAGCACCTCAGGCGGCAACATCAACTCTGGGACCCAGGTATTAGGTTGAAGGAGAAGGGGGGCTGGGAGAGCCTGGCTCTGGGGGAGGAGGAAGGCATTAGGTTGGGGGGGAGCCTGGCTCTGGGGGAGGAGGGAGGAATTAGGTTTGGGGGGCCTGGCTCTGGGGGAGTGAGGGGGGATTGGGTTAGAACGGGGGTATGGGAGTGCCTGGCTCTGGGGGACAGGAAGGTAATATTTTGATTTTTATTTATTTATTCCCAAATAAAATCACAAAATGTATATTAATTGTACATCAATAAATGTTAATTTTTTGCAATTGCATGAATAATTATATTTTTATGCAAAATCTCAAACTTACAAAGTATCTGACATTTTCACAGAAGCCTGTTCTATTTGATTAACCATGGTCTATACTTGTTTTTATTTCAACAAAACAAGTTATATATCATATACAAAATTTAAAAGTACCTTACATTTATATTTAAATGAAGGTATTGGTGCCTTCTGCCTGGCACCTAAAATGTGTGTGTGTGGGGGGGGGGAGGTGTTCGTTTTTTGTTTTTTGTTTTTGTTTTTTGCTCAACAAACCATCTGGGAACCATAGGTGGCCCTGAAAGCTATCTGTTTTTGTTGTGTGGTCCTCAGGAGGCTTCGAGTTTGACATGCCTGATCTAGACCATCCTTCACAACTGTTTGTCTAACCTGCTCTTAACGATCACTAGTGACAAAGATTTTAGAACCCCCCAAGCAACTTATTCCAGGACTTAAATACCTTGACAATTAAGAAGTTTTCCCTAATATCCAACTTAAATTGTTCTTCCTTCAATTTAAGCCCATTGCGTCTGGCCCTAAACTCAGAATTAACAAGAACAATGTACCTTCTTCCTCCTAAGGGATGCTTCATTGTATTGTTCCACATTAGAAGGAGGAAAAGTGCCATACTATTTATTTTATTTATTGCATTTGGGAAAGCACTCTGCTTTACCTGACTTAGCCACTGGGTGTCAGGGTAAGACAACAAAAGAGACCAGGATCTCAAACTTGCTTTCGTGATTTTACTCCCTCTTCCCACTGAGCTAAAACAAAAAACAGGAGTATGTAGCACTTTAAAGACTAACAAGGTAGCTTTCATGGGCCAGACCCACTTCCTCAGATCAAATAGTGGAAGAAAATTGTCACAACCATATATACCAAAGGATACAATTAAAAAAATGAACACATATGAAAAGGACAAATCAAATTTCAGAACAGAAGGGGGATGGAGGGGGGGGGGGAAGGTAAATGTCTGTGAGCTAATGAGATTAGAGGTGATAACTGGGGAAGCTATCTTTGTAATGGGTAAGATAATTAATGTCTCTGTTTAAACTTAGGGGTAAAGTGTCAAATTTAAGTATGAATGACAGTTCACCATACGATCCCTTGTCTATAGCCAAGCCCTTCGATACAACCGCATCTGCTCTAATCCCACTGACAGAGACCAGAAACTTCAGGATCTCTACCAAGCATTTATAAACCTCAACTACCCACCCGGAGAAATAAAAAAGCAAATTGAAAGAGCCAGACGAATACCTAGAAACCATCTACTTCAAGACAGACCCAAGAAAACCAACAATAGAACACCACTTGTCATCACCTACAACCCCCAACTTAAACCTGTCCAACACATTATCAATAAACTACAGCCTATACTGGAACAGGATACTAAACTCCAAGAGGCTCTGGGAGACAGACCCATAGTCTCCTATAGACAACCACCTAACCTCAAGATGATTCTTACCAACAACCACAGGACATACCACACTAATACCAATCCTGGTACCTTCCCTTGCAACAAGCCCCGTTGCCAGCTTTGTCCACATAGTCACTCTGCTGATACCATTATTGGACCTAACCAAGTGAGTTATAAGATCAAGAACACATATTCCTGCTCATCCAGAAATATAATTTATGCTATCATGCGCCGAAAGTGTCCGTCTGCTATGTACATTGGCAAAGACACTTCGCCCACAAAACAGATATCAGACAGGATCACAAAGAAAAAATCGTTTGCCATTTCAACCAGAAAGAACATTGTCTCAAAGACTTGATTACCTGCATCCTGCTTCAAAGACCTTTTCAGACCACACTTGAAAGAGAATCTTCTGAACTGTCATTCATACTTAAATTTGACACTTTACGCCTTAGTTTAAACAAAGACATTAATTATCTTACCCATTACAAAGATAGCTTCCCCAATTATCACCTCTAATATCATTAGCTCACAGACATTTACTTCCCCCCCATCCCCTTTCTGTTCTGAAATTTGATTTGTCCTTTTCATATGTGTTCTTTTTTTAAAATTGTATCCTTTGGTATATATGGTTGTGACAATTTTCTTCCACTATTTGATCTGAGGAAGTGGGTCTGGCCCATGAAAGCTCATCACCTAATAAACCATCTTGTTAGTCTTTAAAGTGCTACATAGTCCTGTTTTTTGTTTCAGCTACACCAGACTAACACGGCTACATTTCTATCACTTTTCTACTGAGCTGTGTGTACAATTTGCTGTAACTGACCCTGATAGATAATGAGTTGAAACTGTGAAGAAAAGGGCATGAGGGAATGTCAAATTCATGACTCTTGTAACCAAATACTAAAGCCAATGCATGCTCCTCAAACATCATCCCAACACTCAGTGAGACTTTATAAAACATATCTCAAATGTATCTAGTCATTTTACATTAAGGCTGGAACTTAAGCCTCTACCCTCCTAGATCAGATTCCCTCCAATGAAATGCTACAGTGCTTGCTGAAACACTATTCCAAACCCTATGCTCCATTGCCAAAGACACTCATAATCCTACCCCATGGATCCCTCACATTAAGGTCACTCCCAATCTAGTATCATGACCATCCTTCCCTGAACTCTGCTAGAGTGATCCACCACCTAGTATAACAGCCCAACATCTCCCTCAAAGCCCAAACCATAAAGGCTCCATTGAAGCACAATCAGCAACCTTGGCTCCCAGATCAAATGCCACTCAATCTCCTGCTCTAAACTTATCCTCTCTATCTAAAGCAATGAGTTTCCCTGCCTCTCCCTCCCTCCCCCCCCCCCCCCCATGAGTTCCCAGGCCTGAGCTTCTAATCAAATTGCCAGCTAGGGGAAGAACAGGGTTTTACATGGGGAAAGGTAACTGCCTGAGATAGCACAGTAACTAGGTGTTGAACAGGGGAGGAGAAACTGGAGCTTAGAGCAGAGACTTGTTCATTCCCACCACAGATTATTCCACACCTCACGGGAGCTGCCCCCAGCAGTCCACTCCCACTCCTGCTCAGCTGTCAATCTGACCCCCACTCCTGGGCTAGCTCCATCCTCCACAACTGCCATCCCCAACTGCCATAGGACGTACTCTCCAATGTTCCATTGCTGCTCAAGTCACAGCCCCATTCGACTGTCATCCCCAATGGTACAAAGCCCAGGGGGACATAAACGGAGGCCTACAGAGCTACCTGGCAGTGAACATCTCCTTGGAAGTGGTCCTGCATGGAGCTGGACCATGGACACTACAAATATCATAGCACCCATAACAGTTAACATGTGACACCAGCTCTTGCATTCGCTCTCCCCACAGCTGCTACTGTGTTGATTCAGTCCTGGAGTGGGAAGTTTTTGGGTAGGTTCCTATCAGAGATGAGTTGGTGCCCTATGATATGTGTTAAATTATCCAGTGTCTCTAACAGGGATGACACAGTCTTATCTTTTGATTTTTTCTGGAGGGGAGACCTTGACCAGCCAATTGTCTAAATAGCAGAACACATGCATTCCCCTCTACATAAGCAGCCTACAGCTACTGCCAAGCATTCATGTCTACACTATGTGCCACAGATGTCCAAGACACCGGACATGAAACTTGGTTGTTTTCCTACCTAGAAATGTTTTTTCTAAACATTTTCCTGTTGATTCAGCCTGACTGATGTTAGAAATGTTGGGAGCTATAGTGCAGATAAGATGCTGCCAGCATCTATAAACACTATGTTATGAAACCAGGCACAGGTACGTTTAACTAGCATTCAAAATTGAGTTCAGGGCGACACAAAAGTTCTTTGAATCATTTCTAATGTTCATATATTAGTCTGTGTTAAAGCTCTAATCAATTAAAAACAAGGCAAAAAGAATTTTTTTCTATCTTTCATTCTTCCTTGGAAGTTTGTCTTTTGCTATCCCCTTTCACTCAGCAACTCATGCAACTTGGTTTACTGCAAAATAAAGACATCACAGATCCTATGAACATGGGAATTACTGAGCTGCAATTTGAATCTTTTTTTCCTCCCCCAAGCAGCTGAGAGGCAGCACTGTAACAGCTTTAACCAAGACAATGTAGCTGTGTACTAAGTGGAAAGTGTGTTCCTAGATCTTGTCTAGGTAGAGGAACTCGATCGGCATAGCTCACCCAGTATAATTTAGCTATTTAGGAATAAAGCTCCTTTGTAGTCACACTATTCTGAAATAAGAGCATTTGTATCAATAATTACTTTGCAGCCAGAACCAAACAATTAATCTAGAAGTCACTTACGTTGGCAAAGAGAGTATTTGCATGGGGGAATTATTCCAGAATAACTATAACAGAATAATTATTTTAGAATAGCTGTACAAGACTTTAGAGAAAGACATGTTATTTGTACCTGCTTGGAAAACAGCAGTGATACCAGAGAGAACTGTAATTTAAATGGAGAAGCACTTAAGATTTTTCCTTGAAAGGGAGAAAAATTTTTAATTTAAAAATTTGGGGCAAGGAATTTTGTCAAAAAATGAGCACAGAAGTGGATCTTTATGGAACATGAGTATCAAACTGAAAACGTGAACAAAGCTTTGCAGATCACTTATAAAAAATGCTGGTGACCCAGTCCTACACTACGACACCCAACATTGCTGCCACAAGTGGAACCAGTAAATTGCCTTGGGATAAACTGAGCTAAAGCTTCTGCAATGTCCTACGCATGCAACGAGCTGCCTTCCTTTAGAAGTGGTGGGAAGGTTTCCAATATAATTATCTTGAAGTCTTTTGGCCCAATACAAATGTGGGTCTCCAGATGTACAAGGAATAAAGCCCCTTCTCTGTTTCATGCCATGGCATGTCCTCAAGGGCTCTCATTTCCATTGTGCGGCAGCTCTTCATGATAAGATGGTGCCCCAGAGCATTCTCAAGGAGGGAGAGCTGGAGAGTTTTTGAAAATCATAACCATGTAACTTCACCAAACAATACTCAGGACGGTCCTGACAGGCTACTGAACCCAGTTAGCTGGCTAAATGTTCTGGAATTCTTCAAAGTCCCTGTGGTTTTTTATGTCTGTAGAAAGATGATTGCTGTATACTACAAATTCTGCCGAGAGTGGGTACCTATATAGAAAGATACCGAACACTCTTGAAACCAAGTGTCAAAGTAAATCTGGCTTCTGAAGAGGAGTCTTCCCCTCCCCACCTGCATGGTGGTGGGTAAAATTCTGAGGAGCAGTGTACACCAACCTAAGAAATGGTGAGGGGCCAGCCTCTCCTTCGCCTTTTGTAAGGTGGACTCCACCTGTTCTCCGAAAAGGTTCTCTCATCTGTAGGGTAAGTTCTCATGTTTTTTCTGGATCTCCTGGTAGAAGCCAGAGGACTTGAACCAAGCACATCCATGAGTGGTCAATCCAGAGGCAGCAGCTCTCACTATTGTAACACCCACAACAAAGTCTGCTTGGCCTTGACACAAAGTGGTTTTGGAACTCGTGGTGTTGAATCTGGAAAAGAGACTTTGGCCATGTTTACCTGGTAATTCATAATGAAAGAGTTGCAAGGGAGGGGGTATACCCTTTATCCAAATGAATTTAAGTATCAAGGCACAGGATTCAAGGGTACAGCATCACACATTGGATCAATCTTCTCTCTAGCCATCACTGCCTCAGCTACCATGCTCTTGGCATGAGGACTAGAGATGTAACCAAAAGTGTCTTCAAAGAGCATGTATTTCCTCTCGCTGTCTTTGAGACAGAGGCTGCAGCATGGGGTGTCTGTCACACTCTCTTCATTAGCTTATCAAAACAGGGTGCAGGCAGGGCCTGGTAACTATGTTAGAAGGGGGCCGGTGATCCAAGTACTTGTCAGGGATGCTCCTTGTAGTTTCCTGCAACAGAATTAAATCAAAATCAGGCAAGTTTAGCCAGCTGTTTCAAAACCAGGGGGAAAGTCAGATTTTTCTAGTGCAGGGCCTCTAGTGAACAGCAGGACAGTGAAATACTTGACATGTAGGGTTGCCAGCTGTCCAGTTTTGAACTGGAGAGTCCAGTATTTGAGCTTTCTCTTCAGGAATCAAATTGAGAAAACATAACTGAGAAAATATAAATGTCCAGTATTTTCTAACTAAGATGTAATGTAGATTGTGATGTCATGTCAAATGTGTCTGGTATTTTTATGGAAACCATCTGGCTACCCTAATTGATGTGAAATGAATCATCTTGCCCCCCTCCCCCCCAAGCTGGTGAAAGTGGGTGAGGCTGGGGGAGAGCGGGGGGGGGGGGAGAGAAGGGCTGGGGGCGGGGCAGAGAAAGTTGGCAAGCCTGGCTACTCCCCACAGCCCATAGGATGGAGAGGGGGCAACAGGAGACCCCAGGCCCAGCCCCCCCAAGCCAAGGCCGCAAGGCGCAGGCACAGGATTTGCTTAGCGATGACCTCAGCAGCGCTCGACCCAACTTCCGGTTTAGAGTCGCCTCAGCGCCGGCTCCCGGGCCTACCATTCCCACAATGCCCTGGGAATCAGAGCGCATGGGCGGGAGCGGAAGTGGTCCAACGTTCCACAAGCCCCGCCCTCCTTGCGCCGGCCGCCATTTTGTCACCGACTTTCACCCGTCGCCTGACGGGTCTTTTTTTTTTTTTTTCTTAAAGGAGAAGCGACAGCCAAAAAAAAAAACCTCCCCCCCCCGCTCCGGTTCCGCGAGCGGCAGGGACGGTGCGGGAGCCAGAGAGGGGAGGGTCTCGGGGGCGTCCGGCTCCCTCGCGGCCTCTTCCACGGACCAGGGACTCGGGGGAACCAGAGGGGCCCAGAATGCGGCGGGGGCGGTAGGAACCACGATCGTAACAGCGGAGCGGGGCGGTGAAGCCATTGCGCGGTGCGCGCGCCACCCCCCCCCCCCCTCCAACCGCACGCGACAGGGGCTCCTGGCCAGAGGAGGTGAAAAGGTCACCGAGTTCGGCGCGAGACGCGACTGTTAATCGGCGGAGCGAGGGGGGAGGGTGCGGGAGGCGCGCGCGCACTACAGTTGAGAACATTGATTGCGCGCGCGTTCCCGGGGAGTTGTGCTCGCCGATTGGCGAGCGGTGCGGCGCGGGGAACAAGCAAGTTGAGGTTGCTCATTGGTCAGTTCGGGGCGGAGGGCGTGGCGGGTCCCGGTCCTTGCTGTGTGATTGGTGCGTGGCGGGGGCAGGGTGGAGAGTCTCGCGCCTAGGCCGAGGCGGACGCCGGCTCCTGATTGGCTGCGGTCGAGCCGGCGCGGCTGCGTAGGGCGGGAGTGGGCGGGGCGCCGCGCGCCGTCGGGGGAGGAGCGAGGAGGAGCAACCGCCGCGGCCCCCTCCGCTCGCCGCCCCGATGCCGGGGGGGACCGAGCTGCCGGGGGGCGCCGCGGAGCAAGCGGAGACTCAGGGCCCGCCCTCCGCCGCCGCCGGCCGCCGCCGCCCCCCTGCCCCCGAGCAGGCGGAGGAGTCCGGGGGCAGCCGGGTGCTGAGGGGAGGCCGGGAGCGGGGCCGGGCCGCCGCGGCGGGAGCCGCAGCCGCCGCCGCCGCCGCGTCCCGCCGCAGGAAGGCTGAGTACCCGCGGCGCCGGAGAAGCAGCCCCGGTGCCCGCCCGCCCGAGGAGTCGGAGCCGCCACCGGCAGCTGCCGCCCCGCCGGGAGCCGGGGGCAAGAAGGGGACCCCGCGCCCTGCGTGAGTACCGGGCCGCGGAAGTACCGGCACGTCGGCCCCTCGCCCCAGCGCTCCCCTGGTCCCCGCTCTCTCTCCCACCCACACTGGGGCGGGGGCCGGGGGTGGGCTCCCCACAGCTAGAGAGAGACGCACGTTGGCGGGCACGGGGCTCTGGGTCTCCCCTCACAGCTACACACGCATTAGGGGCGATGGGACTCAGGGTCTCTCCCGACACACACCGAGGGGGACTCCGGAACCAAAACATGGACAGACGCACGGAGCAGGGAGGGAGCGATTCTCAACATCCACTTGTGCTTCACTTCTCTATGTTTAGATATGGCTTCACAATACAAGAGTGTTGCCTTCTGGGAAGAGTGCAACTTGTTCTATTCTGCAAACAGTGAATTGCTAGTTAAAGGCGTTGAATGAAGCCTGTGATAATTTTGCGACTACTTGAGTAGTGAAGGAGGGGCTTGAAAGCTGCATGAACATAGGAATGGTCTACATGAGAAAATTGTGCTAGTTGAGATTTCAGTTCATGCCTTGGTGAGAATCCATAGGACTTGCTCTTGTAGACAAACCCCCTACAATCACAAAAGTTCTCTTGTTAGCGTGCATTTCGGGTAGCAATTATATTTCCATGTAAGAAAGCCATGAATCTTACTCAGTGAAGCGGGGAATCCCACGGAGAAACTGCTAGTTTCATTTGAAAGTTTAAAAATCAGCATTTCAAGATAAGGGGATGTTTCTTTTGCAGGAGCTACCCACACAGTTTACAAGTTGAGCTCACTTTGTTCAATGGGCTTGAATATATGTGTTAATATGGCATAATAAATTTGTTGCTGATATTTCCTTTTATATTTCTTTCAGGTGTGCACATAAAACAGCTGGTAAAGGTAAGATTTGAATGCCTCCTTTATTCTAATGTTGTTTATTATTAACATGTGGTATCAGGGAAAAGGAAACAAATCTTCCTTAAGGCAGTCTTCCATCTGATGCATCTTACATGTTAAGAAAACATTTCATGTTTGCTTCGTGTTGAATATTGCTATAGTTCTGCAAAGCTCCACTCAAGATTGGGATCCCATTGTGCTAGGCTACATACAAATTCAGCCCTGGACCTGAAGAGCTTACAAAGTCCTGGTTCTCATCATTTTCATCTCAGGCTCTGGTGTGACACATGAAAGATGCAAGGAGAAGGATGTATTCCAATATAGAGATTTGTATATGCATATATCTATTTTTTTCTCTTGTAAATGGTTGTCACCTAGCCCTTTCTGCCTCTCAGTGGATATTTTTCTAGGTACTGCAGCAGAGATGACTGAGGAGAGATTTGGAGAAGGTAGTGGTCTTGTGGTTCAATTCATGGAGACCATTATGTGCAAAAAGCTGACATGACTGCTCATTGCTGATAGTAGTGACTCAAGGGGCTGATAGAGGCTTCCTCCTGCTTCTTGAAGCATTTTACAAACAAAGGGTTAACTAGTGTTTGACAGGCTTGAAATGGGCAGCTTCACAGAATGGGAAATCTCCCAGCAAACTCAGATTTCAGAGACTATATATATGTAAAAATAGATCACTTTTCTCTGCTACAGCTTTCAGTTTAATTTTTTGTAGGCATATGTAGGAGTGCTTAAAAGCAGGTAATGGGATAAATGTATTTTCTTTTCCAGTGGTTATACGGTTCCCCGCACCCGCGGAGCAGGGCAGGAGCCTGCATGTGAACGTTAACCGATAAATCCAGGCTTATTGGTTAACTGTTTTAACTTTCATGTTCCTAATTGGCATTTTTGCCCAAAATCTTGGGGCGCATCTATTCAAATGATGTGCTGCAACTTTCTATTAGCAGTAATCTGTGTTGTCTGTTGTAGGCAGACAATAGCTGAGGAGGAAAAGGAACAATTATAGGATGCAGTATTAACAAGCAATTTAAGCCATGGATCCTAGGCACATAGTAGATCTTAAGAAGGGAGAACCCATGAGTCTTTTTAGAGTTCAATCCAACTGGGAGTAAAGTCACTCTTCTACCTACCAAATGATAAACTAATTCTGTGCTGATTCACAATGTGTGCTTATGAATTCATTTAGCATATACAGCTCTAATACATGCTCACATTTTAGAATGTAAAGAACGTAATGATGTAAGTTGAGTTAGTGCCTTCTACGTCAGAGTTTAAGGTTGCTGGAATGTGTAAGAGGAATATCATTGCTATTTACTGAATGTATGAATTGTAACTGAATGTTTATGTAAACTATTTTATTTGTCACTTCAATCTCTTAAATGTGTAGTCTGTTTTTAAGTGATCATGCTGTTAAGTTGGCATGATTACACCTTTAATTGCTTAAAACTTTGCTTCAGATTTAAATTTCCCAAGCTTAGTTTGTCTAAAAAATTATTTTTTTTTAAACTTTGAGTAATGAATTCTTTAGCTGCTCTTTAATGTAAAACTGAGGGGGGGAGGGGTGCTCTCCATATTGAAATTCTTGTGCTATTTTGTATGAATCAGCCCTAAAGCCAAAATGGAAAAGTTGAAATTTGTAATAAACCTAAATGAAGAGCTGTGCCTGGCCTTTTTTGATAGGAAAACTTGCTTTGAGTTTTTCACCTCTTAAATTCCTATTCCAGGTAAGAGCAGTTACTTTTTGTAGCTAAAGCATCCATGAAAGTAACTATGTTTCACTTAGTATAATGGTTTCCGAGGCCATGGCTGGGACCATAGACACTATGATAGTACAAACGTGCAGTGTATAATATTTGTACTGAATGAACTTGGGAGAACATGGCAACATCCTGTCAACTATATTACTGAGCATTGGCAGGAATGTTTGGGTCTGGGGAAAAGTTAAAGATGTACAGAAATTACCCGTAGTCTGATTGATCTTAACTTGGTAGTATGACAGCAGATTAACCTGGTATTGCTCAGGTGTGTAACTGAAGAAGTGGTTGGAGGAACAACAGGAGTGGGGGAAGGAGGGTATGGCCTGGCCCCATGAGGAACTGAGGAGGGAGTAAGGAGGAAACCTCCAGTCCTGTGAGGAAACGCAGGAAGGGGAAGGGGGGTGATGAGAATCCTCATGGGTGACGGGGGAGAGGGGGAAAAATCGTAGGCCCTATAGGAGCCTCACAGCAGTGTGTGGTGGGAGAGTGGGCGGAATAGCCACACACTCATGTGGAATGATGGGGGAGGGGGAAGGAATTCCCAGGCTCCATGGTGGGGAAGGGTAATCCCCAGGTCCTGTAGCTGTGGGATGGGGAAGAGGAACCTTACCCATAGAAGGTGGCATGGCGGGCAACATGCAGAGCCCCATCTCCAGCTGGTCAGTCTCATGTTGGAGTGGCTGTTCCCAGTGCTCACTCCCTGCCCCTACTGCTAAATGTGAGGATTGCATCCCTCCTTTCAGCCCCTGCATGTTGTGCGGGAAGCCCCATTCCCGCCACTTCCCGTGTTCCCGGCACAACCAAACCCTGACCTTGCTTTGTTAGGGTAAGAGGAAGCTGCCTACCAAACTTGGTGGCCTACTAAATGGTTACAGTGAAGGGGTTCTTGCACAAACAGATGGACAGACATTTCATTTCTAAAATATATAGAGAGAGAATTTGTGCATCTTTATGCACTTTTATTATGTTGGCACTTAATTATCACATTAAATAAAATATGGTATACATTTTTTAATTTAGATTTGTGGGTTTTGTTGTTTTTAAATTTGCAGACTCCTAAAAAGTTTCAAATGGACATGCAGACCTCTTTGGGAATCTTAGACATAGTCTGTGGACCCACCCCAGGAGTTCAGGGAGCATAGGCTGCACACTATTCATTTAGAGATGTGTATACGGTATCTTGTAATGGCAATTGAAAACAGAATAAACCATATGTACACAACATACATCTTAAATATTCTACTGAGAAGTATAAATTTTCTGCAGTATTTAAGTCTCCAAAATTATAGCTCAATAAGCTCTTCAGACTTGAAATATGTAGTTTATGGGTGCAAACAGAATTATTTAATGCATTTATTACAATAGTGCTTAAGAATCAACCAAAAGAAGGACCTAATTGTGCTAAGCATGCATAGAATTGTAGATTGCCCCTACCCTACAAAGTTTGCTGTCTAAATAGATGGGATAGACCTAGAATAGGAGAAGGGGGTATAAACAAGCAGAAGGAACCATGGAATGGCAGAATTATTAATATGAAACAAGTGAACTTAGACTATCAGTAAAAAAACAAAAGGAATTGCTGTCAGTAAAATGAGTATTTTGTAAAAGAACAAAAGGTGTAATGTGTAAGGGCTCACCAGATCGTTGACTTAGGCACAAAGGTTTGCGTGTGTGCATCCGATAGCAAGATTGTGGGCAGGTTAAGGTTGAAGAAGGTACGTATTATATTTCAAAGTCAGCCTTGATTATTGTATTTCCTGGCTTAGATACTTTATCATACAACTGTAAATAGTATTCTAGTATGTCTTACAACAGCCATTCTCAAGCTGGGAGTCATGATACTTCGATATTACATGGGGTACCGCAAGCTGTCAGCCACCACCCCAAATCTTGCTTTGCCTCCAACATTTATAATAGTGTTTATAAGTTAAAAAAAATTACATTTAAGGGCATCACACTCAGACTTGCTGTGTAAAGGGGTCATCAATACAAAAGTTTGAAAAACACTGCTTTATAGGATGATGGTATTTTGAGATGGCTTTTGTACAGGTACTCCTTTAGTTTTATTAACTTTAGTATAATTAGTAAGTCCTTTTTATATAGTTGTTTAATTGTGAGTTTTCATAAATCCTAATGTCCGTATAGTTAATCTGTGTACTATAGTTCATATACAGTTTCTCACAGGTTTAGATAATCCCATGATAAATGTTAACTCTAACATTTTAGTTAGAACCCCAGTGTTGGAAACTACTGGGTTCTATATTTCATAATTAAATTTAGAATCTTGCTTTTCCACCAATTGAAAATTAACCTCATAAACTGAACCTGTTAGTCGTGCAGGTAGTGATTCCTTTAAAGCTACAAAGCTGCTTTCTCTCTACCCACTCCCATCCCACCATTCATCTGACATTACTCATTGATATATTTTCAGCTAAAATTTTACCTCTCTGGTTTCTGCCAGAAATTGGGTGTTTTTGGAAAGTTTGAGTAAAATCCTTTCACCAGCTAGAACAGTCACATACAAGTGATAAGCAAAAAAATAAAATAAAATAAATAAAAGCCCGTCCCTGACTTGCCCATCAAATGAGAATCAGAAAAAAGACACACCTCAATCATGCAATTCTGGATGCCAGGGTTCCCCTCGCCCTCCTGCCCCACAGACGGGGAGCTGCCAAGTTTCAGGATTTCCCATCAGGGTCTGGGGAGGGGCTCTGGATGGGAGGTAGGTTGCAAGAATGGGTGGGAGATAGGGTGCAGGAGTGGGCTGGGCAGGAGGAAGGAAACAGGTGCGTGGGCTGGGCAGGAAGGAGGGTTCAGGAGTAGAGTGGGGGGTGGGAAGAGAGGGAGGGGACAAGGGATTGGAAAACTTACTTGACATACTTGGGGTGGGGGAAGGACAGATAAATAGCTCCATCTGGCCCTGCACTTTCAGGCTCCACCACCCCTTGCCATTCCCATTGACTGTGGTTCCCAACCAATACGAGTACAAGGGTGGAGCCTACAGGCTCCTCTGCTGGCTTCCTTGCGCTGCCATTCTCCCAGCCAGGGTGGGGGGAATGGCAGTGCACAGAGCCAGACACACGGGCTTTAGTGCCAGCTCCCCACTGCTTCCCTCCTGCAGCAGGGGGAGGAGCCCTAGCAAATCAAGGGAAGCCAGGGTCAGACCCTGCCCATGGGCCGTAGGTTCCCTATCCCTGAGCTAGAAGTTTTGAATGAAGTACTTCTCATATCTTTAAAAAAAAAATTGTGTGCGCTAAGCTAGAGAGCGAAGGGAGATAATACCTGAACTTCTAAAATGTAAATAAGGCCTTAAATGATCTAGAAGTGCTTTGCTAAGCTGGGGGAGAGAGGGAAGATATGAATATTTGAAACTTCACAACTAAATATTTGCAGAAGAAATATGTATAAAGATGCTAACATGGCATTTAATGATTGAATCACTGCATTTGTATGTAGCTTAAGGGTTCAGTTACTGGTCACAAAATACATATGCTTTGCCGTCAGTCTTTAGTGTTGTAAGCTGCACAAGGAGATTCCTTCCCCCGCCCCCCCCCTTGGAAAAAGAAACCAGTATTTGTGGGCCATTGAATTTGGAGTGTCAGACACTCAGTCGTAAAAATCTGTTGCTATTGTTAGTTGTACAAATGTTTAACACAGTTCTATTTTCTATTTGTTCCCTTGTACGTTGCAACCCCGTAGAGAGATTATTTTAAGGCATGCCCCCTTTCTACCCATCCCCTTTAATTAACTGGTAAAACAATATATTTAACCAGTTAGTCAATTAAATGATATTTTACATCCCAAATATAAATTCCCTGTAGGGGCCTGAGGAGCTCATGTGGTCCACTACTGTGTGCATATGGGGCCACAAGCAGCCGCTGGGCTGAGAACCACTGCATTAATGGGATTTTTCAATCAAAAAGGAAGCAGGTGAAGTATGTGCATGGATATTGTATGAGGATTTGACTTTTTGGAGGCGGTCTGACCATATGTGCCTGTGTGAAGATTATTTAGCAAGTCTGGGTAGAGAGGTTAAGCACTTAGTCATCTGTGTTCTAATGTGCAGTCCAACTTGTGGGATTGTTACTGTTGTACACTGTGAACATTAATATAGTTGAGGAGACAAGGTGTGAAGTATTTCTGTGTACCTTGGCAGTATGTAGTTGTAGAAAGTGAATATAAATGTGGCATCTGTATACTTGTGACTAGGTGTGAGTTTCTGTGGTGCTTTGTGTGTTTGTGTGGGTTTCCTCTGAGCAGCAGATGCCAGTCCTTTGCTTACTATTGATGAGGGTGTAGAATCCTTTACCCAGCGTTGGCTTCAATGGCAAGACATATCAATTATCTTCTTGGATTTTTCCATATACAGTTGAATATTCAAATGCTTATAACTTCACATTGTATAAACTTAAAAATGATGACTGGTCCAATTAGGAGTCGTCATACATTTGAAAACTGAAATTTAAACTGGATTGTGCCTGAAAAAAATGGTGGGCTTGAATAACTCCACTAGCCAAGCTCATTCTTGAACTTCCCCAATATACACTTTGTATCTAAAAAAGTAACCTTTCTGAAGTGTTTGAGAGTTGCAAACCGGAGGAAATAGGGGTTTACATTGACTCATTCTTAGCCTCATTCCTAGCTGTGCCACAAAACAGTGAAATCATTAGATGTTTGTACTAGTTAAGTCTAAATGTATATCCCAGAAAGATAGCTTATGTGAATACAGTTTTGTCTTCAGATTAGTAGCTTGCTTGAAACACAACTGAGTCATTTTCACTTTAACTTAATTGTGCACAATTTGTTCAACTATTGTATGTGCTTAGAATGTCACTTTCAACACTCATAATTGAAAGATTTTTTTTTTTTTAATTTAACAAAGGTCCAGTCCCTCATTTAAGAACCAAGTTTAATTGGCTTAGGTTTTTGGAGACGGTAGGAAATGAATGGGAAATTGGCATATTTGTTGTACAAGGGTTTTTGCAACAAAAAATTATCTTTGGGCAGAGGTGGAGCATAAAATGTTTTTCCTAAATGGGAATCATAAATAAAAGTTTTGAACATCTAAAAATAGGTCTATAATGGGAGCGCCTGCAAACTTTATATAGCTTCCACTGGCAGTGAAAGCAGCAGTCCAAGATTTAAAAAATAGCATGGCTGTAAAAACGAAAGCTGGTAAATTAAACAATTGAAATTTTAGTTCTTATTTAATGGTGGAAAGGGTCTCCAACCTTCTGCTGAAAAGATACCCTGCCATACTGAGGGAAAGGAGTAACTTAAAACTCACTTTCTTCATTCCCTCTTTCTTGTCACTGTCCTACTCCTTCACTGTCTGAATATTGGAATTTTTTATTTGTGATGGAATCTCAACTGTGCACTCTTGAAAGCTGATGCAGGGGATGACACCATTAAAATAACCCTAACTAATCAAAATGTGACTTTGTATGTTCATTGTCCTTAGCCAGATCTAATGTGCAGATCTCTTGAAACTCACTTATAAGATGCCATTTTAGACTCTTCCCTCGTCACATGATTCACTGAACCTGCTTATTATCACTGGCTAACATCAGCTGAAAGATTTAGCAATGATACACTTCTGGTGCACTTGGAAGTCCAGCTAAAGCTTCAGTTGCAGTTCCACAGGAGATTGTGGCTCTTAACAATGGAGTAAGTTACATTGGCTTTTCAGTAGCCCAGAAATGTAATAAAGGTTTAGACCAATTTTTGTTCCTTACGGTGAATTGTGTGTTTACGGTCCAGTATCTGATACCTCTCCAGGATTTCACTTTCCTTTTTCACCAGTGTTCTGGAGCATTCACTTGAAAGAGAGCTTGTCTGTGGAGGGTATGTCTCTTCTGCTGAAACTACTTGGTCAGCCAGCATTCTAAAGTATAGATGCACTCTTAGGGTACATCTACACAGCAAGACAAAAGTTGAATTAAGATATGCGACTTCAGCTCCGTTAATTGCGTAGCTGAAGTCGAAATAGCTTAACATGGCTTTTAGTGCTATCTACAGAGCAGGAAGTCGAAGGAAGAACGCTCTTTCCTTGGACTTCTGTAACCCTCATTTCACGAGGAGTCTGAGTAAGAAATCCTCCATCTTGACATTATTTCAAAATAATGGCTTGCTGTGTAGATGCACATTTTGTTGTTCTGAAATGTCAGTTATTCAGAAATAACACTGCTGTGTAGACGTACCCTTACATAATAAAGAGAGAGAGAGAATGGTGTAGCCCAAGCTCCTTGAAAACTCCTATTAAGGAATAAGCTGGTATGGGACAATGGTACACTCCTGATTGTTAGGGAGAAAGTGTGCAACAAGTGTGGAAATCTCACTGTCGCCTTCCAGTGAATTGTGGGAATGAGTTTTTTTGCTTTGCTGCAGAAAGCTGAGTTCAAAAGGAAAACGTTGCCTAAAGCAATTGTGGAGTGGTGGGGGAGAGGCTGCCAGAAGTACTTA
Source organism: Pelodiscus sinensis (assembly GCF_049634645.1). Lineage (NCBI taxonomy): Eukaryota > Metazoa > Chordata > Testudines > Trionychidae > Pelodiscus > Pelodiscus sinensis. Next base: position 129,633,773 of record NC_134714.1, on the reverse strand, counting down.
AGCATTTAGCCCTTTCGATACCTGTCATCTTCTGCTATCCTTGCATATACTTAAAATAGATTGAATAGCTCTGAGTTGGAGAGAGAACTGTCTTATCTCTGTAAAAAATGCTCCAAAAGCAGAACTTGCATAAGGAAGAAAACAGTGTACCTTGTCCAGCAGATGTTACATGAGTATGGAGGATTATCTGAGATCATTCAGTTGAGAGAAGTGAAACCCTGAATATCCAAAGCTCTGTCAGCTTTGTTAGCTGCACAGATTTGTTATGAAATGTTTATTGTTCCATGCTAAGCTAACTCCTTCTTTTTGTTGGATGGCATTTTCTTTGCTTAAACTAATATTTAAGGGTTTAATTCAGGGTTGGGGAACTTCAGGACTGGATGTGGCCCCTGGCTTGCCTGGATCTGACCCTTGAGGCTCAGGGCTCCGTTGGGGACCCTGTTGCCCCACTGTGGGGCTGGAGCACACAAAATGTACTAGCTTGGGTTAACATAGGCTCTGGTGTGTGAGGTAAATGTAGGGAATGTCTTTCTCCTTCTCAGTTGGGGACCATGTGAGTGACAAAGTTTGCTTCTTGCTTGTGTGCAGGCCCTGACTGATTTTTCTGTGAGTCAGCAGCCTCCAACCCAAAAAGGGTTCTCCACCCTGGTTTAATGCTTATTGTGATTGAAGTAGAGCTGCTGTGTAATTTAACAAATGAAGTATGTTGACCTGGTTATTGGGATGTTTACTGTAGAAGATTGTAAGAATAAACAAGTGGAAAGAGGAATGGCTCAGGATGGAAGTTGCTTCTCAGCAAACATTTAAGGGTATGGAAAGACCTAGGAACGGGAATAGTAAAACACCAGAGTTTAAAGAAGGGACTCTGTCAGGAGACAAAGATAGGTTTTTTTGGGTAGTTGTCCTGGAGAACTAAAATAAGATGCAGACACTTTCAGGGGTCTTTGAAGTAGGTGGTCACATGCCCAGGTCAGCATCAGGAGATGGGAGGCCTTTGGGTAAAACAAACACAAGTGCAGGCTGTTTGTTTTAAAATCCATTTTTCTGTAAATGCTTTGTTCCTACTGTTAAACTAAACAATCCTCTAGTTTTAATAAGGTCACTATACACAACACTGGTCAGACTCTGGAAGGAAAGAACCATGAGTGCCAAACTCATTCAGACCTGCTTGGTAAACATGTTTGATACACAGGATGCTGTAGTTTAGGATAAGTGAATCTCAAAGCAGAGAAGGCGCACCAGGTGGAGTTGTAATGTCTGCAGCATCTCTAGAGGAAAGATAATAGCCACTTCTAATGTCTTGAGTTGTGTAAGTTAGACAAGAATACAACAATGGCAGAAGGTGCTGCTTTTTCTGTAAGAGTGTTCTCAGATCTATAGACAGATTTATTGCAGAGTTGTAATTATTAGGGATGCATGAATACTGATTTGGAAAAGTTAGCTTCTTCAAAAGAACCACTCTCGTCTACAGAAATGGTTTAGCACTGTGGGGAGAAAAGGTTTAATCCAACAGCATTTCATTGGAATCTCCTCTTTAGGACTGATGAATTGCAGTGAACATCAATGAGTTCACCTGTTAGTAAGCCTGATTGTTTATTGCAGCTGTATCTTGTATGATACAGCTGTGACTTTCACACACATGACTTAGGGTAGTGATTTATGGGGTTTGTAATGGTTTTAAACTGATAGATGCACATAAGTTCAAACAGCTTTGAATGTAAAACAGAATGTTTAACTCAATTTCTTGGTATTCATGAAATATTTGTTTGGACTGTACAGAAGTCAGCTTAACATGGAAAGAACAACACAATTTGCGAGACAAAGATATTAAAGTAGAGTAAACTTTGGAAATGAAAAAAATCAGGAAATGGTTTATTAAATGTTTTACTTTTAAAAAGTGCCATGAAATTGTCACATGTGGTATGTTGGATGTACTTTTTCAAGAGCAGTGGTAAAAGGGTTAATATTTGTGTAGAGGTGGCACTTGATAGAGGAATCTCAAATTATTCCATAATATAGTCAAATGAAGGGACTGATCTGGAAATCAATCAAAATAAGATTATTTTGAATTGAGGCAGAGATAAAGCTGAATAGGGCTACAAACTTTAACATAAACTGTGCAGCAGAGAAATGGGATAGGTCTTGTTCTGAAATTAAAGTTTGCTCAATATATGTAAAACCATAGAAAAATCTTGTTCATTGCTTCACAGTAAGTTATCAGTTCTTCGTACAAACCATCAGGTCTAAGCCCTCGTCCTAACCGCTGACAACAGGGCTTGAAAAATCCACTTGTCGGAGATAGAGAAACTTTGCCTCATCAGTGGTAGGCGTGCTGAGTCATGATTTCTGCAGAATCCAAGTCTTCATCTTTCTAGGAAAACTTTTATTTCTCGTCCATATGTTTGGCGAGGTGGGGATTTTTGAATATAACTCTCTGCAGCTTAGATACAGTCCCACAGAGGGAACCATAGCATTGCTGCTTAAATTCTGAATTCCAGCAGAGTGAAACTACTAACTCTTGTCTGTTTTGCAGTTGCTAGTCCCTACTTCTGGACAGCAGTGAAATGGTCAAGAATCATGTCAGTTTCACAATACTGTTGTTGGCAAGAAAACCTTCAGTAACAGGAGAGGCAAGCACTTGAGCTATTCACTGTGGAGTAGGGATGTTAACAAACGTTTATTTTTGTAACTGCTTAGTGAAATCTGTTTGTTTCATTGCTTTATAATTATAGGAGCGTGAAGGTTAGTTGGGGACAAAGGGCAACAAAGATGACGAAAGATATGGTATGACTTCCATTCAAGAGGAAACTAAAAAGATTAGGACTGTTCAGTTTGAGACCCAACTAATGGCGCATATATTGAGTTAAATATTAAAAGTCTCTAACATCATGAAAAAGTGAATAGAGAGGTGTCTTTTACCCTTTCAGTGTAAAAAAACCACACATCACCCAATGAAATTAATAGGCAGTGGTTTTAATATAACAGGAGGCGGCACTTTTCATACAATGCAGTCTACCTCTAAAACTCATTACCAAAGGGTATTGTGATGGCCAAAAGTAGAACTAGTTTAAAAAAAGAACTAGATAAGTTCATGGAGGATAGGTCAATCAATAGCTGTTATCCAAAATAGTCAGATACACAAGTGCATGCTTTGTTTGACCCTAAACTTCTGACTGCTGGGAGTGGAAGACAGGTAGCAAAATTTCCCTGAAGGATGACTTCTGTGACCCAGTGGGGCAGTTTATGTTGAGTCCTTTGCATGTGAGCCTTAGCTTGAGAAACTTAATTTCTAAAAACATCAGATTATCTATCTTCTGAGGTACAAGGACCTGGCTTCCAGAGAAAATACATGGGTGAAAAGTGTGAGAAAACTTTGGCAGTTCTGTTTATATGCTGTACCAAGAGTCCTCCTCTTGTGAGGTGAAAGATCTGGCAATGTTATAGTCCGGATTCACGTTCCTCTACCCATTACTGTACATGGGGGTGTAAAGATCTTCATTATTGAATAAGCAATAAACTTGTGGCATTGTGGCCAGCAAAGCGTAGAGCTGAGTTTGTTCATTGTTAACCTAGAGATTGCTTTGGGTGTTTCCTTCATAGATCCCAAAGAAGAGAGGGAGGAGGAAGAGGTTTCCACTGTCCTCACCCAGGGGTCTCCTGTCAGTACAGCCAGGTCCGGCCGAGGCTGGCGCAGCAGCAGGACAGCTGCTACTGCTCGCCAACGTGACACAGAAAATTCACGCAGCTCCAGGTCCAAGACTGGATCCCTGCAGCTCATTTGCAAGTCAGAACCAAACACGGATCAGCTTGAGTATGGTATGTAGCAATTAGGGCAGTGGGAAATATTGGGATTAAAGTGTAAACAATACCAGCAAGACAGTTTGAGGCTGACAGTTTAGATATAGAAATTTGGTGCCAAAATGCAAACAATGAGCTAAAAACGACTGGCAAAAAACATGGTGGTGCCTCACTATCCTGAATGTATTCTCATCAGCTGCCACACAACCTGGTGGTAAACATTGGCAGAGATACTTCCAGACAAACATGCACATTGCAGTCTGGTCTGTGTCCCTAGCGAACAGTGATTAAAAGCTTAACGGTGGCTTTCCTTTACAGAGGTCACAGAAGAGCATCAGTCTCCAACTGCAATCAGGTAGGAAGCTCTGGTTTGAATTTTTCTCTTTGCTTAGGGCCATGGGAAGAGTTAGTAGCCATTTGAATACTAAGTTAACTCTTCAACTGAAAGGATCCTGAACTTGCCATGGTAAGACCAGTTCAGTTTGCATTTTTCATTTAGTTTCCATTTCCAATCCAGGGTAAGGAGGAGATGTCTTATTATGCAGAGGACAAGTCAGTGATGTGAACATGTAAATAGTACAGGGTGGATTTAATCCAGACTGATTACATAGTAGTGGGGCTCCTTCAGTAGGTCCTGTAACCATGTCGCTTGCTGACTTGTTGACAACACACAGTAAATCTTAAAAATGTAAATCAAGGTCATGTTCCCATCAGGTTATTAGGCAGAGGCTGTTCTGCTGTGCTTAGAGGGTTTCACAGTTCAAGGCAACTGCGTCTGTAGTCCCTCCATGGTCCAGCAAGGGTACCCACTCAGGCTTCTGGTGACCTGCATCTATCTCCCTCCAAACTCTGGGCTATTCCCAGGCTTACAGGCTCCCTGCCTATACTAAATTCCCTAAAAGGCACACTGCCTTAGCAAGCCTGCTTGGCTTTCTCAGACTCTAAACACTGTCATGACCACAAGTAAGCTAACACACCACTCTAAGCAACCACATGCATTCTTCAGATAAAAGCATTACCTAGAACAGTCGTTGGCAACCTGTGGCCCGCCACATGCAGCCCTTTGGGGTTCCGTGTGACCCACAAGACTTTTTTTTACTATTGCCCAGTCACAGGGTTGCCAGATTCTGCTGGTTTTCACCTGCATAGTTTTTTTTCTACCAGTATTCTAAAAGTGACGTGCACTTAAAGCAAAGGCACGTGAATTGAGGTGCATGCTGATTGCACACAACATTGACTGAGAGCTGTGTGCTCCCTCTGCATCCAGTCAAAGCGCTGCTACAGTTCATTGGGCACACCCTGCAAGTTCTAGGTGGGCAAGGATGGTTTTTCTAACTGCACTATCCTGGAAAACAGTCCTGGTTATGACAATCTTGCAGCCCACTGAAATGAAGTTGGGCCACTCATGCAACCCATTCGTTAGCCTAGATTGCCCCTCACTAACTTAGAGCATTAAAAAATTAAGAAAACCTACATGTATGCTAACAAGCTTACCAGAGATTCTCTCCCCTCCTTCCCTGCCAACCCAAACCCCAACGAGGGGTCTGGCAGGTGAACAGTTCTTCAAACCACACCAAGGACTTTTCCCCCAGGGTTACAAGTTCATAACCACATTGACCCAGAACTAGGGATGTAAAAGCCCATTGAATTAGTTAACCGGCTAAATGGTTGCGGGGACCTGCTCCGGCTGGGCTGGCTCAGCCCCTTCCCACAACAGGCAAGGTGATGCTCCAGCAGGTTAACCTAACTGGTAAGCTTCGCCCAGTAAGGGGTGATGAGTCATTCTCTTATCCACTTGAGGCCTTTATCTGTCCTCAATTAATAACTAGTCGGCAGACAAAAGGCTTCCTCCTCCTCAAGAAGTTTCATAGGCTGAGTTTGTTGCATCCCCAGAGGAGTTTACACTTGCACACACCTTCCCTAGAGACTTCCTGGGAACCCCAGTTTTAAAAATTCGTTGTTTCAGATAGTCCTTTGAAGCTCAGAGCCCCTCCCAGACTTTACATTAGCTGGGCTCCTGCCTAGAGATATTCTATACAAGGTGTGCTGGGTTCCACATTTCAGGAAAGATGTGGAGAAATTGGAAAGGGTCCAGAGAAGAGCAACAAAAATAATGAAAGGTCTAGAAAACATGCACTATGAGGGAAGACTAAAATAATTGACCCTATTTAGTTTGGAAAAGAGAAGAGTGAGAGGGGACATGATAGCAGTTTTCAAGTACCTAAAAGGGTGTTACAAGGAGGATAGAGAAAAAATGTTCTCCTTGGCCTCTGATAATAGGACAAGCAGCAGTAGGCTTAAACTGCAGCAAGGGAGTTTTAGGTTGGACATTAGGAGAAACTTTCTAAGTGTCAAGGTGGTTAAACACTGGAATAAATTGCCTAGGGAGGTTTGTGGAATCTCCATTATTGGAGATATTTAAGAGCAGTTTAGATAGATGCCATCTAGATCAGTGATGATCTAGATGGGACTTGGTACTGCCATGAGGGCAGGGGGCTGGACCTCTCAAGGGACTGGACCAGTTCTAGTATTCTGTGATTCCGCAATAATGTAGAAACAGATGCATTTTCAATACAGTGAACTTCTAAAATACTTGTACTTAATTCCATAAGGTTTGTCAAGGAGGAAATTGTCATATCTATCATGCATCACTTTCCTCATTTTATATAGGCTGTTCATATTCCCTGAATAGTCTTGGCTGAAGGATATCCTCTGCTATTCTAAGGAGTGTCCTGCTATGATTTATTTCATATGTAAGCAGCCCTACTACCTCTTCTGTTTTGCCTTTCCTCATAGCTGTGATGAAGAGGAGGAGATGCTGATCAGTGAAGAAGAGATTCCCTTCAAAGATGACCCAAGAGATGAAACCTACAAACCCCACTTAGAAAGGTATACTGGATTTATATACATACATAGCTTGCAAGACCAGAGGGGATTATTGTCAGAGTAGATGATCACCTCCCACCAAAACCAAGCTAAAGAATCTCAACCTCTAATACAGTGGCAGGCAACCTGAGGCCCACATCTGCCATCCCCTCTGGAACCATGCACTTAGTGCTCCTCTCCCTCCTTTCCAGAGCTGGAACGCCACAAATCGCTGTTGTAAATAGATCAGCTGATTTGTATGTGCCAAATGTGCTGTCAGGGAAAGGGCGGAGCAGGTAAGTACATGGGGACTGCAGGTGGAATGCCAGTGGGCTGCGGGGCTTCTGTGGCCCACCGAAGTGAAGGAGGGCCACTTGTGGCCCCCCCATTCCTGCCCTAATATCTGCATCAAACCAAGAACTTTATTCAAGCCTAGCATCACTTTTTGAAAGACAGATGGTTCTCTTAGTCCAGATTGGTGAGTCCCATAAGCTGTGCCAGGGTTTCCACTGATTAAAACTAATAGAAAAATTATCTTATCTAAATAGATCAGGTGACTTGGGTTTGAGTGCCAATGACTACCAGCTTATCCCTGAACCTTGGTTTGATGTAAGGATATCCCTGCTTCTGCAGGGAGGTGTATGTAATGGTTGTGTAGGCGTCCAAAGTTGCCTATTGAACGCCCTCCCTTCATCATCCTTAATAAAAAGCATGGGCCAGAAGGAATATGATAGGGGAGATGCGAGGGATGGATCCTAGAGTCCTCAGTTCCCAGGGTTTGCCCCTGTGGGGTGAAATGGAGCGCAGTGGTGTTGCAGTGTAAATGCAGAGGGCGCTGTGACGGCACTACTCCTGCTGAGTGCTTGAGTGTTAGAGTGTATCATATTTGTATCTGTTTAGGGACGCTCCAAAGCCAAGGAGAAAAGTAAGCAAGGGGAAGGAAGAAAAAGAGAAACAGAAGGAGATTAAAGTGGAGGTGGAGGTGAAAGAAGAAAGTGAGTTTCGGGAAGATGAGGAGCCACCCAGGAAGTGAGTAAAAGATTCCAGGGACAGCTGTTCCTGCATGTATGTTTGCATAGGCATTTTGGCCAGTGTTTTATGCTTTCCTTTTAGAGCAGTGGTTCTCGGTGGTCCATGACCATCTTGCAAGTGGGCTTTTCTAAACCCTGCCTTTGTGGGCTCCCTGATATATTCAGTCACTCCAGATCAAACCACCTTAGTTTAACGAATTACAATTATGCCAATCCTGTGAGCTCATTGTGGATTCTTACTCGCTCACCTATCGTCAACCATCAAGAGTCAGCAAACAGAATGCTAACTAGGAAAGAATCCATTTCTCTCCTATAAATGTGATTGCTGCAGTGTTAACAAAAGTAACAAGTTAATTTAGGCAGATCTGTTATATGAGCAGGTGCCATTTTTAAAGTTAGTTGTGCTCTGAAAAACACACTGTAACCTTTTTGTGTCTGGATGATCACATGAGCTACAGTGTTTGATATTGGAAGCTAGAGAATCCTGAGAGAAAAGCCACAAATACCATTAGAGTTGAAAAGATTCTTATGACTTGCATTACACCAATCCTTTAATAGCTCTTTGTAAAGAAAGAGCTGTCTTAATCCAAATCTTCTTCTGTCCAAGTTACATCTACTTGCTTTTCTGACACTAGAGGATTTTACTATTTGTCATGCCTGTTAGCTGCACAGAGCAGATAGATAGTGGTAGAATGAGCTGGCTTCTGTTAGCTTGACTCTAAACACTGACTGAGCCCTGACACTCCTCTGCTTATCTGAGCCAAAAGGGACCTAACTGAACTTTTAGATCCCAGCTTGTTTTCTGGACACGGAAAAACACCTCCTATAAACTGAGCACATTTGAGTGTTATTGAGAAGCTTCACTGTCGCATCAGAGACCTCTCCTATTAGGTCTTGTAAGCCCCATCCCTCATCTTTTAGTGCAGACTCTGATGTCTGTGATGCCTGTGTTAACAGCTTTCATTTCTTTCACTATATACAATTGCTTTGTGACTACTGGTATGCATTTTAAACGTTCACTGGGTGCTCTTTGGTACAGGTACATTCTTCTGTATGTGTTTGTATAATATCCAGTATCCTGATGGACTCTGAGTGCTATGCACAGAATAATTGATCTGTGTGATACGAATACTTTAGCTGCTGGAAAAAACAGTAGATGTAAAAGCACAATTTCCTGAGGGCCGTTTTTGATCTTTCAGTTCCTAATTCTGCTTGAGATCCACAGCTGTGGGTACCGGGGCTAGTTACACATGGATTGAGCATGGCTGGATTGGTGGGTTTGGCACCCTCTTGTGGCCTAAGAATACAAAAACCAAAATTACTAGTTTTTATGGAGAGAACATCCCTATGAGAATGGCATATTGCCACTGGGGGGAAAACCTGCTATCGCTTGGCAATCCTCTAGTGTTCGGGGGGATGCAACATGTATCTTAGTTTGGATGGCTGCTGATTTTTCTGAAGCCATATATGTTAAATGGCCCTGATATAAAAGCCATGGAGGCAAGTCAAAAGTCTTTCATTGTCATCCATGGGCTTTATATCAGAGCTGTGGGAGCTGTTTCCTGCTCCACTAACTGACTCTCTCAGGCTTTGAAATGGTGGATTTCTCCCATCACACAGAGCCATGCTCTGGATTACTTATGTGCAGAAGGCTTCCCAGTTGTGTCCTTGTGCCTCCCAAAGGAGCATCATTTTAATTCTGTCTCTCTAATCCTATCTCAGAAGGGGAAGGAGGAGAAAAGATGACAAAAGCCCACGGCTGCCTAAAAGAAGGTGAGTGACTTGCCTTTTCTCCACTTCCCTTAGTGTGTGTTTTGTCCTTTCCGTTTCTTGTGTAGAGAGGTTAACCACCTCAATCAGCTATTTCATACATGTTTGTATGGAGCATAGTTCAGAAATAATTGTAGCTCACCCTAAAACCACCATGCGACTTGCTATGAATTCTTGAAAATGACCTGACTTCATTTTGAGTTGGTGGGTAGCATGGCAGAGGCAAGTTAGAGGTGCGCTTTCACTGTCACCTCTTGGGTGATGACCACACGTGAATGGAAACCCACAATCAGTCCGATTGGTGCAGAGCTACGGGGGAGAGCACAAGTTGAAATGAGCTGACTCTCACAAGACAGTTGAATCAGTCAGCTTGTCCCTTGCATATTTTTGGTGAGCTGAACTGGCTTTATCTGACCAAATCCCGCATCTTCATATTTCCCAACTAACCTCCCTGTGCATTCCTGTCCCATGTACTTCGCAGGAAGAAGCCTCCGATACAGTATGTACGCTGTGAGATGGAAGGCTGTGGCACAGTCCTGGCCCACCCTCGTTATTTGCAGGTCAGTCAGGCTCTTTCGTTCACTTGGATCTGAGGTCAGGAAGCTGCTGCTCTTTTGCCTTTCCCTGCTGTGTTCCTTTCTGGTATTGCTTGGTAGAGGAGGTGCTGGGTTAGTGGGTGGTGCACTGGGCTGGGACTCAGGAGTTCTGGGTTCTGTACTCAGCTCTGGCAGAGGCCCACTGGGTAATCTGGAGTGAGTCGTTGTCCTGTGCCTGTTTCCCCATCTGTAATATGGGCATAATGCTGCTCTGCACCTTTGGTAATTCATTGTCAGATCAACTGATGAAAAGTGCTATAGAAAAACCAGATGTTACTAGCTAGTGCCCAGCAATGAAGTTAAGCCCAGCCCTGGTATAACTTCCATATGTGTTTCTTCACCCATATTTCTGCTTTTTCTCACCAGATCTCAGAGCCTGGTTACTTGTATCCTATTAGTTCTCCTGCAGTGCGCAAGGAGTTTGACTGTAATGTGATTGCTCGTGTTATCTTATCACCTCGAATCTGATTTTCAGCAGTTCCTTTAGTCAGTCAGGGAGAAGCTTTGTAACCTTTTTGTTACCTTTCCTAGCATCACATCAAATATCAACATCTGCTGAAGAAGAAATATGTGTGTCCCCATCCCTCTTGTGGACGGCTCTTCCGGCTGCAGAAGCAGCTGCTACGGCATGCCAAACATCACACAGGTACTGGGGGAGGTGGGGAGGCTTGAATCCAACCTATCATCTGGATGGAGGAAGAGAACATAAGCTCTTCTGAGGCAAGGCAAGAAGGAGGCTGACCCAGGTAGCACAGATGACTGGGTGGTGTTCCCTTCCTGCTGCGACTGCTGTCTAACTGCTCACGCATACCCATTAGATGATGCAGAGGTAGAAATAAACCTCTGTACTGCAGCATTCTTTTATTTGGCATACAGGTTGCTTTTGGCAACAGTGTCCTCCTGTTTTCTCCATACTTAAGATGCTCTTGTCAAGCATTTGGGATTGGTCAGTGATTCCCTCCTAAACCTATCAGCTCTACCTTTAATCATCCACCAGGCTTGCTGTTGAGCAATCTGAGATGCTTTCTCTATCATTAGTCCTGGGAGGATCAGGCAGTTCTTAATGCTCAAATTGCTGCTTCACTTTCAAGTAGCTCCACCCGAGAACCTTTGAAATTAAAAGTGGGGACATGGGGCAGTTTTCAGATGAGTGGACTTGCATCTGGGCTAGGCATGTTAAAATGCATTTAAATGTGTAACCACTGAAAATTTCAGCAATTACATATGGCGTGGGAGGCAGCTTCCTGGGAGCTGATAGAGGTAACAGCAGGAGAGGGAGCTACATATAACTGTGCATGTTAGTTACATTTTCACATCCCTAATCTGGATCAGAACCATATTCTTGGGTTGAAAGGACACGTCTGCTGCTTTACAGATCAAAGGGATTATATCTGTGAATACTGTGCCCGGGCATTTAAGAGTTCCCACAACTTGGCAGTGCACCGGATGATCCACACAGGCGAGAAGCCTTTACAGTGAGTATTCCAGCATTGTCTTGCCTCGCCTTTTTGAAACATGCTTCTGCCTCAGTGGTCTTCAGGGTTTTTTATACACACAATCTTTCTGAATGTAAGGGCAATTCAAGATCTGCCCCACCCTTTCCCCCAGAGCCCTGCCCTGCTCACTCCATTTGCACCACATACACGTGCATGCATACATTCTATCTCTCATTGGGCTGGGGCAGGGGCTTGGGGTGCAGGAAGCGGTATGGAGTGCTGGCTCTGGGAGGAGACTCAGGGCTTCAGTACAAGGTGCAGGAGGAGGTCTGGATGCTGGTTAAAGGAGGGGCCTGTGAGGGTTGGAGTGCAGCCTCTCATCAGGCGGCACTTTCTGCGGGCAGCTCCCAGTTGGCAGTGCAGCAAGGCTGAGGCAGACTCCCTGCCTGACCTGGCCCCCTGTTGCTCATAGAAAGAGCCAACACACTCCTCTGTTCCCAGAGGTAGAGGGACAGGGACATGTGGCTGCCATATGCCCCCTCAGTTCCATTGGCCGCAGTTCCCTGTTCCTGGGCAGTGCTTGTAAACAGGAGCAATGTGCCAAGAATCCTGTCCTCTCTTAATCCCCCACCTCTTCTCCACACATACGGGCCCATGCTGGCTGCTCCTGGCAACAGGCCAGCAGTGTGGGGCCAGTACAGACAGGGAGCCCATCTTAGTTGCAGCCTTGCTCCATCACCAGAAATTGCAATCGCCTGGGAGACCACCCCCACCCCCCTGGATCGGTCAGTCGATCATGATCCAACATTTGGTGACCACTGCTCTACCTCCTTCAACAGGCCACATTCCCCCAGCCACAGCTGCCTGCCTCCCACACCTGCCTGCAATTCTGCAGCTGTCTTCTGGTCTGGGCTTTGGATGTCTGCATTTGCTTGCATCCCCTCGTGTCCATGTTCCTACACAAACCTCTTTTTCCTTCTTACTGCCCAGGTGTGAGATCTGCGGTTTCACCTGCCGGCAGAAGGCCTCCCTGAACTGGCACATGAAAAAGCATGATGCAGACTCTTTCTACCAGTTCTCCTGCAACATTTGTGGCAAGAAGTTTGAGAAGAAGGACAGCGTGGTAGCACATAAGGCCAAGAGCCACCCAGAGGTGCTTATCGCCGAAGCACTAGCTGCCAATGCAGGTGCCCTAATCACCAGCACCGACATCCTGGGCACTAGTCCAGAGGCCATTGCCCCAACTACCGATGGCCAGGGCCTGCCCCTCCTTCCTGACCCCTTGGGAAGCACTGCCCCTGGTGAGTGCCTACTGCTGAACCCCGATGGGATGCCAAAGGCATACTGCAGTGGGGCTGAGCGCATGAGCCTGATGGCTGACGGCAAGATCTTCGTTGGCAGCGGGAGCAGCGGGAGCACAGAAGGGCTGGTCATGAACACGGAGATTCTGGGAGCCACCACAGAGGTTCTGATAGAAGATTCTGACTCTACCGGGCCTTAGCAGGCAGGACGCACGCGGTAGCTGGGACAGCTCGGACTTTGTATTTAAAAGAAAAACGGAGAAACTTGTTAAAGAAGTAAAACAAAGTTAAAATACCAGTAAATAAGCGAAGGGCCTGCTCCCCTCCAGTGTGGATCACAGCACCCCCCGCTTCCTATCCCCTTCTCTGTCCTCCTATCCCTTCTCAGGAAAGGGCTGCCGCCATTACTGGAGCAGGACAGAGCAAAGGAATGTGCTGAGTGAAGGGAAGCAGTCAGAGGCCCTCGCTCACCCCACGCCCAGGCACCTTCCCTGCTCCTCAACAAATCTGTTTGCAAACTTGAAGGAGTTTGGGCTCCGGACCAGCTTCTCGTTCCTCGGACTCCCTCTGCCCAACTTCTATGCATTGCTGCATTCTGGTCCTTGCAGTCTTGTCTTCTTCCTCCTGGGGCTGGGAGTTTGGCTTGGCACTTTAGGGCCCCTCAGCTGGGTGAGCTGTAAAACAGCACCTGTCCCCCCTCTGGTACCCCTCCTCTCTGGCTCTGACGTGAAGCAGAGAGAACACCCTGGCACTCAGATGGTGCTCGCTTGCTGAGATGCTGGGGCTTGGCTCTGGACGAGAGCCCTGTGCGGGAGAGGCAGTGAGAAGTCTCCAATTGGTGACAGTCATTTGCACTTTGAACATGTTTCGTTTTTGTGTGGTGGTAACAAAAGTCCTTATTTATTGATCAGAGGGTCTGGTATTTTTAATTACATTGGGGCGGATTGGCCTATTCCAAGGTGGGCTCCTTTTCATCAGTGGAACTCGTGGGGTAAGCCATGTTGGAGCAGCAGCTGCTAGGGCACAAAGAATCAGGGTGGTGAAAGCACTACGAAGGGAAGTCCAGTAGCTGTTTGTTCACAGGGCAGTGTGAGACCCCAAGGGAGGAACTCCACTTGCATTGTAGAGTTTTGGGGCAATTGTTTGCTTGGGGGTGGGGTAGGCAGTGGGGATGAATAGCTTAGTATAGGGCTCTGAACTGCAGAAATAACTTATATTGTGGTCTCTTGCCCTCCCCAATTTATTGCAAGCTCCCTGCATTAACCCTTTTTTCTCACTGATTTATCCTCACTCCTGCTGTTGGAAGGGTTAGCACTATTAGCCAAGGAACTTGTTCTGGTCTTGTGACAGATGTGTAACTAAGTAGTGCAGGATCTCACATTTCCCATGCAATTCTGCCTCTCCTTTCCTGAAAGACATGGCTATGGGGAAGATATTGGGCATAGCTTGCACTTGATTTCAATAGAGGCAGGACCCCATCTCATTATGGGAATGATAACTTCTCTCCCTGCATGGACACCCTTAGGAGAGAGAGCATGGGGTGGGTTCCCCCTACCCATGCTCCTTACAAGGCCGGTTTTTGCACTTGGATGCAGATGTTCCTCTTTTCTGTGAAACAGGATTCCATTTTGCCTAAGAGCAGGAGATGGGAATGCATAGCCTGGCAGTTAAGACAGCTGTTGTCCCTCAAAAAGGTTTAAGACATCATGTGTATTGAATGTGAATCCTTTGCTCTGTCCCTTGTCAGAAACATCATGCGGTGACTTTGCCACTGTTTGCTTTTTTGGAAGAAGTGAGGAATATGTCAGTGTGGCTCAGAAGAAAGTTACAATGCCCTGTTCAAACACTGAGCCAGCAAAACATGCTTATAGTAGAGTTGGTTGGAAAATGTAGTTTTGCTGCAGAAAATTTTGACAAACCAGAAAAACGTTTAATTGGAATTGTGTAAACACTGACAACAGGCTGACAACCAAACATTTCTGGGAAAATCCTAGCAAAATGTCTTGTTGCCAGTCAGGTCAACCTACATTGAAATATGCTGGTCCGACATTGTGGAACATTTCACTTCACTTCCGTTTGGGTCAGTTAAACATTAAATTATGTTTACCTGAGCAGCTGCAAGTCACCCCATGTGCTGGGCTCTGTGTTCAAACTGCATCTCCCTTGATTCTGAAATGAGAGAGAACTAATGTCATTTGGAGGGTTGAAATTTTCATTTTAGTCAAAAAAAAAAAAAAAACCCAGTGGTGTTTGAACACTTGACAATTGAAGATTTTGGTTTTTGGGTGGGAAGCTTAACATTTTCTGCAGACAATTAAATACAATTCACTCAAAACTCAGTTTTGATGGAAAGCTTTCAGCTAGCCCTAAACATGTTTCGCTGACTAGAATGGCTGTGGCTAACTCGTGAACCCACGTGTTAGATCCTGAATTTGCTTGGTTTGCATTCTGATGCGGTGCAGATTACCTTTAGCAGCCAGACACTGCCACCAACAAGCTCTGCAGAAGCTGTGTGAAACCCTTGGTTTGAAGTCTGGTGTAGCCCAAGCCTTCCATGGAACGCTAAAAGGAGAACTTAGCCTTATCAATTTCCTTTTCTTTCTAAGGATGGCCCAAAAATGCCATATTGGGCGGAAAACGCACTTGGGTGGTGCAACAGCCAGCAGCCTGCTGTGGAGATTGCCCCGTGACTTACCCGTAGAGTGACGCAGCCCACTCACTCTCAATGGGGAAATAAGATGGGTATTTTTCCAGAATAGGGGAAGTGTCTCCTGTTTCCAGGAGGCAGCAATAAGTGGGTGATTTGGCTCTGAAGTCCTTCATGCTTGTCACTTGCCCCCTTGTCTCCCACACTTTTTCTAGTTCTAGCCTTCCTCCCTCCCTCGCCTTTGGTCTCATCCTATTGTTTCTATCTTTAAACATCCTTCTCACCTCAGGGCAGGAGAGACCTGTGTCCCTTCCAGCCCCGGGTTTAAAAAACAAAAACTGACACTCACTGCCTTCCTGCTGCTTCTCCCCCACTGGGTCTCTCCCACCACTCGCATGCAGTTGGCTTCAATAAATTATTGTAGTAGTTTGCAATAAACATTTTTGTATTTTTTTCCCATGTATTTTTTTTTTTTTCCAGCGGCGGGAGCACACTGGGGAGCTGTGTGTAGGCTGCTTCCTTTTCCCCTTTCATGTAGGCTGGTTTGTGGTGACTGACTTAACATCCCTCCCCCCACCCCTTAATGTTCAGTGGGGGTGCTCCCCATGTAAGCTGTACCCTGCACAGTGGGGGTTGCCTCTTTCCTGTGAGCTTCACCTTCATGGCAGGGTGCTGAATTTTGCAGAGGGGCTGTTGCTTTGTGCATGGGGCATTGGCCACCCGCTGTTTGTCACTGCTGCCGCTCTACGTGGCATTGATGCTTTCTGAAAGAGCTGGCTGGGCATCCTTCAACTCCTGGGACAGGGTGGGGAGACAGGGGACGCAACCTGGATTAGCATGAAACCTACCTTGGGGATGGGGGTTAAGCTTTATACTGCTTAGCAGCACTACCTGCAGTAGCCACCAGGTGGCAACACAGCTGTTGCATTGGCACACCCCTCTAGTATGGAACGAAAGCTGGGGAGAGGAAATGCATAAGCTGACAAACCTTTGCTAGAAGTCTTGTCCCACAGCGAGAGGGGGAGCCCAGGTAGCTACCTGAACCCAAGTTGGCCTTGGGGAAAGGGTAATGTAAAATGTAATAAAGGGATACTCTGCTTTTCAACTTGTTTTCTCTGAATCTGGGTAAGACATAACCAAAATAAATGTATAAAGGAAAACGCAATAAAAGTTGTTTGTCTTGGTGCATGCAGCTTGTCTGCAGTGGTTTTAGTGGATTATGCTGGCATCAGAGGGGTGTAGGACATGGATTTATGTAAGCAGTGTCGGCGCCATTAGTTTTTCAGTTACATTTGAGCAGAGTAAATACCCCCAGGAAATTCCCAGGGGACTGTGGGTAAGCAGGAATGTGGGTGGTAAGGATGTGGGGTCCACATGTTCCATGCCAGCTGGGTGGGGCTTTCTCCTTTGCCTCACCCATTTGAATCCTGGTCAAGAATATCTGGAAATGAAGCTGAGCTGTATGCAGGGGCTGTTTTCTGGCTAGGATGATGCCCTACCATCACCAAAAGCATCAGGCTCCAGCAAGGCTCAGGGCAGGTGTGCAGAAATGGGGAAGGCTGCATATGCCCTCAGCAATGGGCTACAGGCCTGCGGTGCCCAGGAGTGGTGCTCTCCCGTCCCAGCACAAGAGAAAGGGGAGAGTAGTGGCCCATGAGGATAGAAAACATCCTCTGACTCTTTGCCAAGATTTTAAAATCAACGTAAAAGAGGGTGACTTGATTTTTCAGCACCAGTGAGCTGCCACTAGCTCCTGGGGACCACAGTGGGGAGCAGCAAAGGGCTCAACATCTTGGAAAATCAAGCCACTTATTTTTAGACACCTATTTTTAATACCCTTGACCCCTGTGTAATGCTTTGCAGGCTCTGGCTTCTGATCAGACCACTTTTGCTGGACAAGAAATATCAAGTGGAGGTGGGGAATGCACTCTTATTTTCTCTTACATTCATTTATCTGGCTGAGATTTGTCTGTCTTTGATTAACAGCTAGAAATGCCTGCAGGTCTAGAAAGAGGGTTATGGGTGCTAGACATGGGTCAGTATAATGGGAAAGACAACTTCCCAGGCGGGACAGAGTGGATGGGGGAAATAATGAATTGTCAACTGTTCTCTAATCGCAGGCTATGTCTAGACTGCAGAGTTTTCGTCCAGAGAACGCATCCAGTTTTTCAGAACAGTTTCTGAAAAAGCCGGCACGTTCTTTTGGCATCCCGGTATTCCTCGTTTTATGAGGAATAAGGGATCTTCAGAAAGAGGAGGTTTTTTCCCTGACAGCTGGCCCCATGTAGATGGGCAGAAGTGGAAAAATTTACGCAAATTGCTGTTTGAAAGCCACAGTGTAGATATAGCTGCAATGGGGGATTAGCAGGAGACTCATTTGACAACCATGTATGACAGAGTTAGTGACTGGGCAGACAGGCCGAATCCAGACTGCCCAATGCTTTTGAACAGACCTCAGAATCTTACTGACTTACAATTGCTTTTTGTTTTCTCTGGAGTCTGGACCTTGACTCTACCTTGACCAGAAATGTGGATGTTGACAAAATGAAATAGACTACCCTGGTATACAAGTTGAGGGACAGATGCAGAGTTGTGGAGAGGAGGGAGCTGTAGGGGAGGCTGGACGGACAGATGGAATGGGGGACTGATTCTGGGCCAGGCAGCTTGACACAGCATGGAAGAGAGACATGGTAAGAAATGAAAAATCCGCCTTTGTTGACCTTTAGCGCAGACACATTCGTGCTCTCCCCAGGCCATGGAGGCAGAAAGGGTGGGGGTGGGGAGAGGCACGTGAGTGGCTAATGCTCTCAAGAGCTGGAATGTGCGAGCTAAACAAGGGATTTTTCTGGCTTGGCCGTGGTGCAAACAGCCCTATATGATCCCTTCAGCTCAGCTGCTGTCAACATCTAGGACGGCTGGCTGGTGTTATGGCTTCAGCTGAGCAAAACCCTGTGACCCTCCACCACCACAAACTCTACAACCGCACCATCCTCCTGGCCAGGAAGATCCACGGTGACGTGGCCAGCCTCCTGGAGTCCTACGTGAGTCTCCCCCTCTTGCGCCAATCCCTTGGCTGCTAGAACTGACATTTCGCCTGGCGGCCATGTAAGGTGGCACCTTTTGCACCAACGCTGCCTTTGATGAGCAGGAAGGAGTGGGAGGGAATCTGGTCAGCCAGCAGACTGAACCCTGGGGGTGAGTAAAGGGGCTGGAGCCTCTAGAATGCAGGGTATAGACCGAATTCGTCCTGTGTTTTCCCCCTCTCCCTGCTGCTAGGGAGATGAGTAATTAACGCCCCCTCCATCCGCTTCGGACGACCCAGGGTCCTCTCCTTCCTTCTGCCCCTTTAGGGCAGGTTCTGTTCTATCCCTTTGAAGCAGAAACCGAGCACCTCCTAAGGTAGAACATGGCTGGTGCTTAAGAGCATGTGTCTCGTGCCCCCTTGCGGGGATCGAACTAACAAGCTGAAAGCTGCTCTGGCCTCACCTGGATCAGGGTCCAAGGACATGGACCATGCTCCCTGTGCTCAGCATTTGAGAGGGCCTCCGCTGGCCTATGTCCACAGGCTGTTGTGTGCAGTGTGGGAATTCAGGCAGGGTCTGGGTCTAAGCTCCAGGGAAGGACCTTGGGTTTGTCTCAACCAAGCTTGACTGGGAAAGATGAATATTAATATTCAAGGTACCTCTGGTATGGGGCCACCTTGTGGGTCCTGCTAGAAGGAAGCAGCCCGGATGGCTCATGAGTCTGAATCCCTTTCTCCCCGGTGCTGTAGGCTGGGGCTATCACACAAGCCCGGGGCCACTGGGTGCTGAGTCTGGCAAAGCCTTGGGGTACATTCCCCCCAGTCCTCACACCATCCTTAGATACTCCTGACTGGTTTTCTAGCCAGCTCTAGGGCAACTCCTGCAGGATCTTTGCCGTTTTGCTTTTGCATTGATTTGATGCTTGCTCAGGCAAGGAGTAAATTCAATTCATAAGATTCCAACCGGCGAAGGAACCACTGTGAACTAGTCTGCAAAACACAGGCCAGGGACCTGCCCCAAACTATTCTTAGAGCAGAGCTTGGAACAAAGCATCTGTCAGTGCTTGGAGCATCCACTGCACCCTAAATTGTTCCAGTGGCTGATCATACAGGATTCTAGCCTCACCTTGCAGCTCTTGGAGGGGGTTAGAACTTTCTCGGTTAGCCCATAATAAATATCTGTTCCCAGTCCACAGACTTGTGGACCCAAATAAATTCATCTCTTCTCCTTCTCTGCTCAGCTAAATGATTTTTCCTCCTGGAGACTGGTCACACGAAGCCAGGTTTTCCAAACCCTTAATTATTCTCCCAGCTCTTCTGTGACCCCTCTCCAATGGATCAGCATCCTTCTGGAGTTGTGGGCTATCGATCCAGACCCTGTGATTCTACCAGTGCCAAATAGAGGCAACGTAACCTCTCCTTGAAATTCCCATCCAGGCATCCTGGGATGGCCTGACCAGCCAAGGGTGATGCTGTGGCCAGGGGAGATGTGCAAAAATTATCCAGTTCCACCTCCCCAAATGTGTGCGTCTCCCCTGTCCAGGATGTTTGACCAGTACCACTATGGGCAGCTCCTAGAGCAGTGCTGGGCACCCTCTGGTCTGCAGGCTGCTGAGTGTGGCCCATGAGATGTTTGGTTTTCCATTGCCCATGAGTAAGGTTGCCCGATTCCCCTGGCTTCCATCAATGTAGCTTTTTCCACCAGTGTGATTGCTAAAGTGACACCCCGTTAAAGCAAGGTTGTGTGAAGTGCCTGCTGATTGTTCACGACACGGACTGTAAGAGCCATGCGTCCAATCACAGCACTGCTGGGCTTTGTCTACACGGGTGCGGTCTTGCGCCAGAAATAGGCAACTGAGGCTAAGCATGGAATATTGCTGAGCCTCATTTGCATATCTAATGAGCCACCATTTTTGCGGAAGAGGCTCTTGTGCAAGAAGGAGAGTCTACACTGCCCCTTCTTGCACAAGAAAAACCCTCTTGCACAATGCCGTTATTCCTGAAAATAATCAGCGTGGCGGCATTGCGCAAGAGGGGGCAGTGCAGATCCTCCTTCTTGTGCAAGAGCCTCTTCTGCAAAAATGGTGGCTCATTAGCTATGCAAATGAGGCTTGGCGATATTCCACGCTTAGCCTCATTTGCATATTTATGACGCAAGATCGCACCAGTGTAGACATAGCCCAGGGGTCAATCAGCACTGCCCATAAGTTCTAGGCACACAAGCACCGTGAACAAAACTGCCCTGTCCCAGGAGCCCATCTTGGTTATGACAATCTTGCAGTCTGGTGAGAGGAAGGGCCACTCATGTGCCCCCCAGTCACCAGCCTAGGTTGGGCATCAACCTAGGGGCTAGCTGCTGTTTTGACAGACCAGGGCTTGAATCAGCGACTTCTAGGGCTAAAAGCAGGGCCTGCTCCATCTTAAGCTAAAGAACCAGCCTCTGTCAGAGGATACTAAAGCAGATCCAGCTCGTGGCTCAGGGACACAGGTTGGCCAGTGGCTACCCACTAGTGGTCCCTGCTAAGGGCTATCTGGGGCAAACAGGAGAGAACAGGGCTGGGTGAGGGGCAGGCTGCTTTGTCTTTTGTAAACCATCTCCTTGCTCATGTCTCTATTCTCCAGTGTGGAGCAGCCAAGGCCCAGGGCTTTGATTGTAGCAACCAAGTTCTGGTTCCTAATAAAGTTCCCCCTTCCTTCCTAAGCCCTGCCCTGCTCTGGCACAGGGCATGAGGGATGGGTTATTGACCTGCCCTAGGGTACAATCTGGTCAGCTGCGTCCTCTCACTGTGCCAACTTGGAGTGCCTTGTGTACTGCTCTGTTGTGCAAACAATCGCTCCTGGTCCGTTCACATGCAGCCTCTAGCATGCCTAGCGCCACGCCCCCACTGTGTTACACCAGCGCTCTGGCCAGTCACGTGTGAAGTACATATAGGAGCACACCAGCCTAGTCCCTGTCCTTTCCCAGAAATGAATATCTTGGACTGCCCACGGCGTGGGACCAGCTCCTAGGTGGCCATTCCATCAATGGGAAATGACATGCACTGGTCCGGTTCGCTCGAGGGGCGGTTCCCAACACTTCAGTCCAAACACTGGTTTACATAAAGCCAGTGTATTAACTGCAGAGAGATTTCCAGTGATTACAAGTAATGAGGCATAAAAGTTCGAACTGGTTACAAGGGAAACAGTGAAACACCAATTACCGTATTTTAGCGAATATACCCCGCACCCAAATATACCCTCCGGTTTTTACAAATTGAGTAAAAAAAAAAAAAAAATCTGGTATCCCCTGTGTATGAGTATAACCTACAGGGTATACAAGACTTTTCTTTCAAACTGTGCCAGGGTATATTAGCTAATTTACAGTGCCGGGGTGGGGGGCAGCGGGAATTAGCCAGCCTAAACGCCCTGGTTCCTGCGGGTACTCACCACCCAGTGCCTGCGTAGCCTCCGGGTGGGGGAACGCTCATCCCCCTGGTTCCTGCGGCTGTGCGGGAACCGGGGGATGAGCGCTCCCCTGCCCGGAGGCTGGCAGCTGCACAGGAACTCACCAGGTGAGTAAAACAAAATTGTATACCCCGCAGGGGGCAGGGTTTGTAAAAATGCATATAACCTGTGGGTTATATGTGCTAAAATACGGTAATACTTCATTTAACAAGCTGGGGCAACTTAAAACCAAAAGATTGATTTTTCTCACTCTAAGCTTCCAGCAGAAAAGCCTCCCAGCCAGGACCCATCCCCCGGTTCAAAGATGTTTCCTGTGTCTTCCAAGTGTTGTAGCTGTCCTGAGTAGAGATAGGGAGAGAGTGGTGATTTGTGTTGTGTGCAATGTGCCCTTTAATCTTTTCTATCCAGGTGCAGAATAATGTTTTCGATGTGCACTGAGGCATGTGCAAATGTGCACCACCAGTAGAAACCAAAACCTAGCAGCGGATGCTCTGCTCAGCGGGTGGGCAGCAGTTGAACCTCTCCTGAGCACCTGCACAAGTGCACAGCTTAGAGGGAACACTGGTTGTGTGTCCCCTCCCTTCTCCCCTCTTTGAGAACGACCTCTGGCTGGCATTGAGGCAGGAGGCAATCTAGTTACACAGAAGCTCCCAGTTTTCCTATTGTCCCTCTTTCTCCCCGCCACAGAAGGGTTGTTTCACTAGCTGGGCTCCACGTTTCAGGAAAGATGTGGAGAAACTGGACAGGCTCCAGAGAAGAGCAACAAAAATAATGAAAGGTCTAGAAAACATGCACTATGAAGGAAGACTAAAATAATTGGAATAAGAGAAGACTGAGAGGGACACAATAGAAGTTTTCAAGTACCTAAAAGGGTGTTACAAGGAGGAGGGAGAAAAATTGTTTTCCTTGGCCTCTGCAGATAGGACAAGAAGCAATGGGCTTAAACTGCAGCAAGGGAGGTTTAGATTGGACATTAGGAAAAACTTGAACTGTCAGAGTGGTGAAACACTGGAATAAATTGCCCAGGAAGGTTGTGGAATCTCCATCTCTGGAGATATTTAAGAGCAGGTTAGATAAATGCCTATCAGGAATGGTCTAGACAGTGCTGGGTCCTGCCATGAGGGCAGGGAACTGGACTTGATGACCTCACAAGATCCCTTCCAGTTCTAGTGCTCTGTGATTCTATAGTTGTCCAATTGATTGTGCTGATACCTGGCCAGGGCTCCAGCGTGTCTGTCTCTGACAAGCTGGTTTGGGCCTGCCTTTCCCACACTGCGACAGGCCACAGCAGTGGTGCCCAGTAGAACCTTCAAGCTTTACAGGCGCTGTTGCCACACTTCTTACCCAGACAATAAATGGGCAGCGAAGGGAGTTTTTAAGTGATGCCGCACCAGGCGTATTTTGTACAAGATACATCAGAGCCTCGTGAAAACGCTGACCAAGAGGTGCCTAAAAAGTCTGTTGCCGCGCCGCTGGGATTTCCCTTTGCCCTGAGATGGATTCTGGTTCGCTGGAGAGGAGCGAGAGGGTGGGGTGGGAAGGGGAAGTGACCGAGTTGGGCCGGGGAAGGGCGATAGGGTGTACAGGGCAGGTGGGGCTGACGGGGGAAAGTGGGGGACTGATTGTTCTCTAACTGAACCTCCCCCCCAGGTGGAGAAGCAGGGGCTGGACAGGAGCATCTGCCTGGACTCGGTGGACGGGGTGCCGAGTGCTGCCGCGCAGCCAGAGGGCGAGATGACAGCAGCGGAGCGGTTGGGTGCCGGCCTGCAGGCCTACCGGGCATTCCAGGCGCTGCTGGGCGAGGTCCTGGAGGAACAGAGGACTCACCTGACCCCCCTGGACACAGACTTCCATGCCTCCATCCGCTCCGTCCTGCTGCAGGTGCAGGCCCTGGCCCGCCAGCTGGAGGAGCTGCTGGGGTGCGACAGATTGGCCTGGGAGGCGGCCGGCCCGCCGGCCTTGGGTGGTCTCAGCTTGTTCCAGATGAAGCTGCGGGGGCTGAAGGTGCTGCAGGAGCTGGCCCACTGGGCGGTGCGGACCGTGCGGGACCTGCACCAGGTGGCCACGCACAGCCCAGGGTCTGGCCCTGCCCGTGGGTGCCAGGTCCAGGCAGAATGAAGAACCTGCCCTGAGGCAGATGGGGCCTTCCCCTTCCCTTTACAAAGCCCAGGAGTGGGGTGGGGGGCTGTGCCCTTGGCTCTGGCACAGATGGGGAGTCTGGGCAGGATACCCCAGACACGGCAGCCAGGGGCTGTAGGAGGAACCTATTCCCAGCCACCCCTGTTGGCTCTGTCAGGGGAGGGAGGGGCAGGCACTGTCCAAGATAGGGCTAGGGGGGACTCAAACCTCTGAGCTCCCTGCCCCCTCCCCTTTCCTTTGGCTCGGAAGATGGGGAGGGTCAGCAAAGTGTTCAGAGAAGTGGGGGGAGGGGAGACGGGAGGTGCTCCCCGTCTGGCAGCCTGGGAGGCCATGGCCCCGTTTGCTTGCCGTTGGGAGGGGGCAAGCTGCAGTTGAGCTGTGGAGCAGCTTCTGGGGAGGAGAGGCCCAGATGCTACAGTGAGGGGCAGCAGGCTAAACCCCAGGGGTGGATGCTGCCAGGGTGTGAAGGTCAAGTGAGCGGCAGATCCATGCTGCAGGGCAGGTGGCTGGAGGAGCTGCCCCTTGTGAACCATCTGGCTAGGACCTTACGCCCTTTCCCCACCCGATCCCCATCGCCCAGGTGCTGAGCCCAAGGCCTGGCAGTGGGACCGGCCCCATGAGACGCTTGCGTCAGTCACAGGAGAATGGAGATCCCCCTGGTCCCAGCTGTGAGACCCCCCCCCCCCCAAGTCTGTACTGATTGTTGTGGCTGTTTTGGGGTGACTCTCCCTCCCCGGAGCTCTGAACAGGGAGGAGCAGTTGCCAGGAGAGCCCTGCTGTGGCTGTTCTGTGCAGCCTCAGTAAGTTCCACCCGTTCCCAGGAAGAGTGTTCTCAGCCTCCCCCTCACCTCCTTCTGCAGCCGCCCCAGAGACGAGGCAAGAGCAGCATCCCAAAGGCTCGAAAAGTGTGTTGTTTCATGTGTGCTGCTTTTCCTGGCTGTCTCCCTGAATGGATGGAGAGCAGGGGTGGGGTCTGACGTGTGAGATCCAGATTAGTCATGGAAAGAAGTGTGTGTGTGGGTTTTGGTTTGGCTTTTTTAAAAGCATGTATTTAACTCAAGCACTTTGCAAACAAGTAGGAGAGAAGAGCTCTGAGTTAAAATAAATAAATCCATCTGAGAGCTGCAAATCCAGACCTGGACCTTTCTTCCAGCTGTTCTGCACAACCAGGCCCCCAACTTTGAGCCTGATATTTTTAAGGTAAAGCGCAAGCAGAAAAAAAATAGCCCTCTGAGGCTGGAACTTTTCAGCTTAGAAAAGAGGAGCCTAAGGGGGAAATATGATGGAAATCTATAAAATCATGAGTGGTGTGGAGAAAGTGAATAAGGAAAAGTTATGTACTTGTTTCCATAACATAAGAACTAGGGGTCACCAAATGAAATTAACAGGCAGCAGGTTTAAAACAAACAAAAAGGTGCTTCTTCGTGCTGTGCAGTCAACCTGTGGAACTCCTTGCCACAGGATGTTGTGAAGACCAGGGTTTTAACAGGGTTCCAAAAAAACTAGATAGCCATTGACGGACCTATCCTCCATGAATCTATTAGCCAGGATGGGCAGGAAGGGTGTCTCTAGCCTCTGTTAGAAGAGGCGGAATGGGTGATGGGGGGAGGGCGGATCACTTGAGGATTTCCTGTTCTGTTCATTCCCTTTAGGGCACCTGGCATCAGCCACTGTGGGAAGACAGGACACTGGGCTAGATGGACCTTTGGTCTCACCATTCTTATGTCCTTAAACAGGTGCTATCCATGTGTGTTTCTATAAAGAGGTAAGACGGCCCCAGCCACACACGGGCCTTGTCTCCCCTTTAGACTCTATTCGTCTCCCCGGGCTGGTGTTGCGCTGTGTGGTCCACCTGTTCTAGTGCCTATTTTGGTGCACGTGAGGTGGCAGGCGACTGATTTTTTTTTTCCTTTTTGAAAAAAAAAAAGTGGCCGGAATTATGTAATCTCTGTGCTGACGGAATGACCAATGGAGCTATTTTAATAGTGACCTGAAAAGCTTGGGGGTCTGCAGGGGAGCTGCCAGCTGTGCCAGTCCTCTTGGCAAGATGGGTGGGGCCCGGCTCCATGCTCCTGGAAGGGGCAGGGCACAGCCAGCCCTCAGTGCTGCGCAGGGTAAGTGGCAATCTCATCCCAGCTCTGCTTCTTAGAGGGGAACCTTGGAGTGATTTGCCTTGGCCAGGAGGAGGTTTTCTCATTTTTGTCCCTGACTGTAACGCCACTTTTCAAAACACTTTACGAGCCTCAGGAGTGAATCGCCCTCCCAGCCCTGCCCAAGTGTCAGTCCATGGGTAATGGGGGAAACTGAGGCACGGGAATGGGCGTCGAGGCTACTGGGTAGCTCAGCGCTGGGAGTAGTGGCAAACGCCTGCTTCCCAGCTCTCTCCACCCTAACCACTAGCCCATGCTGCCTGCTGGAGGGACACACACCATTTATTAGTTTAGTGAAAACCCAACCGGGCCTGACCAGGGGGTGGGTGGAGACAGGCCCACGCTCCGCTCTGTTGGGAAGAGATGTAAGGGCAGCTGTGTGGCAATGCAATTGGCTCTGAGCTGGGCCCTCCCTGCCCCAAATTACAGCCCGTTGGTCCCGGCCGCATACACATCTGAAGACCCAGCGAACCAAAAAGGAAGCGAGAAAAAATCGAACTGAAAGTCCCTAAACTGCTGGGTTGGGTGAGTCTGGAATGTTAGCCCTTCGCGCACTGCCGTCCGGGCTAATTCTACCCACTCCCCCCCCCCCGCCCCGCCCCGCCCCGCCAGCCTGTGCCTCCCATTATCCCCTTTCAAACTCCGGCCCCTCGCCGTTTCCCCACCAGCCCCCACAGCTGGCTCCCACCTCCCCAAACTGATGTCAACTGAAAGTCCATCTGATCCTCAACATCCCCTTCCCCCCTCCCCCAGACCCCTCCACTCCCCAGCACTGCCCCGACCTTCCTGCAAACTGACAAGTAACCTGGGCCCTGCCCCGAACCTACCACAATCTCCCCCCACTCCCCCACTGTCAGATCCCCCGGTTTTACTCTGTCTGGAAGAGCAGCATTGCTGGAAAGGGGCTCCCACCTCAGGCCTGCCCCCCCCCCCAGCAATGGCTTGTGGGTGGCTGCAGGGCAGGAGGACAGGCCCCAAGAGAGAGGTGGGACTGTTTTGAGTTGGGGGGGGAGGTCTCTGGCTAGGCTCAGAATCCGCTTGAGGCTGCTCGGGGCGGGTGGGGCGGGAGGATCCCTGCATGGCCGAACCTGGCTGGTTTTGTTGCACTGGTGAGTGCGTTCCTCAAGACCCAGCTCTTGGGGTCCCAAGAGTCCCCAGAGTCTCAGCTTTCCTTCTTTTCATAAAGCTGCCAGCCCTGGGGGCTGGGGAACCACTCAGAGCCTTGACCCCACCACACCCAGGAAGCTGAAACACACACAACTTCCCCCACACACTATTTTAATCACTCTCAGGCTTTTTGTACCTGGGGTCCGTACGTACCCAGAGCCCCCTCCCCTTTAAGAGGTTGATTTTTTTTTTTTCCTACTGCCTGGCACCTACTTTCCTTTGTCCCGGTTGGTGGGGGAACGGTGCCCCCTGCTGGCCAAACATAGGAGCCCCCTTCCAATGGCTAGTGGAGTCCCAGTTCTGGTCCAGCGCCAGGGGGCTCCTTCCCCAGAAAGGTGCCTGAACCAGCCTGCAACGCTAATGCACTCGTGATTGAAAGCCACTACCTTGCTACCCCCTGCGGGGTGCAGGCCACTCAGCTATGGCCCAGTCCAGGGGTCCTCAGGCTGAGCCGGGCCCCAGAGACGTCGCGGTGGTGCCGTAGCTCCCTTGCTCTTCTGCTAGGCAGCCGGGCTGCACCTCCTGGTACCCCCTGTTCTTGTACCGCCGGGCGCCATAGACAGCCACCGCGATAGCCACTGCCAACACAAGCGTCACGGCCACGGAGATGCCAGCCACGGCGCCCCCTGTGGGCCCCCTGCGGGGCTGAGCCTGGAAGAGCTGGGCCATCTCTTGCTCATCGGTGGCGTTGGCTGGCCGCCAATGCTCGCTGCCCTGCAGCTTCACCCAGGCCTGGCTGCCCTCCCCTCGCACCAGGATGGTCTCGGCTGCACTGGCGTTGGGGGCGGGCCGGCGGCAGAAAGGGGGGAGCTTGATGGGAGCCAGCTGCTGGGCGAAGAGGGTCCCCGCCTGGAGGCAGTAGAGGACCTGGCAGCCGTCGCTCAGATAGGCCTTGTGCTGGCTGTACCCCTGGGGGCACTTCATGGGGTAGGCAGTGGCAGAGTCCTGGTAGAAGAAATCCTGCAGGAGCCCCGGGCTCTGTCCCTTCAGCGGCCCGGCCAAAGGGTTGCCGGCCTGGCAGCTGAAGAAGCCGCCGAAGGGGAGGCCGAAGCGGGCGCCCATCTCGTAGTCATCGCTCACGCACACCTTCAGCCCGTCGAAGAGCGAGAGCGGGTAGAAGTAGGAGGGGCAGGCGTGGGCCTGGGTGAGCGGGTTCTCCTCCCCGGCGCTGTACAGCCCCCCGAAGAGGAAGCCGGAGCCCTGGGGCACGGAGCCGGGGGCAGCGCACCAGTAGGCCGTGAAGCGCACTGTGGTGGAGTAGTAGCGGACGCCGCACTCCTGATGGCAGCAGCTGAAGAACCACCAGCAGGAGTGGCATTGGTTGTGGCACTCGGCGCGGGGCTTGCTGGCTGTGCGCTCCTCGCCGTGCAGGGGGACGGGCGTGTAGCCGGCCGGGCAGGAGAAGTCGCCCGTCAGCGGGTTCCGGGTGCGGTACGGCTGGCACATCTCCTCCCCGTCCGCGCCCGACACGACGCCGCACTCCTGGAAGACGCCCCCGAAGGTGAAGTTGGTGTTGGCCGCCTGGCACGAGCCGTCGTCCACGTTAGCCTGGAAGTTGAAGTTGCTGGCGTCGGCCTTGACGCAGCCCGGGTGGGTGTTGATGGCGTAGTAAAGGTGGATGGCCTTGTCTACCAGGCCGGCCACCCTCTTGGCCGTGGGTGCCGGCAGCTCCGGCAGGGCCTCCGGGGTGATGAAGAAGGGCAGGGGCAGGCCGGCCTTGCCGATGGCCACGAGGTGGTTGGGGATCCCTTCCTGCCACTTCTGGAGCGTGATGCCTGGGTAGAAGGGCACGCTGCCCCGGCTCTCGATGCGCGAGGACACCGTGTTCTCCAGATAGCTCTTGGTCAGCTCGTCCTGCACCTGCGTGGCAGCCCCAATCCCCACATTGACCTTGCTGAAGAAGGTGACGGAGGCCGAGGCGGTGATGCCAGCCTTCTCGGCCAACTTGTCCAGCAGGAAGGTCTGTTTGACCTGGTCCTCCTGAATCAGGCTGGCTCCGGCCTCCAGGCTGGTCAGGACGTGGGTGCCATAGTTCAGCACCAGCACCTCAGCCAGGAACCTGGCTGCCCGGCTCTGGTTGTTCTCCAGCTGGTTGCCGATGGCCAGGAGCTGGTGCCGGAAGTTGGGGTGGAGGGTGAAGGCCGGCTGGGCCTTCACCGAGTAGATGTGGTGCCGGACTTGCACCCGGGTAGTGACCGTCTGGTCGTAGACGTTGTGGGTCTTGGTCTCCTGGCATGCCCAAGAGAACTTGCCGTTGAGGACGCCCAGGAAGGAGGCCTCGGCGTTGACGGAGCGGGCAAAGGCGTCGGTGTAGGAGAGCCAGTCCTCGATCAGCTCGGCGTGCACCTGCACCTGGCTCTCCCGGAGCGGCACCACCTCCACCTCATCCGGCAGCAGGTACTCGCCGTCCTCCGTGGTGCGGCACTGCGAGTAGTTGAGGCTCATGACGCGCCCCACCTCCACGTTGCGCAGGTTGTCCCAGCCGCCGCCGGGCAGCACTTCCAGCACGCTCACGTTTAGGGCCTGCTTGCAGGCTTGGAAACCAGGGTCCGCAGCGCCCGCGCCCGCGGCCATCAGCAGCGCCCAGACCCACGGCCCCATGGCTGTGCCACGCCGGAGCTGGGCTCCCTGCGGGGGAATGCGGCGGCTGCTGGGCTTTGTGTCCGCTCCCGGCGCCTCTCTCTCCCCCACGCCGCCTGGGCTTGTTCCCCAGCCAGGTTCCTCGTACAGGAAGCCTCTGATTTTTAAATGTGCAGATAAATAAATAGAGAGAGAGAGAGAGAGAGAGAGAGAGGAACTCTTCGATTGACCAATGGCCATCGTGGAGGTGAGGCCTCGGGGCGGACCCTGAACTAAGTCACTGGAGTTGTCATCTGATTTACCCTCCCCACAAAAAAGGAAGAGAAACCGACCAGTGAAAAGTTCCTCAGCCAAACCACACCCACATCTGCACCCCCCAAGCACCCCCGCACGCATACCCACGCCCCCTGTCTGTCCAGCCCCACCCCCGCTCCTTTTGGAAAGTTCCCCGGGAAACCCCCCCCAGGGAGCAGATGCAAACAGGCTGGGTCAGCCCTGGGAATTTCCAGTCCCGTGCACCGCCCACTCACAACCTGCCTGCTGCACTCTTCCAGCCACGGCATTTCCCTAGGCGGATGGGCCCCGGGCCAGAGCACAAGGGGAAGAGTGACGCAGTGTGGAGCAGCCAAGCAGGGGAAGCCCTGGACCTGGGGGGCTGCGGAGGGGAAGATGGGGGGGAGGGAGGGAGGAGGAAGCTCCTAGAGGAGGCGGGAGGCAGGTGGGAACCTGAGCTGTGGTATTTGTCTCTGTTCTCCATGGCCTTGCTCTGAGCCACCGAGTCACCCACCTTGTGCGTCCTGCGCCCTGCCTGAGGAGGGGTACAGCCCCCAGGGGGCAGGGGTAGCAACATTCTACCCTTCTTCTGTGCTGAGCGGTGGGAGGAGCTGCCCCCCGCTCGGTAACGTGCCCCAGGGCTGCCCGAAGTGAGGCCCACACCCCTTTCCATCCTCTCCTCCCCCCACCTGCTGCCTTGTGTTGGCAGCCGACCAAGGCCTGGCCTGGAGGAGGCCCTGGAGTGAAACAGCAGCTGGGCTTCCTGGTGCAGGGCTGCACGGGGCCACGAGGGAGAGGCGCTGGGCCAGAGAGGGGACCACAGGGCAGAGGATGACTGGGGAGGTGGGCAAGGTGGAAGGGGCGCTTTGCAGGCCACGCTCAGAGCAACCACTGGTAGGGGATTTCCCCTGCCTCACTGCTCCACCTGAGGGGCTGCGTGTGCCTGTGAGCCTGGGACGGAAACCCCCAAGCGCTAGGGCAGGCGTAGAGGGGACCTTTTCTGTGTCAGGGCCTTTGACCCACAGAAAAATCATTTGGGGACTGCACACAAGCGAGATTTTGTGTGCTCCACCTCTGTGGTGGCATGGCGGTGGGGAGAGCCCTGAGCCTCAGGGACAATATCTGGCCCCCGGGCCTGAGCTGCCTCACCCCTGCACTAGGGGAAGGACCAGCAGCTGCAGAGACATGGGAGCGGCTGGAGGGAGGGGGCTAAGGACGGTGGTGCTGAGTGTCCCCCAGAATTTGAGAGAGCTGCCCTCAGCCCTCCATGGGTACAGGCACAGCTGGCTGAAAACCCAACACAACCCAGCGAGGCGTTTTTAAAACCGCAAGAGGAGGCCAGGCAGCCACCTGTTGGCAGTTTTGCTCTCAGAATGGAAACTTGGGACAGGAAGTGACAGGCCCATAAAGCCAGAAGAGCTGTTCCATGGGCGGCCGTGCCGTGCCTCGGACAAGCGCGTTTTATTATTGGTATGACTGAAGGATACCGCATTCGTGGCTGTTGCTAGGGCCGTTGCTAGTTTCTCGGGGCGTTTACCGGTGATGTGCTCTGTCTGAAAACAAACACGTCTCGAGTTTAATTCAGCTTTTGCTGGGAGCAGGCTGAGCGCGCTGGCTTTGGGCAGCCCCTACGTGCCCCAGCAGCCCCACGGAAGGAGAGGGCCCCTGGGAGTCTGGCTGTTCCTTCCTCAAAACCGCTTCAGACTTTGACAAAAACTTTAAGTGATTCAAATACCCCCACCCTGCTGCTACAGGGGGTGGGCGCTTGTGTGGTGTTAAGTACAGGAACGCTGGCGTGTGCCGATCACTCAGCAGGTGGAAAAGCCAGGCCCCCTTTAAATTACTCTTGGCATCTCCTGGAGAAAAAGAGTAAAGGTACCACTGCTTTGGCTCTGAAAACGGGGCGCGGCGGGGAACAACAGCCCTTCCTGCAGGAGCAGCTGGCTGCATTTGGGCAGGGCTAGTGGCCAAGGTCGTGGGGAATCAGGGTAGGGTCACTGAGTCGCTGCCAGTCCTCTGTGGGGCTGCAGCGCTCAGATGCAGAATGGGGCTCTTTCTGGCTCTGCCAGCCCTGACCTCTGCCCTCTCCCCGCAATCCCAACCATGCAGCCCCTTGCTATACCAGCCCTGAACGCCTCCCACCACCTGCTCTGCTGGTGGCCCCTAATCCAGCCCCGCAGACTCCTGCTGTCCCAGCCCCGGGGTCCCTGCCCCCAGTAGTGTCAGTGCCTCCTCCAGCCCACGCTGCCTGCGGGTCCAGCCCTTGGCCTTCTCCCTCCCCTCCCCCAGCAGTGTGGGTGCCCCTCAGTGCATCCCGCGGCCATTCTCCCCTCTTGCATAGTCAGGGAGACAGCCCCAAAACAACCCCTGCTAGCTCCCAGCCAGCTCTTTGCTGTAATGTCTCAGCCCAGCCAACAATGTGTGTTCCACAGTGACCTGAACAGAGTGGGGTCTCATCCTGCAGCCTTCCCCCAGCCCAGTCCTGCGGGCACATCATCAGCTCCGAGGACAGTAGCCTGGGCCGTCGGCTTTGCCAGCCCTGCTCTGGCTCCGCCTGCCTGCAGAGTCTCATGGGAGGGAGCAGGAAGAAGTTGTCGGGGGTGCAGCCCTGAACCCCAGGGCTGATAAAACCCTTTGGAGCCCCTTGTGTTAGCCACATCCACAGCCGGAGCTGAGCAGTGGGCTGCATGGCCCAGACCTGCTACAAGAATGTCCAAACACTAACGAGCAACTAGAGTCTCTGAGCCGTGTCGCTGGACCCGACCCCTTGCAGCTTTGGGTAAAAGACACCAGAGGGAAAATCAGCAGAGTCCCACTGCATGAATCCAACCGACTGACACCAGCTGGAACCTGGTCTACTGACCCAGTTGAGATCTGGTCCATTGACCCAGCTGGGACCTGGCCCATTGACTCCAGTGGAGCCACGGCTCATTGACCCAGCTGGGACCTGGCCCATTGACACCAGTGGAGCTACGGCTCATTGACCCAGCTGGGACCTGGCCCATTGATACCAGCTAGAGATCACTTTTATAACTATCCAATTGACCAATTTGTGACAGCAAATTTTGACTGAGGGTGGGGGGGGTGAAAGTTCTTTCAGTGTCCCAGCCCAGCCGGAGCCTGAAGGTGGCTGGGGGTTGATCATTGTGGCATGGCTAACTCAAATCTGCTCAGAGCCCCCCCCCCCCACACACACACCGTGGGGACTTGCCCACCCTCCCTCCTTCCTGCCCGTGTTCCTTCTCTTCAAGGCCTCCCTGACCTCGCTACATTTCAAGGGCTTCCCACGAGCCTGCAGAACAATCAAGCTACTGTCCGTGATGCAGCTGGAAGAAAACAATCCCCCCCCATACACACACACACACACTTTGATTCAGAGCCGTGTGTGTATGTGTGCAGCTGGGAATCGCTGCTCTGCACAGAGGGAGCCATCCCCCAGTGCAAAGAGCACACCAGCCTGATCAGCCACCGCCACGGGGGCTTTCCTGCATGGTCAGATCATAGATCCCCCTCCTTCGGTGGGGTTGGATGGAGCGGGGCGAGCTCCAGGCACAGCCCGTTATGCAGCCCTGGAAAGGGGTTTCCAGAGGGGTGCTGTACCGACCCGCAGGGAGCTGGCGTGGCAGCCCTTGGCAGCACTACCCGGCAAGACCACAGCGTCGCTTCGCCGGCAACGGCCCTCGCCCACGTTCATGGCCGATGGAGCACGGTGTTAGTGCCCCACAGACTCTGCATCCGTGGCCTCCAGCCTTTTTAAGCACAAGATCCATTGTTTAGAATTTGTCACTCTAGCTACTACCTCACACCCCAATACCCTGGCCCCGCCTCCTGCCCCACCCTTTCCCCCAGGCCCCTGCTCACTCTATGGGGATGGGGCACGGGGAGAGGGACACCTTAACATCAGCACCCCCTTTTTATGCCCCCGCACCTTGCACAGCAGGCAGGAGGCTCCCGGGGGCAGCCCGGCAGTGGGGGCAGCTGAAGCGCCAGCCTTTGATGGCCTTGTGGTCAGTGCAATCAGGCTCACCTGTCAGAGGCTCCAGGATCTACTGGGTGGTGACCACAGCTCTCCATGTAGGCTCAGGACCATGGACTCAGCTGTCAGCAATGGGACTCTCTGCTGCTCCCTAGATCCAGCCAAGGTCCACCCCCCCAATGTCTCTTTTATACGTGGAGACAAGTTCTGTATTGGCATATTACCAACCCTATGGCTGGATCCAACCAAACATCTCTCATGACTTACGAGGAGAGGCTGAGGGATTTGGGCTTATTTAGTTTACAGAAGAGAAGAGTGAGGGGGGATTTGAGAGCAGCCCTCAACTTCCTGAAGGGGGGTTCCAAAGAGGATGGAGAGAGGCTGTTCTCAGTGGTGACAGATGATGGAACGAGGAGCAATGGGCTCAAGTTGCAGTGGGAGAGGTCTAGGTTGGATATTAGAAAAAACTATTTCCCTAGGAGGGTGGGGAAGCACTGGGATGGGTTCTCTAGGGAGGGGGTGGAGTCTCCATCCCTAGAGGTTTTTAAGTCTTGGCTTGACAAAGCCCTGGCTGGGTTGATTGAGTTGGGGTTGGTCCTGCTTTGGGCAGGGGGTTGGACTCAGTGACTCCTGAGGTCTCTTCCAGCCCTCGGATTCTGTGATTCTATCTCCATGATCCATCATTCTGTGCCCCCACCTTGGTCATTACCCAGCATTGGTATGTTCTGTACCCTCTCCCAGTGGTTGATGCCGTAACTCTGTGTTGGGCTGTACCGAGCCTTCTGGAAGGTGTTCACCGGAATACCCAGGACAGGAGTACCTGTGTTTTAGCGATGCTCGCTGTGTCTTTGCCACATTAGAATAGCCAGAGCCACTCCCATCTGATAGAGGGACTTAATTTCTACTTGAACCATAACCCCAGCTCCAGGCAGAGAGCTGTGGGGAAAAGTCTTGCCATAAGGAAGGAATCCATCAGGACACTTGGGATGAGCAGTTGGGTAGCAAACTTGTAAGCGAGCGTCTGCCTGCTGACAGGGCCTGACTTCTCCTCCTAGCCTGGCTTTTTGCGGCCTTTGGTTCAGACCTCAGATCTTGCCCCAGGGCCTGTGCTCCGGACTGTCGCGCTCTGTGGCAGCTGGAGGATGTGGGATTTCCTGGGAAGCCTTGGTGTGGCTCACTGGCCCCCATCCTGTGTGGCCCAAAGAGACTTGGAGGAACCTGTGCTATTGAGGACTGTGCCTTTAAGGGCCGAGCGTCCCAGGCGGAACGTCTGGGCAGGGTGTCAGGAAGCGATTGTTCCGCAGCCGGTTGGAACGGGACAGCGTGAAATTGAGCTCTGTAGCCTGGATCCTCAAATGCACGTAGGTACCTAACTCCCAGCCAGAATAAGGGGCCTATATCAGAATACTAGGTCCAGTCCCCTGCCCCCATATACCACATTGAGGCGCTGCACCTAAATGAACAGCACAGGACTGACCCCGGAGCC
Source organism: Pelodiscus sinensis (assembly GCF_049634645.1). Taxonomy (NCBI): domain Eukaryota; kingdom Metazoa; phylum Chordata; order Testudines; family Trionychidae; genus Pelodiscus; species Pelodiscus sinensis. Next base: position 129,598,092 of record NC_134714.1, on the reverse strand, counting down.
TTCCCCATGGCTCCTTCTGCCAGCCGTGGGCAAGGCTGGGATATTTAGTCCAGGGGCTGAGTCTCTCTGTGGAGGCGGTGGAGGTTCCTGTTCCAGTTCCTGCTCTGACAGCTTCCCCTTTTCCCGGGGGAGTGGAGGCTCCCCCATGCCTAGCAGGACCCAGGGGAACATCCCAGACCACTTTTCATCCCCCTGGGTGCTCCCCATCTTTGTTACAGCTCCTGGGGTGTCCTGCTCCAGAAATGCTATTGCTCCACGGGGGCTTCCCTGTCTCAGGGGGAGCCTTCTTCAGGTTTCACTCTGCCCCCAAATCACTGAGTTATTTGTACGCGTTTGTTATCAGAGAGGTTCTCACAAGTGCTGGCTTGCACATAGTGACTTGCACAGCTCACTGGAGCGAGGGGGCGTGGTTTCCTGCCCTGCCGGACAGGGAGAGAGCTGAGATCGCCTCCTGCTGGGCAGATCCAGGATACCCACGAGCACCCAGCCAGAAGCAGAGGAGTGGGGTAGGAACGGGAGCTATAAAAAGCTGGCCTTTTTGCTCAGCAGGAGCAGAGCTGCTGGAAGAGCAGGGTGTCTCTTTCCCGTTGCTGGAGGCCAGACCAGACAGAGGCTGCTCCTGCACCAGAGACGCAGAAGGACTCATGGAGCTGCCAGGCACTGATCTGATTAGGCCTCAGTTGGTTTATTGAGTCTAGTTCTGGGCACCACATTTCAAGAAAGATGTGGAGAAATTGTAGAGGGTCCAGAGAAGCGCAGCAAAAATGATTTAAAGGTCTAGAGAACATGAGCTACGAGGCAGGGTGCACAAAATTGGGCTTGTTTAGTTTAGAAAAGAGAAGTCTAAGAGGGGACACGATAGCAACTTTCAAGTACAAAAAGGGTGTTATAAGGAGAAAAATTGTTCTCCTTGGCCTCTGAGGATAGGACAAGAAGCAAGGGGCTTAAACTGCAGCAAGGGAGGTTTAGGTTGGACATTAGGAAAAAGTTCCTAACTGTCAAGGTGGTTAAACACTGGAATAAATTACTAGGGAGGTTGTGGAATCTCTATCATTGGAAATATTGAAGAGCAGGTTGGACAGACAACTAGCAGTGATGAGCTAGATGGGGCTTGATCCTGTGATGAGGGAAGGGGACTGGACTTGATGTCTCCAAGTCTGTTCCACTGCTAGTGTTCTATGATTCATCAGCTGGATCAGCAGGTCTCCTACAATTTCCCCACCACATCCCCCTTCTGTCGCCTGCTTTATTTCCTCTCATTTTTCTCTGACACAGCCTCTCTGGCCCTTATGCCCTCTGGCCTATTGCCTGCCATGCACCGCATGGGGCTGCTCTCTCCCATCCTCATCCCCGGATCAGTCACATGGCCCCAGACAAATCCCTTTCCAGTGCTGCTGGGTCCCAGCCAGGTGTTGTGGGGTCACAGGGAGCCAGGTACACTCGTCCGCTTGTACCAGCTGCACAGGGGATGAGGCTACATCCTGCACCCTTTGCCAGCTCACGGTCCCTGTGTAAGCAGGCGCATGGTGCTGCTATTGTGGAGAACTTTCCTGGCTCCTACGCTACCCCAGTGAAATGGGCTAGTGAAAGTATCTGAGTCCCTGCTCCCACTTCCTTTACACAGACTCCTCTCTGACCTCAGGGGTTTCCCTTCCACTCTCCTGTGTGGAAGAGTCCTCGTAACCCCAACAAGGCTGGGCCCAGGATTCCTGGGGGCTTGACCCCCCCCAACCTTATTGTGGTCACCTAGGACTGGGGCTAGGGTGTCCCCGCTCCGGGGTGCTCTCTTCTCATTGAGCGTTTCCCTGAGCCACTGATGCCTACACGTGGTTCAAAGCAAATACAATTTATTAAACAACAATCCGTTTTAAATAATGCGAATAAGAGGAAATGGAAAAGGTTCCTGGAAAGCACCTCACTCCGCTCTGTGGCACGGGGACCTCCCACACAGTGTCTCTGGGACGTCAGGACAGGTCACAGTCTGTGTCTTGTAGGTCCCAGACCACCTCCTCGGGCCCTGGCTGTGTTGCAGGGATGCTGCAGATCAGACACTTGCAGGACCCTTCTCCCCAGTGTCAGCCCCTCCCCCGTCTGGCCTGCAAGGCCTCCTTGGTTGGTGGCGTTGCCCTGCGCTGGGCTTCAACTCAGGGTCCCCCCTGCTCTCCTGCGCTGCTCGCTGCGCCCAGCCCCAGCTCCACTCTCTGCTGCGCTGCCTCCGGCTCCTGGGCTGTTTCTCTGGCCGCTCTGGTTCTGTGGTTGCAGCCCTGCTCCCAGCCTGGATGCTGCTGGGCTGTCTTTGGCTGGCCTGGCTCTGCTCCCCAGCTCGGCTCAAGCCCCTGCTCTCTCCTTAGCTCTGCCCCATTCTGTCTAACCCAGGTGATTCCAGCTCATGTGGAGGACGGGACTCTTCCCAGCCTCCTCACTCTCATTGGCCAGCCTGCCCTGCCAATCAGGTTGACCTGGCTTGTTGGCCTCTTCCCTTTGTCCATCTCATGGGCCTGATTTCCCATTGACCTTTTCCCTTCCTTTTGACACAGAGCTGGCCAATCAAAAACCTCACTGAGTTTTATTAAGGGCCCATCAGTTCCTTTACACATGGGAAGGCTGGCGCTCGGTAGGGAATGCAGGAGTCCCTCCACATCACAGAACTATGGGAGATGAAGGTTGGAAGAGACCTCAGGAGGCCACGGAGCCCCCTTCAGACCCCATGGTGCTGCTGCACAAGACGTGTCTCAGGCTTCCGCTGCTGGTGAAGCTCTTGAACCCGAAACTGATCTGACCTGGAATGAAATGATCAACTCCCATAGAACAGGGTAACTAATGCAGTGACTGTTCCCGCCATCTACAAAAACAGACAGGAAAGGCAAGTGATCATTGCTAATACCCTAGAGCAGTTTCCCAAATAGTGAAAGTACGAGTTCTGCAAGAACCCAATCACTCCCCCGATCCCCCAGAGCTGGTCTTAGGGCAGGTGAGCTGGGTGGTCGCCCGGGGCCACCATGGTCTTAGCAGTGGGCTGGATTTTTTTTTTGGTAGACCAGTTTCCCTGGGCCATTTTTTAAAAGGGTTCTCTGGCTAAATAAAATTGGGAAAAACTGTCCTAGAGGCTGGGTTGATTCAGTTATTTTATATATACACTATGGCTGTGTCTAGACTGGCAAGTTTTTCCGCTGCCTACACTGGCCACTTTGAATTTGCGCAAGAACAGTGACGATCTAATGTAAGATTGTCAGTGTTCTTCTGCAAATACAATGATTCTCCTGTTCGGGAAAAAGCCCTCTTGCGCAAAAGCATTTGCGCAAAAGGGCCAGTGTAGACAACTGAGAACCGTTTTGCGCAAAAAAGCCCCGATGGCGAAAATGGCGATCGGGGCTTTCTTGCGCAAAAGCGCGTCTAGCTTGGCACGGACGCTTTTCCACAAAAAGTGCTTTTGCGCAAAAGCGTCCGTGCCAATCTAGATGCTCTTTTCCACAAATGCTTTTAACGGAAAAACTTTTCTGTCAAAAGCATTTGCGGAAAATCATGCCAGTCTAGATGTAGCCTATCAGATGTGCTTGGCGTTGCTCGGGTCCTTAGCTCAATTCTTTTTTAAAATTAAATGAAAATATCCATGCTTCATTTAACTCATTGCTCTAGGATGGGGCTGAGGATGAGGGGGTTCAGGATGCAGACTGTGCTAGGGAGAGAGGACAACCCCAAACCTCTCTCATCACAGTAGCCTGGGGCCAAGAGAAGCACCCCACCATGGCGGCTGCAGCTTCAGTGGGCACAGCCAGGAGTACGTGTCCCCCCAGCTTGGGCAGGTTCAAGTTCATCTGTCCCCTGTGCTCCCCAGACAGAGTGAGGAATGCAGCAAGCTGGGCACTTTCCCCTTGCAGCATGACACCAGCATGTGGGATTTAATTACAATCATCCTTGTTTCATTTTGATTATGATGGTCCACATTGATTTAGCCATCTCTTCCATAATACCAGGAGCAACTGCATTGTGGCCAGCCTGTCAGATTTCCCTGGAAGGAGCTTTGATCTCTGCAACCCTTAAATGAAACATTGATGGATATTAGAGGCCTGCTCTGGGCAGGATACTGGTGATACACTCCAGTGTCCTAAGGTTTCTGTAGCGATGGAGTTCTTCTGGGAGATATTCTAATTTGATTTCATGCCCTATCTTTTTCCAGAATAACTTTCAGGTGTACAATAAGATCTTATTTGCACTAATCAGGAAAAAAGATCATGTGATCAACTTTCTGCCAGTACCCATCAGCAAGGACATGGAAAATCACAGTTGACTCACAGCTGGGGAAAGCTAGCTTAGTCACATGGTTTCTGGGAAGGGGAAGTGCAGGTTGGGACAGCTGCTGTATTGACAGAGCAGCGTGTGTGGGGGTGGGGAGGCCAGGGCTAAGATAGCAGGAGGCTGCAGGGCAAAACTGAGGGGCACTGGCAGAGCTGGGCCATGGGGAGCCCAGGGCTGGGCTAGTAGGGGCTGTGGGTTGGGATTGAGGGGCGCTGGCAGAGCTGTGTGAGTGGGGAGCTCATGGCTGGGCTAGTCAGAGGCAGTGAGTCAGGACTGAGGGGCACCACCCCACGCTCTCCCCCCAGACAACGTCAAGGCCTATTTCAAGCGGGGGAAGGCGCATGCATCCGTGTGGAATATAGCGGAGGCCCAGGCCGATTTCGCCAAGGTGCTGGTGCTGGACCCGTCGCTGGGCCCCATGGTGGCCAAGGAGCTGCACAACCTGGAGGCAAGGGCATCTTCTCCCAATAGTGGCCGTGCCAGGGAGCAGCTGGGGGCTGCCAGAGGGGGCTGTGCAGGTTGAGGGGCTCTGCTGATCCCCAGCACCATCGTGCCCCCCAGCAGAGCCCAGGCTACAGCAAGCAAGCAGCTCTGTCCCTCCCTCTGTGCTTGGCCTGACTCCCGCTCAGTAGCCAGAAAAGTGATATTTATTCCTGGACTCTCTACATGAGGCCTCCTCAGAACCATGAGCAACCCAGCGGCCCCCTCCGCGTCTCTCGCGCAGGGGGGCCATGCCCCGCTTCATAGCTGGAACAGCTGTTCGCAGCATTCCAGCTCCAGGAGGCAGCGCAGGCACTGGGGCTCCATTGCTCCGCCCCCTCCTGTGACGCACGCCGAGCTCCGCCCTTTTCCTCTCTTCCCGCGCGCTCTCTCCTTCGCCAACGAGAACAGCCGCGGCCTCGCGCCCCCCAGCCAATCAGCGCCCGCACTCGCCTGACACTCATAGACTCATAGACTCATAGACTTTAAGGTCAGAAGGGACCATTATGATCATCTAGTCTGACCCCCTGCACCGTGCAGGCCACAGAATCTCGCCCACCCCTCTTAGAATAATCCTCTCACCTATGTCTCAGATATTGAAGCCTTCCAATACTTTGAAGGCCCCAACATGCAGAGAGTCCTTCAGCTGTGATCTGTGCCCAATGCTACAGAGGAAGGCGAAAAACCTCCAGGGCCTCTGCCAATCTACCCTGGAGGAAAATTCCTTCCTGACCCCAAATATGGCGATCAGCTAAACCCTGAGCATGTGGGCAAGACTCACCAGCCAGACACCCAGAAAGTTCCCTATAGCAACTCCTATCATCCCTCCATTGACCTATTTCCAACTGGAAATGAATGGTCAATTAGTTACCAAGATCATGTTATTTCATCCAACCATCCCCTTATCATAGAATCAGAACTGGAAGAGACCTCAGAAGGTCGTCAAGTCCAGCCCTCCGCTCTAGGCAGGACCAATCCCATCTAAATCAACCCGGCCAGGGCTTTGTCAAGCCGAGACTTAAACACCTCTAGGGATGGAGACTCCACTACTTCCCTAGGTAACCCATTCCAATGCTTCACTACCCTCCTAGTAAAATAGTTTTTCCTAATATCCAATCTGGACCTCTCCCACCACAACTTGAGACCATTGCTCCTTGTTCTGCCATCTGTCACTACTGAGAACAGCCTCTCTCCATCCTCTTTGGAACCTCCCTTCAGGAAGTTGAAGGCTGCTATCAAGTCCCCCCTCACTCTTCGCTTCTGCAGACTAAACAGACCCAAGTCCCTCAGCCTCTCCTCGTAGGTCATATGCTCCAGACCCCTAATCATTTTGGTTGCCCTCCGCTGGACCCTCTCCAATGCGTCCGCATCCTTTTTGTAGTGGGGGGCCCAGAACTGGACACAGTACTCCAGATGTGGCCTCACCAAAGCCGAATAAAGGGGAATAATGACATCTCTGGATCTGCTGGCAATGCTCCTCTTAATGCATCCTAATATGCCATTAGCCTTCTTGGCTACAAGGGCACACTGTTGACTCATATCTAGCTTCTCATCCACTGTAACCCCCAGGTCCTTTTCTGCAGAACTACTACTTAACTGGTTGGTCCCCAGCCTGTAACTATGCTTGGGATTCTTCCGTCCCAAGTGCAGGACTCTACACTTGTCTTTGTTGAATCTCATGAGATTTCTAGTGGCCCAATCCTCCAATTTGTCCAAGTCACTCTGGACCCTATCTCTGCCCTTAAGCGTATCTACCTCTCCCCCTAGCTTAGTGTCACTCCCGCCCCCCCCATTGGCGGGTAAAAGCGCGGGAGGTTTGAGTTCGATTCGAATCGAGCCACGCGCCGCTCTCTGAGGGGACTTGGCCGCTTCAGAGCGAGAGACACATAAACACGCTCCGCCCCCTCCGCCCCCCCCATCCAAGCGGGCTGGGGGACGGAGCAGAGAGGAGATGGAGCCGTTGAGGATGGGGGAGGGGAGAAGAGCCGTTAGGAGGGGGGGGCGTGGGACTGTCTATGTAGCGTGACGGTTTGTCATGCTGACCACAAGCTGGGCGGGGTGGGGGGGAGCAGGCGATGCCAGGTTGCCTGCCCCTGTGTGAGGGGACGCTGGAGCCTGGCCTGGTTACCTGTGCCTGGAGGGTGCAGAAGATCCCTCTCCAGCCCTGAAACATCAAGGGGTGTGGGTTTGTGTTTTTCATAGGCAAAATGAATGCTATATTTTATGGAGCCAACTGCTCTAAATGAAAGAAACAAGCTTCCGAGCTTGCACACAGCTCTTCAAGTCTTTTTTTAAAATTATATATATTTAATACGCTTTGCAAGCCGCTTCAGCATCCCTTCCCCTTCTTTACCTAGGCTGTGTCTAGACTGGCATGATTTTCCGCAAATGCTTTTAACGGAAAAGTTGTCCGTTAAAAGCATTTGCGGAAAAGAACGTCTAGATTGGCATGGACGCTTTTCCGCAAAAACACATTTTGCGGAAAAGCGTCTGTGGCCAATCTAGATGCGCTTTTGCGCAAAAAAGCCCCAATCTTGAGGCTCCCAAATCTTGAGAGTGGCTTGAAAATCAAGAAGTTAAAAACTTCCCAATTTTTTTAGTTTTCTTTTTAAGGGTTATGAGCCTTTGGGGTTATTTTCATGCTTTCAGTATCAAAAAAGTAAAGGCTAGTCTACGCTGGCAGCTTCTTGCGGAAGAACAGCCGTACTTCCACATAAAGTTGCCGGCTGTCTACACTGCATGAGCATTCTTCCAGAAGTAAATTTACAGTATAGCATTGTAAAACAGGGTTTCTTCCAGAAGAGTTATTCCTCTCCTCACGAGGAATAAGCCCACTTGCGCAAGACCTCTTCCAGAAGAGGGCAGTATAGACAGGCAACATGAATTTCTTGTGCAAGAAGCCCCAATGGTTAAAATGGCCGTTAGAGCTTTCTTGCGGAAGAGATTGTCTACACTGCCACCGATGCTCTTGTGCAAAAGCACATCTCTTGTGCAAAAGCACATGGCAGAGTGGATGCTCTCTTGTGGAACTCTTCTGCAAAAGTTCTTGTGCAAGAAGCTGCCAGTGTAGACATAGCCAGATAGTGTGAGTTGCCAACACAAGAGAGAGACTTGTTGCTTTGAGAAGATGAGTGTAAGTAGGTATGGGATGGGTAATGTAATCTGCTTCCTTTTATAGTGTGCCTTCTCACTCTGCTGTCTCCAGACCCTGAAAACTGCCTTTTACGTGTTCTCAATTACATCTGCTTTGAGTCAACATGGGACCCAAGAAGCAATCTTGTGGGAAGAAGTTCTCGCAGGTTGAGAAATCGGGCAGAGATGGAAATATCAAGGATTATTTTATGGTATGTTAATGTTGGTTTATATTCTCAGCAGTGTTGCCCCATCTCAATCTCCAGTAACTATACGCAGCGGTGGCAGGTTTGTATAATTTTTGCTGGTGCCCCATTAGCCACACACCCTAGCCCCCGTTAACCAGGCCTCTGGAGGTAACACGCTCAGGGCAAGATGGACACATGACCAGAAGTAAAAGGTGTCATGTCACCCCTCTCGAGGGACTTTTCCCACCATCCTCCTACCAACAGGGATTAGTTTGGCCCTCACCAAACCCCCCCTCATGCAACTATCCTGCAATTGCATTAACCCAACGTGTGTGACATTAACTCAGGGGCAGAGAGGCTGGGGGAAGTGTTCCCTCTAAGGCTATGTCTATACTCATGGTTTCTTGCGCAAGTATAGCCGTTCTTGCACAAGAACCCACAGAGTATCCACACTGCCCACCTGCTCTTGCGCAAGGAAATTTACAGTATGGTGTGGTAAGAGAGGGTGTCTTCCACAAGACCTACGCTCTTTTCTAACAAGTGTAAGCTCTCTTGCTCAAGAGGGCAGTGTGAATGCTCGGCAGGGATTTCTTGCACAAGAAACCCCTATGGCTAAAATGGCCATCGGAGCTTTCTTGTGCAAGAGAGTGTCCACACTGCCATGGATGCTCTTGCACAAAAGCACAGCTTGCACATGACAGTGTGGATGTGTTCTTGTGCAAGACTTCTTGCACAAGAACCCTTGCGCAAGATGTTCTTGTGCAAGAAGCCACCACTGTAGACATAGCCTAAGGCTGTGTCTACATTGGCCCCTATTCCGTAATAGGGATGCAAATGTAGAACTTTGGAATAGGCAAATCCGCGGGGGATTTAAATATCCCCCGTGGCATTTGCATTAACATGGCTGCCCCTTTTTTCCGGCTTGTAGATAAGCCGGAGAAAAGCGCCAGTCTGGACGCGATCCTCCGGAAAATAAGCTCTTTTCCGGAGGATCTCTTATTCAAGTAGGAATAAGAGATCCTCCAGAAAAGAGCTTATTTTCCGGAGGATCGTGTCCAGACTGGCGCTTTTCTCCGGCTTATGTACAAGCCGGAAAAAAGGGGCAGCCATGTTAATGCAAATGCCGCGGGGGATATTTAAATCCCCCGCGGATTTGCCTATTCCAAAGTTCTACATTTGCATCCCTATTACGGAATAGGGGTCAATGTAGACACAGCCTAAGAGTTTCCTCCCATGAGCAGAATGAATTTTGTGTTGTGCATCAGTACTGAGTTCATGTGGCTTTTTTGGATGTGCCACTGTGGCACCCAAGTTATTAATAAATATTTTATAAACCTTTACCTTTTCTCTCTGCTGCCATGTCTCCTCCCCTTACTCCATCAGCTCTCCTGGTGTCTGCTCCTGGTGTCTGCTGCCCCCCAATTCTTCACCCTCCTCTTCTGTCCTGACTCCTGCCCTTCTCACTGCCCTCAGCCCTCCTGCGACCTGCCCCCCCTCCACCAGCCCTTCTCAGCCCCCTCTAGTAGCCCCACTCTGATCATGTGACCTACCCTCCTCATCCCCTCTTCTAACACCTCCCTCTACACACCTGCCCTGCCTCTCTCCTCTGGTGCTAGTCCCTCCCCTGCAGGTGTCTGCCCTTCTGCTTCACCCTCAGAATCCCTTAGCCCTGCACCCTCCTGGTGCCTCCCCCTTTCCCTTACTGCCCTTGCCCCCTTTTTCCCTGATGCCCATCCCCTCATCACTCTGCCCTCATGCCCCTCTGTACCCTCACACATGACTTGCTCCATCCCCACCTTTCTTATGCCCAGCCCTTCTTTCAAGCCTTCTCCCAGCACCTCCCTCTCCCCCCCCAGCCCCCAATGCCCTTACTCTCTCCTCTCCTAGCATGACCCTCCCTCCCACTGACACCTCCCCTCCTTCCCTTTTCCTCATTGTCTGAACTTGGCCCCCTGGCATTTGTCTCTCCTCCATGCTATCTCTTGGTGCCTTCTCCTTTCTTCCCTCTCCCCCTCTGCACAAGCCCCTTCCTCCCCTCCCCCATTTTCCCCTTCCTCCTCTGCACAAGCCCCTTCCTCCCCCTCCGCAAAAGGCCCTTCCTCCCCCATTTTCCCCGTCCGCACAAGCCCCTTCCTCCCCCTCCTCCCCTTAACTTACTTTACCTTCTGCCTTCCACTTTGCAGGGCCAGAGTCTGTGCTCAGGCCCCAGAAGTCACTGGACTCCGAACCTGCAGCTAGGCCGCACGGCACAACGCCGCGCCAAGCAGTTTTAAAGTTCCAGGCCGTGACATCATGTCACGCCCGGGTGTCTCCCCGCTCACCTGTAAATGCCACACAATGGCAGCAGCAGCCGGCAACATGCACTGGCAAGAGGGAGCTCAACTGAAAGCTGCGCATGGCAGGGACAGGATGGGGACGGGGGGGATGCTCTGGAGCCTGAGTGGGAGGATGCACGGGGGGGGGGGCAGCAGGTGGGGGCCAGGGCTCACTCCAGGCAGGGCCGGGGGAGAGACCCAGCTCCAAATATTGGTGGAAAAGGGCCCCCGGCTCTGAATATGCTGGAGCATGGGCACCACGAGCCCGTATAACTTGCTACCCAGTCAAGAGGGATTGTTATACCAGCCACACTTCCTCAAATATGCACATATAAAATGGAGAAATTAAAACACTGGATCACACTAGTGATCCATCCATCTAGCCCATTATCCTCTTTCCCGTACTGGTCTATAGTAGATCCTTCAGTAGGAGTTGTAACTCTCCAACCATAAGCTTCAGGAGGGTAGCTGAGTTAATCTGTAACTGGAGAAACTTAAAAAAACAACCAATGGTCTAGCAGCACCTTAAAGACTAACACAACATGTAAATGACATGAGCTTTCCTGGGTACAACCCACTTCTTCAGATGAATGCATTGTTAAGTAAGTTTCAAAAGTAAAGTGTTTGTGCTTTGTGCCTGTAGAGATGCTAGAGAAGGCCTAAGAGTTTTTCTCAAGTTTGTTTTATCTTCTACTTTACATTAGAAATTCAGCTCCAGTTTTTCTTGGAAAAACTTTTTGGTGGCTGGAAAACTAAGGAAATTAGAATATCACAAGACATAGAAGAGTGAAAGAAGAATAATAGAAAGGGGTGCTAAAAATTCCTTCGCTTATCGTTGTCAGTTCTTGATTTAATTAACTGACTTTTTGGATAAAGGAAGCCTTGCTTTTTTACTTAAGGTGTGACCAATTGAAATACACATGCTATAAGAGTCCTAGTAATTCTTCCAAGAAAGACAGAACTTCATGTTTTTGATTTTTTTTAAATCAGGCTGCCTTTGAATCCTAAAGAAGCAAATCAAAAGTCAATTTTTCTTTACTTCCTCTGCAGACCATAATTAAAACTGAATTCTTAAAGAACTGGTATGGTTCTCGAACTGTACTTTGTTTCTGCCCTGCCAGATTTATTTTCCACTGCAGTGAGACAGTCCCAGCAGCAAAGGGAATGAGCAATTGAAGGCTGGAGATTTTCTGTGTTCAGCACTAGCTTTTCAACTGTTGTGGATGCTAATTCTTGCTTATTTTGTTTGTTCCTTTCCCTACCTCAGCATGTTCCATGGTTCTCCACTCTATACTTCTCACAATACTTCTCTCACAGGAATCTACAGCCAGGTTTGAGGACTCCTTAAGCACAGCCACTCTGGCTTAGACACAAACTCCGCGTCCTCCCCCCTCCACACCCTTCCAATCTATTACTGCAGAGGAGCTTAGGATGAATGCAGAACTGGCATGGGGACTGAAAGGGAACAAAAGCAGAACTGGCTGCGGGTGAGGGGGGCAGAGCAAGAGCTGGGTGATGCCCTACCTCAGGGGTGCGCAATAATTTTTGACAGGGAGCCACTCCAAGATTTTGAAAAATGGTTGAGGGCCACACTCTTCCATGATATTAATGGAGGAGATGCAGGGTCTGGGATGGAGGTTGGGTGCAGAAGGGAGCTTGGGGTAAGGAAATGGAGTCTGGGAAGAAGTTTGGGAGAAGGAAGCAGTTGAGAACCTAGAGCAAAGGACTGGGGTACAGGGGTTTGGGATGTGCCCTGGGGTAAGAGGGGATTGTGATCTGGGGCAGGAGATTGGGGTGCCAGATCTGGGAGAGAGTATGGGTACAAGAGGGGAGGCAGAGGGTTTGGGTATGTTGATTGCTGGTGCAGAGGATTGGGGAAAAGAGGGACTGTGGTGCCAGAGGCAGGCTCTGGCCAGGAGACTTACCAGCTGGCAGTCCTGCCTGTCTGCCTGCATGCAGAGCTAAACGCTTGCAGAGTTTAAAATGTTTGCCAGCCTGCTTGCCCAACCATGTGCTTCAGTGAATAACTGAAAAGAGGGGGTGTGGTTCTTCTTGTTAGCCTGTTACTAAAACAAGCAGCTCCCATTGGCCAATTTCTGTCCAGAAACTGGCCAATGGGATTGTGCTGGGAGCAGGGGCAGCTTCTGAGGCTTTCTCCCCTCCAGCTTTGAAACCGAAACTGGGCCTGGCAGCCATGTTTCTGAGAGGCATGCATGGCAAACAGGGGAGCCTGCCTCCGTGGGCTGGATCTGGTGGCTTGGTGGGCCAGATCTGACCCATGAGCCGTATTTTGCCCAGGCCTGCTCTACCTCCTTTGAGACCTGGCCTAGGCTCTGCCATGCCTCTGAATGTTCCTCTGCATCTCCTATGACATGCACCCTGCATTTTGGGAACCTCTGCTCAAACACAGTTTATCCGTAATAGGGGAAAAGTTTGAAAGGAGATAGAAATAGGTCCCTACCTACTTCAGAGCTATGAAATACTGAAATAAGATACACCCTGAAAAATCTGATCCTGGCTCCCTGCTGCTAGGAATGCCTCAACCAGGAGGATCCTAGCTCTGACTGGGTTAGGGAAGGAAAGGACTTATCCCTGCACAACTGCTCTCAGAGGGAGCAGAGACCCAACTCTTATTTCTTCCCCCTATTGCAGCATGCTCTGAGACTGTGTAGCAGCCCCAGAGGTTCCTGCAACTGGAAGAGGCTTGTGGAGTAGGAATGAAAAATCCTGTTTAAATAGTTAACCAGTTAAATGATTAAACCAGGGAGGGTACCTATTGCGTGATGGGGGGCTGCTCCAGCCCCCACTGCTTGACAGTAATTAGTAAATTTCACTAGTTAAGGTTAACCATTAACGTTCCTATTGTGGAAATGGGTCTGATCTTCCCCTGGCGCAAGAAGCACCCCAACTTAGCTCTGGCTGGGCTGGGGAGGAAAAATGTGAACAGCACTGAGATTTATTAGCACTGTGGCAGTACATAAGAGTGTCTTCCAGTCATGGTCCAAGACCTTACTGTGCTAGTTGCTGTCTGCACACTAAAGATATGTCTAGACTACATCCCTCTTTTGAAAGAGGGATGTAAACGAAGCACTTCAAAAGTGCAAATGAAGTGGGGATTTAAATATCCCGTGCTTCATTTGCATAATTGTATTCCCACGGTCTTTCAAAAAAGGGTATTTCAAAAGTGAAACCACAGTCTAGATGCGATTCTTTCGAAAAAAGGTGGCTTTTTTTTTTTTGAAAGACTGCAGGAGTGAAATTATGCAAATGAAAACCATTATGCAAACCAGGAAAACGTATGTTTTTAGAGGTCTGTTTCATTTGTATTTGTATAGCATGGATCCTAAGCATTCCCCAGAAACTGTATAAACAAGAGTAAGTGCCTTTTACTCTCCTTTCCTTTCCAGTGGCAGTAAATATTAAATTAATATTTATAAGGAGACCATGACTATTTCTGGTTGACTCATAGATTTCTTTAGTATCTTAAACCTGAGCAGGATAATAATTATTTTGGTGTGCTTACTAGCTTGAGTTATTAGGATAATACATGTAATCCAAGGGCAGCATTAATTTTCCTTTTATTTGATTTCTTATTCAATAAACATTGTGAGCATTGCTCCTTGTTAATTATCCCTTGTTTTTATTATATTCCACACCTATGGACTGCTTAAAATATATATATTTATCTAGAGTTTTTGTTCATACTGATGGGTACACATCTGCTCACTACCTCAGTATTGGTGTTGCACATAAGAAATTTCAACCTGCCCAAGGATGAAAAATGTTAGAGGGAACACTGGTCTCACACCTCCTACCAGTAATGGAATCTGTCTGCACCCTCGCTACTGGACAGGTAGCTCAGCAGCAGAGCTTGGGCTGAAAGATAAACAAGGGGCAGAACTGGGGAAGAGGAAGGAACTGGCCTTTGTGTTGGAGAGGGAATAAGGTAGACCTGGGCTGGGGTGCTCCCATTCAACCCCTGTAGAGGAGCTGAACCAGATACGGCCAAGCACCTCCCCCCACATTGTTTCTCTGCCTCCTCAGGGAGTGTGCCCAACAGTTTGGAGACCATTGCCTTATAGACTAAGGATATGTCTCCATTGTCCATGTTACAGCACTGCCATGACAGTGCTGCCATTGCAAGATTGTGGGCAGTGCAGTCACCATTATTTCCAGAGAAGAGCTCTCCCAACAATCTAAAACATCCCAAACAAGGAGAGTGGTAGTTTTATCATTGGGAGCCATGCTGGCGCTTTTTAGCACAAAAAACTATCACTAGGGATGTTTTTGGAGTACTAAACAATAGGTGGGGACAGAGTGTGGGAACACAAGGAAACAATGAAACAATACTGATCAGCATGATGGGCCATGACATGAGCACACAAGCTGTCTAATTGTTGCCAACTTCACACTTGAAGGAATGGTCTGAGCTTTAGTTTCAGTATAGAGTCCTTGCCACCTCAGAATCATGCTACCATCATGGTTGCATGTCATTTTGCTTGCTGGCCCTATCCACTAAACAATGCTCTTATTTTACTTGGGGTAAGATAGTCCTGGGCATGGTTTAGTTAATGGGTACAACACAGATTTACTGGATTTGCAGCATAACTATATTAGTAAATTCTCCCAGAGGAACTATGCCAGATTTTAAATTTTCTTCTTATGTGGCAAAACATGGGAGTGGTGTGTGAACATGCACACTGTGCGAACATGACCAGTAAAGCCTGCCTCCATACTGAGTCTTGGTTTAACATAAGAGAGCTACAAAAGGGAAACTGCAACTGATAATCACACTGTGGATTTTTTGTTATTTTTCAGCCGAAGAATGGGCAAGATTCAAACCCCCCACCACCAAAAAGGAGGAGATCCAGCTCCAGGGCCAATGCTCTGAAGGATATTTGTAAGACCTCAATGTCTATTGAGAATCCTGGAGCTCAAGACCCTCAATCTAACCACAGTGAGGATAAAGTATTCACTATTAGCTTAGATAAAAATGGAGGGAAGCATGTTGTGAAAGGCAAAGCCAGTGACACTATTTATACTGCCCTGATGCGTCTGAAAGATGTCCGGATGTACGTCAACAAGCAAAAGGGCAAGAAACTGTATCTGCAAGAGAAGAAGATGAAGGCATTTGTGAACTTAGGAATGCCCATCAAGTGTCTGCCTAAGAAGTCTCACTTTGAAATGAAGTTTTATAAAGTGAAGAGAGACCAGGAAGGTAGCGAGCTGGGATACCGTCAGCTTGACATCAGAGAAACTCCATGCGTTGTATTTTATATTTTACCCATTGGCAAGAAAGGGCCTGGCGGGAAAGGGCTTCAAAGAATAATGTGGTGCCAGAAGCTTGAAGAACAGCGCTGCAGGATATGTGTCTTTGCCCTGAAAGGAGAAACCATCAAGGAAGCTGTGTGCAAGGATGGACGGTTTCATTCCATTTTGGGGGAAAAGGAGTGGAAAATAGTGGAGAACTGTGAAACAATACACAATAGTCACTATTCTGTTGATGATTTGGACAATCGAATATTTGAGGTGGAGGTCGAAATTGAGCATGCCGGTAGGGCAAAGAATGAGCAGCATGATGCAGCCACTCGGGCAGAACAGGGGGAAGCATTCTATCAGTTTAAACCAGCAGTTCTGGATCAGTATCCTGAATTAAAGAATCAAGGTGAATTGATCAAAGAGTTCTTTAAAGAGGAAATTTCACGGTCACGGAAGGGCATCAAGGCTCTGCTGGAACTGCATAGAAAAAATTTTAGTAAGGAGACGAAGAATTCTACTGCAGTTTGGGTGCATAAACTGCTTGCTGGACTGAGCAACTCAGTAGGGTATCTAGAATGGGACTACAATGGAAACAGTGGCAGTGCCACTTGCTTTATGTTATGTGATGGGTACATTCTCACCTGTCGTCATGTGGTGAGCAATGCAACAGGGGCAGGAGTTGAGGAGCAGCACTGGGCAGAAATTAGTCAGTCTGTCAAGGTTACCTTCTCTTATGAATTCAAACACCCTAAGGAAGATGATTGGTTCTACTTAGAGCCATGGTTAGAAATATCAGACCAGGCTCTTGATTATGTCGTCTTGAAACTGAAGGGAAGGAGCACTAAGTTCCCAGATGGATTGGCAAAACATATATCTTCGCCACCATTTAGTGGCCTGATTTATATCATTGGCCACCCTGATGGAAAGGAGAAGTCCACAGATGGCTGCTCTATAGTAACCCGATATGAGTGTGGTTGGAGGTGCTCTGAACGCATCCAGAGAGGGAAGGTGGAAGACCACAGCTTCACCAATTGCGGTACCATCCCTGAGAACAGAACCAGCGGGTGCATTCACATGTTCACTCAGAGGAGTTTCCAGGAAGTGAATTATAATCCTCACATAGTCACCTATGACACCAACTTCTTCGGTGGCTCCTCTGGCTCACCTGTGTTTGATGCATCTGGCCACCTGATTGCCATGCACACCGCTGGCTTCTTGTACAAGTACCGGAACCAGGACCACAGCATTATTGAGTGGGGCTACTCCATAGAGGCCATTTTATTTGATATCAAAAGAAAGAATCCAGAATGGTATGAATCTGTGCTAGGTGAGCTTGTGAAGGGTACTGAGGATTCCTTTGGTCACTCTGAGGACACTTCAAAGGTTCCTTATAATAATTGTGAAGGAGCCACCAGAGTGGAGACCAATGATGTAACAATGGAAAGTGACCATGAGTAGGAAAGTGGCAGAGACTTGGAAAGGGATGATTTAGTGGAGGATTTAATTCCTTCTCGAAGACCCACTGTCTGAATTCTTACAATGCTTTTCTGATGTCACTTCCCAGTCGCCTGTTTGTTGGAACAATTTTATCTATGGACTCCACAACCTTTGCCATTCAACAAGTGATCCAACCCTAGCTTCTGATAAACAGAGGCTAGAGATGCCATTCCCACCCATCCTGACTAATAGCCATTGATGAACCTATACTCTCTGGCTGCGTCTACACCAGCATGTGCTTTTGCGCAAAAGAAGTGCTTTTGTGCAAAAGCATCCGTGCCAGAGTAGACGCTCTCTTGCTCAAGAAAGCTCCGATGGCCATTTTAGCCATTGGGCTTTCTTGAGCAAGAAATTGATGTTAGCTGTCTACACTGGCCGCTTGCGCAAGAGGACTTATCCCTGAGCGGGAGGGTGAGAATATTTGCGCAAGAAGCACGGATTTCAGACAGTAAAATGTCAGTGTTCTTGCGCAAATACTCGCAGCCAGTGTAGACAGGCGGCAAGATTTTGCACAAAATCTTGCCAATGTAGACACAGCCTCTAAGTTTATCTAGCTCTTTTTAAAATCCTGTTAAAGTTCTGGCTTTCACAACATCCTCTGGCAATGAGTTCCACAGCTTAACCATGTGTTCATCCATATGAATGATCACTTGGTAGTAATGAGATCCATATTTTTAGGGATCCTGTTCCCTCATTTGGCTGTGTAACATGCATCTTCACTGCCAAGAGTGGCAACTAATTAGAGAGTTCTAAAAGGGATTCTGTAATTTAGCAACCTGTTAAAATCCCATGTTCTATGTCCAACAGGAAGAACCTCACTCTGAAGCCTTTGTTTCTGATGCTAAAGCAACAGGGTCAGAGTTTCAAATTAGGAAAGTGTTAAATTTGAAATCTAATCCAAAAATAGAACATTTTTAAAAATTCTGGCCCCTTTTTTTTTTAACTGTCATGAAAATAAATCTTATTCAATTAATTTTGTAAAGCCATAACCGAATCCATAGCCTCTCAGGGAGGGATTAAATCCTATGCTATGGGTATTTTTTGTTTCATGCAGAGGTCTTGTTTACACGACATATTTGCTCTAGTTTAAAGGTGTGAAATTAAACTGATTAGTTAACGCAAAAATCTGCACCAGTTAAACTAAATCATGTTCATTTAATATCTTTATTTAAACTGATCTAACTCTCTCACGTAGACAAGGCCTCAAAATCAGCTGAGTCCTTTTGTAGAGCTGTTCCATCTGACGTACAAGTTTTATGGAGGGTAGAAACTTTGGGGTAAAAGGATGCAACTAATAAAATGGGTGATGGTATTTTAATGGTAGGCAA
Source organism: Pelodiscus sinensis (assembly GCF_049634645.1). Lineage (NCBI taxonomy): Eukaryota > Metazoa > Chordata > Testudines > Trionychidae > Pelodiscus > Pelodiscus sinensis. The sequence continues at coordinate 129,579,597 of NC_134714.1, read as the reverse complement.
GTGATCCCTATATTTACAATATATATATATTTGGAATCCTTTGTTTGAGGGGAGAGGGGGAAGCATATAGCTAGGGGCTTTATAGTTATGTCACTTTAACCTTTTCTCCTGCCTGAGGTGCTCACTACTAATGGATCTCAGGAATAAGGGGGTAATTCCACTTTGCTTTCTTTTATAATCTATCATTTGGCTAATGGCTTTTTCACTTTCCCACTCTATTGGAAATAAGAATTAGGCATCATGAGAGAGGAAGTCACTGCACTTTTTACTAATACCACCAGCACATATCTGACTCCACTTCTGATCACGAATCTGGAATCATTTAGTTCACCCTCCATAAGCTCAGAGGCATAACGCAGGCATCAGCAGCATTATTTCCACACTTACACTACAATGTCATCAGTGTAAGCAATAATTTGTGATGTCATTAGCATATTTTCTGCTGATACTTTTTGCACAAGGGGTTTCGCGACTCATGCTAATGAGTCCATCATTAGCATACTCTCTACTGCAAAAACTTGTAGTATAGACATAGCCAAAGTGTAGAGCACACATTTATAACTGAAATATTGTCTTTAAACTGGGCCAGATCCTTCTTTGGTTTAACCTGACATTCCTTTTTATAGCACTGCCTAGGGACAGTGGGAAAAGGGGGAAGTTTCCTGCTCTTTTTGATCTTGCTAATATGAATAGATTCAAAGTTAAACAGCGCCCAAACTGCAGGGCACCCACAAGTTGCAGGCTTATATGAACTACATTGTGAAATTAATTAGTTTCACTGAGGGTATGTCTACACTACTACCCTAGTTTGAACTAGGGTGGTAAGGTTGGCAATCGGAGTTGCAAATGAAGCCCGGGATTTGAATTTCCCGGGCTTCATTTGCATAAAGCCAGGCGCCGCCATTTTTAATGTCTGCTAGTGCGGACTCCGTGCCGCGCGGCTACACGCGGCACGGAATCCGCACTAGCGGACATTTAAAAATAGCGGCGCCCGGCTTTATGCAAATGAAGCCCGGGAAATTCAAATCCCGGGCTTCATTTGCAACTCCGGTTGCCTACATTACCACCTTAGTTCGAACTAGGGTGGTAGTGTAGACATACCCTGAGCAAATTGAGGCTAGCACAGAGTACATTAAGGTCATAAGTAAATTAGATGAATGATTTGGGTTTTTTAAAATCTAAAACAAAGTTAGTCACCAGATAAAGAGAATAAATGCTATTGAATCTGAAAATATTTCTCAAATGGGATAAAATGTATTCATATCTGCATTGATACTCATGTTGATTATAAGCATACTTATTTGACATGTATCTTCTTTAAGTCCTTATGTATCAAATAGCCGTGCAATCTATGAATCTTTAAATACATTTTTAAAATATTTCTCATTTTGATGCATTCATTGAATTTTTATCAAGCCAGTAAGAAACCTTTCCCATTTTGTATGTATAGTGAGAGCGGCAAGCAGGCAGTAGTGGAGTTCAGTGGATTGTCAGAAGTTGCAGAGTCAAAAAAGCCTCCAATGGTATCACTGTGGGCTGGGAGCAGCTCAGATCCAACACAGCCAGCAGCTCCCATGCTGCCAGCCCACTGCATGAATAGGTAGTCTCCAGAGAAAATCACTGTGCTGTAGGAAACGTCACATCGGTAGGTGGTGCTCTTCCCTCTCTGTACTCAACCACTCTTGAAAGTAACACAACTGGAGGGAGCTGTAAAACATAGCCTTGCCCCTTAGAGCCTAAGACACTGTAGCCCTGCAGGGCAGTCTCCCTTTGAAGCCTGGGTCTGTAAAGCTCTGGATGAAAAGCCTTTGCCAGTGAAAACTCACCTATGAACACACTGAATCTTCCTTGCTGGCTGGAGAGCTCATAGCTCCACAAGTTCCCTTCAGTGATTGTTGATATTCCACCGTGCTGTGCTGGGTATTACTGTCATAGCCAGTGCCAGGAGCTCTCTAGCATAACGACTAGGACACTGTTGGCTAGTCCTTAGTCACACAAACCCTCCATACAAAGTGTGATGGGATTCTCAGGTGCAGTTTGGGATTACAGAACTGTTGTGCCTATTTAACTCTCCAGCCTGCTCTCTCTCTCAGTGCTCTGCTAGTGCCAAACAGCACACCCCTCCAAACACTGTGATCACTCTGCACAAGCACATGTGGAGCTCTAGCCAACTAGATTGCATGAGTGTGTCCAGCACCACTCATGAGTTGCACAGAGAATGGCATCAGCCAAATCCCCACCCAAATCCTAGCCTTGGACCTCAGGATTAGAGTGACTTGCACTTCTCAAGGTGAGCAGTGTGAATTTATTAATTGGTTCACCATTTTAACAGTGTAAAATGGATCTATACCAGCCTTTGCAAACGTGAGCAGATTAACCCCATCTTTCAGGCAAACTCACTGGCAAAGATAAACAGGAAAACTAATGTATTGACTACGAAGGAGATTTCAAGTGATTATAAATGATAGGGAAAAGAAAATAGAAGCATGCAGTCTAAACTTTCAATCCTATTACACTGAGGAACAGCTAGATTATTCAGTTTTTCTCACCCTATGGGGTATTGTCATTCATGATGATACTCCTATAAGCAGATTTCCATAAAGCACATGGAATATTGTGTCACAGCCAGGTCTCCGCACTCAACCTTGTGGGGAGCAGGCAGCTGTTCTCCTATCACTGTCGTTTTGGGGGCTTGCCTTTGCCAGGAGTGCAGGGAGAGATTGACCAGAAGAGGGAGATCCCAGCTCACTCCTGAAACTTCAAGGCACTTGGGCATCATAAGAACAGCCACACTGGGTCAGACCAAAGGTCCATCTAGGCCAGTGTCCTGTCTTCCGACAGTAGCCAATGCCAGGTGCCCCAGAGAGAGTGAACAGAACAGACAATCATCCAGTGGTCCATCCCGTCACCCATTCCCAGCCTCTGACAGAGGCTAGGGACACCATTCCTGCTCATCCAAGCTAATAAGTATTGATGGACCTAACTTCCATGAATTTATCTAGTTCTTTTTTAAACCCTGTGAAATTCTGATCTTCACCACATCCTCTGGCAAAGAGTTCCACAGGTTGACTGTATGTTGTGTGAAGAAATACTTCCTTTTGCTTGCTTTAAACCCACAACCTATTAATTTCATTTGGTGACTTCTTAGTACTTATGTTATGGGAACAAGTACATAACTTTTCCTTATTCACTTTCTCCACACCAGTCATGATTTTATAGATCTCTGTCATATCCCCTCTAAGTATGCAGTATTCAAGATGTGGGCATCCCATGCATTTATAGACTTTTCACTGGGTGCCTTACTTGTGTCCCCTTCAACTTGGGCACCGGGCTGGATTCCTTGTGTTTGAAACCAGAATCGACCTGACAGCTCAACATAAGAGGTCTCCATTGCTATGCTGGGGTAGGGATGATGCTAACCTTGCAGTCCTGGCCAAACTATAGAACAGAGTGGGTCGTAAACCCCATCCCCTGTAGCTTCTGTTCACTATGGGGCCACTTCTTGATTCCTGTGCTAAACACCATGCATTTGCCATGTTCGTCCCCAGAAGTGGCTGCATCTTGGCACTAGACTGTCAGTTATATCAGTCTGGGTCATTCAGGAAACATAAGGTCTTTGCTATGAGACTGGCTTTCCCGCCACAGAGCTCTGGTTTGGGTCTGGGAAGGGCTGTGCAGCACTGGAACGACCACTCAAGGGAGCTGAATGAAGCTTGGGTGGTAGCCGTGTGGAACCACCTGGCAGCTCGTCACCCTGATCATGAGCCCCCGAACCCTGCAGAAACCATTCCACAAATGCATTCCACAAACCCATCACATCCACCCACAGGCCCTGGGCAGAGGGCCCCAAGCCATGCAGGGGCCTGGCCCACTGTGTTCCTCACAAGTCAGCACTTCCCTGCTATCAATCCCTACTCTAAAAAGGTGTCTAGTGTCCCCTGTCAGCCATGCTAAGGCTGTTGCTCCCTGCTAGACATAGCATTTCCAGCTCCCTTAGTGAATCGCCCCCACCCCTGGCTCCTCTCCACAGGGCAACCTCCCCCCCGCCCCCCGAGCCTAGCCCATCTCCTTCCTCAGCTTCCTTATCCAATCCTCCACACTTGGCATATCCCATTCCCTTCAGCTTTCCTTCCCCAGAGCTCCCCCCTAGCTCTCTTCCCCAGAGCTCCCCAACCTGGCCTGCTCCCTTCCTACCTCAGCTCCCCTTCCCATGGTCCCTCACACCTGGTCTAACCCATCTCCCCAGCTCTCTTAGCCAATCTTCCCTAACTAACATGTCCCTTTCCATTAAGCTCCCAGGCCTCTTCCCCCCATCAGCTTTCTGTCCGAGGGTTTCCCCCAGCATGACTGCCCCTATGTCCACCCCCTGAGGCGGATGATGTGTGCATGGATCTCATGGGCTCTCCTCTCCTAGCTGTTGGGCGGGGTGCTCTTCACAGCACAGCTGGCCATGAAGGGTTCTCCTGAGCTCCCCTAGAGAAGGAAGAAGGCTGCCAATAGTTCAATTATCTAGCCACAGCTCAGCTGGACTGAGATTCTGTGCTAGACGGACCGGTGCTCTGAGCTCTACAAGAAATCTGTCCCTTGTTGCTGTTTGTTCTTTCTCCCAAAACCACAAGTGATCATGGCTTATCCAGCAGAACCTCAGCGTTACAAACACCATTGGAATGAGGGCTGTTCATAACTCTGAAATGTTCCCAGCTCTGATTAAAACACTTTGGCTGTTCCTTCAAATGTTTACAGCTGAACATTGACTTAATAGCACTTTGAAACTTTACTGTGCAGAAGAAAAATGCTGCTTTCCTGGGGGGGCGGGGGGTTAGCGGTTTACAGGGCGGTACTGTATTTGCTTTTGGTTGGTTGGTTTTTTGTTCTTTGCTGCTGCCTGGTTACATATTTCTGGGTTCAAATGAGGTGTGTGGTTCATCGGTCAGTTTGTAATTCTGGTGTCTGTAACTCTGAGGTTCTGCTGTAATTGGATTTAATTTTAGATCTTAATGATCCGTTGTGGCGGGGGGCGAGGGGTAGCAGCTAAGGAAGACATATTTCTGGTCCATAGCCAGGTAGTTTCTGCACCAATTAAAATTTCATGCAAAGGGCGCAACACACACATGTATAACTGGAAAGTTGTCTTTAAGATGGGCCACCGAATGAGGCATCCTTCTTCAGTTTAACCCAACAGATTCCTTTTGATCTCTGTTCCTGGGGGATAGTGGGAGAAGGAGGCAGTTTCCTAATCTTTTGTTCTTGGCCAGTGAATTTTTTAAAAGTAAACAGTGCCCTACACTCCAGGCAATGCAGAGGTTGTAGCCAAGGTAGCCAGCAGACTTGCCAGGATTCTGGGGGAAAGTGTGTGGGAGTGGGAGGTGTCAGCTCTGGGTTCCCCTGGAAGGGGGTCTCAGGTGGAAGGGATGGGGTAGGGAGCTAGCTTCCCACAGGGAGCCTTTCAGCACCCCCCAGTGTGGGGCTTGGGTGGTGATTTAAAGAGCCCAGGATTCAACTGCTGTTGCGGAAGCAGCTGGAAGCCCTGGGCCCTTTTAAATTGCCAGGCCCCAGGATAGCTGCTCCCTTTGTTCCTCTCCCGCCATCCTGGGCCCTGGTTGCAGCCTTACCTTACTGCATAGGAACCTGAAAGTGAAACCAACTCATTGGTTTCATTGAGCAAGTTGAGACGAACAGATAGAGTACATAAGTAAATTAGAAGGCTGATTTGTTTGTTTAAATCTTTCAGATGAAATTAGTCACCAGATAAAGGAAATAAAGGCTGTTGAATCTGACGCTGTCCCTTAAACATTCTGAATGCAAGAAAATAAACATGTTCATATTAGGGATGTGAAGGTGTAGCTGGTTAACTGGTGAGGATTACTGGTTAAGGTTAACTAGTGGGGCTGGAGTGGGCTGTTCCTGCCCCACGGGAGGCCTGCTGCAGACAGGTTACATTTATCCGGTTAGCCAATTTAATGGGATTTTACATCCCTAGTTCATATATGTATGGATGCTCATGTGCGGATTCTGTACATATTTAGTCATGTATCTGTCCTGTTAACTCCTTAGGGATCAAACAGCTGTGCACCCTGTCAATCTTTACATGTGTTTTTAAAAAACCTCTCATTTAGATGCATTCGTGGAGTTTTCATGAAGCTAGGAAGACACCTCTGCCATTTCGTAGGTGTAGGGGGCGAGGTGCGGTCGAGAGTACAGTACTATGTCAGAAGCTGCAGAGTTCAGAAGCCTCCAGCTGCCCCCATCCCACCCCCAGCCAGCCCAGCGCCAGGCTCAAAAGTCTCCAGAAAAAATCACTTCAGTAGGCGGTGCTCTTCCCCCTCCGTACGCAGCTGGCCGAGCGCCTATGGCACACTAACCCTGTTGTCCCAGCCAGATCCCCCATCCCACTTGGATCATTGGTCTGTAACAATGGCGTAACAGGTGGGCCTGAGTGGGCTATGGCCCACTCAAAATCAGGGCCCACCCAAATGGGTCCTTCTGGTTACGCCACTGGTCTGTAAAGCTCTGGATGAGAAGGCTTGGCCAGTGGAATCTCACCCCACAGTGCTGAATTTTCCCTGGTCCTTGCTGGCTGGAGATCTCATTGCTGCACCAGTCCCCGGCAGTGACTGGGATCACACCCAGTGCGGTGTTGGGTGTTACTGGGCTGGCCCATGCCAGGAGCTGCCTAGCATGATGGCCAGGACACTGCTGGCTAGTCCTTATCCACCTGTGACCCTCTGGGGAAAGATTGACATCAAAGAGTCCAAGGTCAGCCCTAGTTCTCCTCTCCCTGCTCTGTCCTGACTCCCGGGCCTGGCCTCTGCCTCAGCCTCCTTGCTGGTATCCTGCGACTTCTCAGCACACAGCTGCAATGTGTCACTCAGGGTCAGTCCAGAGTAATGGGCCAGGTAGCTGGGAACTTTTTCAGCTCCCCTTGCCCGCTGGCTTCCTCTGCTCCTGCCCACCTGCCTATCTGGGGTGAGGTCTCGGGTCCTCTGTCACTCCACGCTGCCCTAACCACGCCCCAGCTGTCCTTACCTTGCTGACCTCTGCCAGCTGCTCTCCATTCACCTCTCTGCCCTGTTATTTTTAAATCACAGAATCGAATCATAGAATTGAATCATAGAATCAAATCACTGAATCATAGAACACTAGAACTAGATGGGGCCTTCAGTGGTCACTGAGTCCAGTCCCTTGTCCTCATGGCAGCACCAGGCACCATCTAGATCAGGAACAGAAGAGAATTAAGGGATCTTTTTTTAAAATCGGCCTGTCCTTTAGTTACTTTTTGCCTAGTCTGGAAAGCCCTGGCAGCAGCGAGCTAAGCACACGCTCCCTGACAGTGGGCTTGCTGCAAGAGCACACAAGCACCCTTCCTATTTCTGCAGGACATAGTTTTCTGGCTCCTGGCCCATTGGGAACAAACGGAGCTGTGGTGTGTCCATTGGAAGCCCACGGGTTTGACAAAGCGAAGGAGCCTTGGGATATCTGCTCATTTTCAGCCATTTTCCATTCCTTCCTCTCTGCTGGCTTCTCCCAGCATGGAGGAGTAATTCAAGGGTTGTGTCTGTACGAGAGCTTTTAACTGAGTTCGTAGCTAGCTGCTCTGAGTGTAGTTTGTGCCCACCCGACTCTCCCAGCTGTGCCCCAGTCTGCGAATCTGCTAAGCTAGTGGTTCTGCAGTGTGTCCCAGCATGCATTGCTTGCCAGTGCTCCATCTGCGTATCCTGTGCAAACTCTATCCCCTCCCAAAGCAGGCTGGGAAAATGGCCTAGGTATTCCCCACGCTGCAGTGGTTCAAAACGCAGTGTGGATGATGCTGGTACCCAATGCAGTTGGTGGCATGGTGTGCCTCGGGGCAAGCTTTGCTGTGCAGCTGCAGGCTGGTTGTGTTGACAGGCAGGGCAAAGGAGGGCGTCCCAAACTACTTACAAAACGGAGCTGGGTCTGGTAGGCTAAAAAGTGAGTGACAAGTCATTTTTTTGGGGGGGGGGGACAGGCTTAATCTCAGGGATGCCCAGGAAGAGAGGCGGCCCACAAAGGCCTGACTTCTAGCGAGCTAGTATCCCCAACTGACAATTCTACCCCCCCCCAGGAAACTGAAACCTCCCCCCAAATTGCTAGTGTAGATGGCGGTGGAACCAGCTGGTGAGCCCAATACAACATGCACTAGCACAGAGCCTCGAGAGTGCCTAACTCCTCTTGAAACCAGTAGGAATTAGATCCTTAAATCCTTTTGAGGCTCAGGGTCATGCTCTTCACTCTCAGGCTTCTCATTGCTTCCAGTGGGCTTTGGATCAGGCTCCGGCAGGGGAGCCCTGCAGGCTGGAGTGTTAGCCATGGGCTATGTCTCCCCCTCAGAGCTACAGGGCTTGCTTGCCTGCAGACTTGTGTCTTGGACACAGCAGAGTCATGGTTCTAGGCGTTTCCTTACAACTAGAAGAGCCAACGACCGAACCCCCAGTGTAGACGCAGCAAAGTTGACGGAGGATTCATCTTCCCCATTAATTCTTGGTGACGCAGATTAACGACACTGATGGGGAAATCCCTTCTGTCCATGATGGACAAGTCTATACCGTGAGTGGCACTGGCACAGCTGCGGTGCTCGCTTGGCTGCCGCCACAGCTGTCGAGTAGACCAGTGTTTCTCAACCAGTGGTACGAGTACCCTTGGGGTACTCGAAAACTCTGGGGGGTATGTCAACACAACTGAAATTTGGAGAAAACTGAGTTTTTGTTTTAAGGTTTACAGCGTTTTATTATTTTTGCACTTTTTATAGCCAAAAATTTCATCCCCCACCTGGCTATGATTAAGTTGTTTAAACAAATGTGTTTTAATGGTAGAAAAAATGTTGTGTGTCTGAAAACTGTAGGTACTTTATATATACATATATATAAATAAAGGGGTACTTTATTAAAAAAAAACAGGACTATGTAGCACTTTAAAGACTAACAAGATGGTTTATTAGATGATGAGCTTTCGTGGGCCAGACCCACTTCCTCCTATAGACAACCACCTAACCTCAAGATGATTCTTACCAACAACCACAGGACATACCACACTAATACCAACCCTGGTACTTTCCCTTGCAACAAACCCCGTTGCCAGCTTTGTCCACATATTCACTCTGCTGACACCATTATTGGGCCTAACCAAGTGAGTTATAAGATCAAGAATACGTATTCCTGCGCATCTAGAAATATAATCTATGCTATCATGTGCCGAAAGTGTCCGTCTGCTATGTACATTGGACAAACATCTCAGACACTTCACCAAAGAATCAATGCCCACAAAACAGACATTAGACAGGATCACAAAGAAAAAACAGTTTCTTGCCATTTCAACCAGAAAGGACACTGTCTCAATGACCTAATCACATGCATCCTACTTCAGAAGACATTCAAATCTGCACTTGAAAGGGAATCCTCTGAACTGGCATTCATGCTAAAATTCAACACTCTCCGCAGGGGGCTGAACAAAGACCCCAACTACCTTACCCATTACAAAGATAGCTTCCCCAATTATCACCTCTAATACCATTAACTCACAGACATCTCCCCTTCCCCACCTCTAATATCATTAACTCACAGGCATTTACTTTCCTTCCCCCCCCCCCGCATCCTCCCTCTGTTCTGAAATGTGATTTGTCCTTTTCATATGTGTTCATTTTCTTTAATTGTATCCTTTGGTATATATAGTTGTGACTATTTTCTTCCACTATTTGATCTGAGGAAGTGGGTCTGGCCCACGAAAGCTCATCATCTAATAAACCATCTTGTTAGTCTTTAAAGTGCTACATTGTCCTGCATTTTGTTTCAGCTACACCAGACTAACACGGCTACAGTTAAATGGTAACTGGTGGGGGCAGGAGCAGCTCCCTCTTGCCATAGGCAGAAGGTTGTTTTCATCCTGGTGTCCCATAGGCAGGGGCTGCTCCGATACTCAGAACAGCTTCTGTCCAGAGGGAGCCTGTAGACTGGGGCTGGGAGCCAACATCCAGCCCCAGCACGGGACTGGGGGTAGGAGCCCTGTGGGCTAAGGCCCACTCTAGCCCAGCTCAGATCCCATTTTAGTCAGTTAACCGTTAGGGACACTTAATGTTTAACCAGTTAACTGATTAACTGGGATATTACATCCCTGGTACATATCTGGTACAGGAGCCTGACCTATTAGTGACAGCCTGGCAACCGGCTATGAACAATAAGAAGTCCTGTGGCACCTTATAGACTAACAGATGTATTGGAGCATGAGCTTTCGTGGACAAAGACCCACTTTGTCAGATGCATGTGAGGAGAATATCTCCCTGAGAGCTATAAAGAACATGGAACTAGCATGCATCTGACAAAGTGGGTCTTTGCCCACGAAAGCTTATGCTCCAATACATCCGTGAGTCTATAAGGTGCCACAGGACTCCTCGTTGTTCTTGCAGATTCAGACCAACACGGCTACCGCTCTGATACTTGTCACTATCACCAATGCGTGCATGACTGGCCCAGCTCCTCCGAGGTATTTAGCTTCCTGCTCTGACTCACTCTAAAGTCCCTGGATCTGGGCCTGAGTCACCCAAAGCCAGGAAACGCTCATTGCACAGCTGGGAAGCACACCCAACCCTGGCTCCCAGGCATGGAGCCCTCTGGAAGGGTGCTGTGTCTTAGCACTGCAGCTATGGTACTCACTCACGTCATGTTTGGGGCACCAGGGAGCAAGTGCACAGGCTAGCTGGTTTGTCAGATGGTGGGGAGCCTGTGCATGCCATGGTGGGGGGGAGGGGGGGGAACTGAGGACAGAGGCTTCAGCAGTGTTACTGACCATGCTCAATGCAAGCCAAGCACCAAATGTGGAGGGGGAAACCAACCCGATCCGCCCTCCCCTCCACACAAATCAGTTCTATCCAGGGCCTAATGAGGCACTGGAGAACTCTTTTTTGGCAGACAGCTTAGCAGTTCGCTGGCAGGAGCACTGCATCTAAATCCTATAGAAAAAAAAGAAAATTAAATAAATATTGGACCCACTCAGTTCTAACACTAACATATTCTGACATCTTGCGGCAAGTCACTTAAGGGACACTGGTCAGCCTTGAAATTCTAATATCTATTCTTACTGTGTTATCAACTCTGTGGAGAGAGACAGACTCCGTCAGGACTCCTGCAGGGCTATGTCTACACTGGCAGCTTCTTGCACAAGAACATCTTGGGCAAGGGTTCTTGTGCAAGAGCACGTCCACACTGCCATGTGCGAGCTGTGCTTTTGTGCAAGAGCGCCCATGGCAGTGTGGACGCTCTCTTGCGCAAGAAAGCTCTCATGGCCATTTTAGCCATAGGGCTTTCTTGCGCAAGAAATCCCTGCCGAGCGTCCACACTGCCCCCTTGCGCAAGAGCTGTTGCGAAAGAGAGTTTACACCTGTTAGAAAAGAGCATAGGTCTTGCACAAGAAGCCCTCTCTTACCACACTTTACCGTAAATCTTCTTGCGCAAGAGCAGGTGGGCAGCATGGACGCTCTACAGAAAAACGGCCGTTCTTGCACAATAACCGGCCAGTGTAGACATAGCCCTGGGCTCTATCTCAGTTTGGAAGGGGATTGAAGTCTAGCAGGTTACAGCAGGGGTCAGATACGTTTCAGCTCTATATAAGAACATCAGAATGACATAGTGGGTCAGACCAAAGGTCTTTCTAGCCCAGTTGTCCTCTGACAGTGGCCAATGCCAGGTGCTTCAGAAGGAATAAACAGAAGAGGCAATCATCATGCTCCATTCCCTGTCGCCCATTCCCAGTTTCTGGCAAACTTCTGCCCATTCGGGCTAGTAGCCATTGATGGATCCATCCTCTTGAACTTATTTTGTTCTTATTGGAACCCTGTTGCAGTTTGGGCCTTTCCACCATCTCTTGGCAAAGAGTTCCACAAGTTGTGAAAACATAATTGGCTGCGTCTAGACTGGCAAGTTTTTCTGCAAAAGCAGCTGCCTACACTGGCCGCTTGAATTTGCACAAGAACACTGACGATCTCATGTAAGATTGTCAGTGTTCTTGCGGAAATGCTATGCTGCTCCCATTTGGGCAAAAGCCCTCTTGCGCAAATGCTTTTGCGCAAGAGGGCCAGTGTAGACAACGTGGTATTGTTTTGCGCAAAAAAGCCCCGATGGCGAAAATGGTGATTGGGGCTTTCTTGTGCAAAACCATGTCTAGATTGGCATGGACGCTTTTCCGCAAAAAGTGCTTTTGCGGAAAAGCGTCCTTGCCAATCTAGACGCTCTTTTCTGCAAATGCTTTTAACGGAAAAACTTTTCTGTTAAAAGCATTTGCGGAAAATCATGCCAGTCTAGACGTAGCCAATTTAGTTTGTTTGTTTGTTTGTTTTAAATCTGCTGCCCATATATTTAATTGGGTCAGCTTCTTGCGTTATGTTGAAGGAATAAACAACATTTCCTTCTTCTATTTTTCACACCATTTGTGATTTTCTAGACATCTAATATATCTTCCCTCCACCCTTTAGTCATTTATTTTCCAAGCTGTAAAGTCCCAGTCTTATTAGTCCCTGTTCCTTACCCCTAATCCTTTCTGTTGTCCTTTCTGTGCCTTTTCCAAATACAATACATCTTTTTTTAGAGGGGATGACCATATCTACATACAGTATTCAAGATGTGGATGTACAATGACTTTATATAGAGGCAATATGGTATTTTGTTTTATCTATTCCTTTCCTAATGATTCCCAATATTCTGTTAGCTTTTTAGTTTTTAGACTTTACTGCACACTGAACAGATGTTTTCAGGGAACTATCCATAGTGGTTCCAAGATCTCTTTCTGGAATGGTAACAGCTATTTTAGACCCTGTCATTTTTGTATGCTAGGGTTGTATTTTTCCATATGCATTACTTTGAACTTATCAACACTGAATTCCATCTGCCTTTGTGTTGCCCAATCACCCAGTTTTGTGAGATCCCTTTGTAGCTCTTTGCAGTCGTGGTTGGATTAGTCACTGTTTACCCCTTTTCCAAGAACATTTGTAAGTTTAACCACAGTGATCCAAATGCAAATCCCAGCAGCACAACACTCATTCTTACTCCTCCTCCCTCCCCCCATCTTTTAAGTGGAGTACCCAGCAATGTTTTCATGATGATCTAATGATCCTTCAGTTACTGGGAATGCCCAGCCTGTTGTTATTCTTAATCACCTCCCTCCCTCTTTTTATAACAAACTCCCTGCCCCCAAAGGTAAAGCTGCAAGCAGCTCAAACTCTGTTGCATTTAAGAACTGCCTCTGGAGCCAGGGCATAGGCTTAAAGCAGACCTCAAGTATGAAATTCAGGGGTGCCAATTTCAGCTACTGCCCCCCTAGTTCCCCATAAATGGCACCCTTCTAAGGGTGAAGCTGAGATCTCAGCTGACTCCAGACTACTTTTTCAGACCTTGTGGCTAGTGTCACAATAACAGTTTCTTTTTCTAGGTGAAAGTGCTGTGGTTCAATCCCAGCAGAGGTGCCAACTCAGATGTCACTGCAATGGAGGCTGCAAGGGAGAGGTGCTGGCATCGTGGCTTTTACCAGGTGTGACAGGCCAAGGGGAGAGATATGGGTGATTGCTGGTGGGTGACTGCTGTATTTGAGCCTACTTCCAAATTTTTAGGAAACCAGCTCCCAGGATGACTTAGTAACACACTGGGTTGATACTCAAGTCACTGCTCAGTAAAAGCCAGTCCCAAAGGCTCTGGCTATGAGGATCCTATTCCTTTGTAAGGCTTTGCACCTTGGCTAAGCTCAGGTCATATAGACCCAGGCACCTGGCTAGGAACTGCCTGTTTATCAGGGTTTGCAGCTGTTCAAACAGGTTCTGGCTGCAAACACCATCAGATTTTATTGACGAACCCTGCGGGATGACTAGGAAAGGGTGTGCTGGCTGTCAGGAGGCCAACCAGCCCCTAGAGCTCCTCCAAGGGAGATTCTGAAAGGGATCCCTCAAGGCGGCAAAAGCCACAGGTCTGATTTCAGAAGGAGGTGGGTGCAGCGCTGCCTGGGGAAGGCTGGGGTTGGGATAGCAGGGGGTTGCAACTTGTGAGTCAGGATCAAGGGGCACTAGCCAAGCTGGGATGGGGGGAGGGCTGCAGATTGAGGGGCAGAGCTGGAGGTGCAGGGCCAGGACAGTAGGGGATTGCAATTTGCAAGTCAGGATCAAGGGGTGCCAGCAGAACAGGGGGTGCTGGGCTGGGACATTGGGGGACTGCAGGTGGGGGGCATGAGCAGCCTCTGGGGCAGGGCTTGATTAGTGGGAGGGCTGCAAGTTGGGGTTGGGGGCAGGACTGGGGGCACAGGGCTGGAATAGCAGAGGGCGAGGGGAGGGGGGCACTGACCTAGCTGGGGGGGGAGACTTTTCTAGATGGAATCACACACCCCCTCCTTACACTAAAGTGCTGCTGATAAATGGTTTAACACCCCCCCCCCTCCCAGGTGAAAGTCCCCCTGTTCTGGGGTGAGATGGTTCAGCCCAATCCTGCAGCTGCGGCTACGTGGCCAGCAGGCGGCGCCCTGGCGCGGGCATGAGGTAATGTGGAGAGAGAGGGAGGGGGCAGGAGCGAGGGCGCTCGAGACGCGGCGCTCCTGGGAGCTCGCGCTGCTGCGGTGGCTTCTGCTCCACGGCTGCAAACCCCGAGGCCACGCAGGGAAGTTGTTGGGGGAGACGGTGCAATAGGCAGGAGAGAAGCGGCCGGACCGTGCACTGGGGCGTTGCTTCCCGGCGTTGGAAAGGGGGCCTCGCGCTGGGTGACGGCTTGCATTGCCCTGCCTGCGTGCGGGGAAGCCCGGCCACCCGCATTCCTCTCTCAAAGCAGGAGAGCAACAGGGAGGTGGAGCTGCTGCTTGCTCATCCCGTGCAAAGGGGGGAGAAGGGGGGAGGGGAAAAAAACTAGAGCATGAAATTTCGAGAAGGGCTGGTTGCAGAGAGGCGCAGCAGCAGGGGAGCGGGGAGCTGCAAGTGGTGTAACTAAGCCCTCCCCTCAAATAACTCCCCCCCCCCCTCCCCCCAGCTGCTGATCGCCCTCCCGGGCGCCCCATTGCAGAGCAGCGCCCCGGGAGTGCAATGGCTGGGCGCTGCACGGGGCAGCCGGGGGGGCCCGTGGCAGGGAGGGGGAAGTGAAGAGGAGCTGCAGCCCCCCCCCTAAAAAAAAAAAAAGCAGCCCGGAGATTGCAGCCCCCCTCGATTTATTGCAAAGGTCGCGGGCCGATGCGGCGCTGAGCCGGCCGGCGGAGCCATGCTGCTGGCCTCGGCCGTGGTGGTCTGGGAATGGCTGAACGAGCACGGCCGCTGGAGACCCTACAGCCCGGCCGTCAGCCACCACATCGAGGCGGTGATCCGGGCCGGGCCGCGGGCGGGCAGCGTGGTGCTGGGCCAGGCGGACCGGCGGCTGGCGCCCTACCTGCTGGACCTGCACTCCATGCACCAGTTCCGCCAGGACACCGGTGAGTGCGCCGGGCCGGGCCTAACCTGGGTCGCCCTGGGCTGGAGGAGCCCGGCCCGGATTGTCCTGCCCCGTCGCGGGGCGTTCTGCTGCCCTGTAGCGCCCTGGGCCGTATCCGGCTGTATTGCCCGGAGCGAGGGGCACTGGGAGAGCTGCCAGGAGGGGAGGGAGCCCAGGGCTGGGATAGCAGGGACTGGGGGGTTAGGGTTGAGGGGTATGGGCAGAGCTGGGGGGTATTTTAGGGCAGGGATAGTAGGATTGGGGGACAGAGCTGAGGGGAGTTCTGGGCAGGGATAGCAGGGACTGGGGGGTTAGGGTTGAGGGGTATGGGCAGAGCTGGGATAGTAGGATTGGGGAGACTGAGGCTGGGGGACAGAGCTGAGGGGAGTTCTGGGCAGGGATAGCAGGGACTGGGGGGTTAGGGTTGAGGGGTATGGGCAGAGCTGGGATAGTAGGATTGGGGGGACTGAGGCTGGGGAACAGAGCTGAGGGGAGTTCTGGGCTGGGATAGCAGGGACTGGGGGGGTTGGGATTATGGGGTACTGATAGAGCTGGGGGGATTCCTGAAGTATGGCAGGTGGGTTAGTGTCACTTTCAGGCCTTGGGGGCTGGTGTTCCCAGCCCAGCTGCACTTGGTCTCCCTGCGGGGAGACAGTCCCTGTCTGGCAAGGGGAAGGATGGGGGTGCGTGGGTGTCTGAGAACAGGAATATACCCAAGGGCTTGCCTGGGAATCCCTGGGCATCTGTGAGCTCACAGGGAGCTGGGGAATACCTAGTGCATCCCTAAAGGAGCAGTGGGGAAGAGGTTGCAGGTGGGGCAGTTACGCCAGGATGCAGGGTGTGGGGCAGTGTGAGCCTAGCCTGGCACACTTCTGTGGGTGGCCAGTGCACCTGGGGAGGATGTGGTGGAGCCTGGGTCAGAAGGGACTAGAACTGGAAGGGGGGGAGATGGCAGCATGGGGGGAGTTGGGAGCCCAGGATGGGGAATAGCTGGGGGAAGTTGGGGTGCCAGTAGACCCCATCTGGGGTCGGGAGACTCTGGCCAGCAGAGGGGCTCCCTGCTTTGTAATGAAGGGGGGGGTGCTGCCTCTTGGCTGAAGCTGCTGCAAGGAGAGGGTGGTGCAGAATGAGGCTGTTAGCATGTGGGGAGGGCATACGCAGCCCCAGCTGGCGACTGTGGGGCTGAGATGGTCCCCTTCCCAGCTAGCCACTCTGCTTGGTGCAGTGCCGGAGACCTCAGTGGCCCTGGCCATGCGTGGCCGGACATGATGCTGGGGAAGATGGGCACTGTGCCCCCAGCGCTGGGTGTTCCCATGTGGGATCGATTGTGGTCTGTGGCCGCTCCCGCTCTGGGTTCCTCTTCCCTGATGGTGCGACCCTCCCTGTCCCCCAGCCTTCCCACTGGCCCTGCTTGGTCTGGGCCTTCTCTGAAATAACCCACTCAGTGGGCTAGTCGCCATGGAGACCAGGGCAAGTTGTTGGTCCAGGTTCATTGGGGCCAGATTGCCCTGTGGAGACGGGCTAGAATACCCCCCCCCCCCCCCCGCGTGCGCACACACACACACACTCCTCCCCCCCCCCTCCAATGGTATAACAGCCAGGGATCCGTTGTCCCCACCTGACCAGAAAGGTGACAGAGGAGCTGAGAGGGGGGTGATCCCGAGGGGGATGCCTGGGGCTCTGGAGGGTGTGTGACCCAGCATTTCTGGATAGGCGGGCTGGTTTTGCTCTTAGCGTGATGCCCCTCCAGAAGCTACAGGTGCCCAGTGCTGGGGCCCGATGGCGGTTGTGCCTGTCCTTGGATCCATTTTCATTTCCCTTGTGGCTAGGGAGGGGGCCGCAGCCCTCCCGGTGAACCGCCCCAGAGAGTTACACCCACCCCAGTCTCAGCTCTGAGATCTCCCCCCCCCCCGTGATGGGGGAGGGGCTCGCCATTTTTGTACAGGCCTGAGATTTGCAGCTTCTATGAAACAGGGAGTCGGTCTCCAATGGAGGGGGCCCTATGTACACGGTGCTCCCAGTGGGGACCCCCAGTTTCCTGAGGAAGCTGAGAGGACGGTGGGGAGAAATGGTGAGACAGGCTCTGATGAGGGGTGGGGTGGTTAGCCCCCTTCTCCCCCCAGCCCTGCTCCTGGGCTGAATGGGCAATTGTTCTGCCTCTGGCTGGCTTGCTCTGTGAATGTTGTTGTTTTGGGTCATTAAGGGGCTCTGATGTGGGGGGGGTCACGACCCCAGCTGGGCCTTGAATAGCTATTGTCCCTTTTCTTCCCTTCTTGAATGGGAAGCCAGCCGCTTGGCTCTGGGGAGGGGAGGGGAGGGCGGGTACTTTCCCACAGGAGTGCTGCAAGGCGCTGGACCAGCCAGATGCTGAATGCCAGCACTGGCTCCGTCCCCGTCTCATCTGGGATTATAATAAATTACGGAGCTGGGGGTTGTACCTCACTTTCTGCCATTCGGAGCCTGGTTTCTCTTCCCCACACAGAGCCCCCTCAGCAAACCTCCTTTGTCCCCCACGCATCTCATTGGGTGGCCTTTCCCCGTGGGGGAGAGTTGAGCTTAATTTTTTTTACTGAAAACTCAAGAGTAATTGGCTGAGGAATTCTGTCACGATGGGATTTTGCTATCAGGTGAGAGCAGTGGAACTCCCCTCCTCCGCCTCGTTAATGTGCACAATTAATAATCCTAGCATGACCTCTCCTGGAGATTAATAAAGTGCTGGAGCTGACAAAATGTGGGGAGGGCTATACCCCCCCCCAAATCACAGCACTTTAACTGTAAACCAGTGCTTGTACTGTGATAGCTGTTCCATTTGAGAAGAGGCAAAAGCTATACCGATATGTATAAACCATGCAAGGGTTTGTACTGGTTTAAACGTGTAGCTAGAATAACTACAGTGGTATCAAAGTGGTGTGTGGACCAGCCCTGAGACATCTGTGTGCTTTACAGCACGCTTATGTGCGTGTTATGAAGTTCGGTAGGTAATTCAACTCCAGTTGTCAGAATAAACAGTCCGGTTTTATCCTTTCTTTGCTCACATACTGAGATGCAGAATTCAGTCTTTTCTTATATTCCACTACAGCAATGTCTAAGCGCTTCACAATCTCTAATATTTATCCGCGCACACTCATGTATCTCTCCTCTTTGCTGATGCAAAGCTGAGGCCCATGGAGACTAATGGACATGCCCAAGAACACACGGGCAATCAGTGCCATAGCAGGGAATTGATCTTGGTCATCCTAAATCCCAGGTTAAATCCTAACCACTTGGCTGTCTTTCCAGAATAGGATTTCTAATGAGCATCTGCCATTAGTACTGATGGGTGAGGGTCCACGCTGGGTTGTTTGATGTGGTTGGTTTTTTGTTGTTGTTGTTTTTTGGCGTGTTTTTGAGTGTCTAGAAACTTTTATGTTGTGGAATGCTATATCTCACAAAGAGCTAGGTCTGGAACACTCCCCTTCTCCCCCCCTGCCCCTCCATTGTTGGGCACAATAGTCACTGGACACGGTGCAGCCCTTAGGGGTAAAGGTTAGCTTTTTCATGAGCCGTTTGATCCTGCCATGTCGAAGTCAATGGGAATTGTGCTGCTGACCTTGGTAGCAGCAGGACTGGGCCCAAGAGGGGAAACACAATGGAGTTATTTATGTGCTGTGGAAATGTCTCTCCCTGAGATTTCATGCTATCAGAATAAGCCCAGTAGGGCTTTAAAACTTGGCGCTGTCAGAGTTTGTGATATCCATCAAGCTGGGACGGAGATGGTCCAGACAGCTCCCATAAAGTATTGGATCTGCACAGTGTCATCTTGTATTCCGTTGCCTGTTGTGGTCTGGTTTTGCAGGTCTGTTGTCGCAGGTCTGCGGTCTCTTTTGTTGCCAGTAACCCACTTTTTTAAGGGCTGTCAAACAATTTAAAAAAAAAATTGCACTGGTAAACAATAACAGGGCAGCCGCATCTTCCAAAAAAAGTAAACAAGCGTGTTTCTCTGAGGGTCCATCTACACAGCAGAGCAAAACTCGACTTAAGTTACACCACTTCAGCTACATTCATTGTGTAGCTGAAGTCAAAGTCGCTTAATTCGGCTTTTGGCGCTGTCTACCTTGCAGGAAGTCGAAGGAAGAACGCTCTTCCTTCGACTTCCCTTCCCCTCGTGAAATGAGGGTTACAGGAGCCGGTGTGTAAACCCCTCCAGCGCGACATTATTTTGAAATAACGGCTTGGAGTGTAGCCGCGCACTATAACACTGCTGTGTAGACGTACCCTAAAGCAGTGGTTCCCAACTGCCGGGTCACAGCCCACTGCCGGGTCACGGACTTCGGGCTGCGGCGGCCTCTCCCAGCAGCCATAGCAGGAGGAGAGGCGTGGGGCAGCGTACCCCAGCCCTGGCCCCCAGAGTCGCAGCAATGTGGGCAGCAGAGCAGGGCTAGGTGAGGGGGTGGGGCAGGCACTGGGGGGCTTCAAGGGCAGGGCTAGTGCTGGGGGGCTCGGGATGGGGCTAATATTGGGGGCTGGCACTGGGGGAGGCTCTGGGAGGGTGGGTGCAGTGGGGATCTGGAAACAGGAAGCTGGTACTGGGGGGTCTGGTGGTGAGGAGCTGCAGGCGGCTGGCAGTGGGGTGGGCTTAGGGCAGGAGGCTGGCACGGGGGTTGGATACAGGGGACTCGGGTCAGTGGTTGGCACTGGGGAAGTGGCAGGGGGCTCTAGTGGTTCCGGCTGGCACTGGGGGCTCTGAGGACTGGGCTTTTGGTGGACCGGTAATGTTTTATTTGCATGTTCATTTGCATAATGAATATGCAAATAATATGTTACTGGGCCACCAAAAGTTTGCGAATGGGTTTGCCAGTCCCTGATATAAAAAAGGTTGGGAACCGCTGCCCTACGTGATTGCCTGAACAAGAAATAGGACTGAGTGGACTTGTAGGCTCTTGAATTGTTTTGATTTTTTTGAGGACAGTTATATAACCAACAAAAATCTACATTGGTGCTTTCATGGTAAAAAAGATTGCACTACGCTATTTGTGTGAGTTGACTTGAAAAATACCATTTTTGGTTTGTCACTTTTACAGTGCCAATATTTGTAATGAGCACTGTACACTTTGTATTCCGTTGTAACTGAAATCAACAGATTTGAAAATGTAGAAAAATATCTAAAAATATTTAACACATTTCATTTGATAGTCTATTTTTAACAGAGAGATTAAAACGGCAATTAATCACATGACTTAGCAGCGCTTAATCAACACTTTCATTTTTTTTGGTATGAGTGGTGTGAAATGTTTCCTTTAAACGCTAAGGAAATTCCCTTGTGCACAATTGTGTAGTAGCTGTAACTGGGGGTTGGGTTATTAAAATAGGAAGAGAAATTTTGTGGGAATTTTAACATAATGTCTGAATTTCAGACAGCTCATAAATGAGGCTTCACAAACTAGCTGGCCTCTGTGCTTTAACCAAAGCCTGTCCTATACCCGTCCCCAGCTCTTACACCCCCCACACTTCATGCACGTTCTTTATTGGCACTGCAAATCTTGAATTATCAAAAATACACAGTACAGCATGGCACTGGGATTAAACTAGTTGGGGGGGGGTGTCAGAGCCCACTTCTGGGGGGGGTGTACCCACAAACCTGGAGCCCTGAACCTTTTAGGACTCCCCCAAGACTGCAGCCACATTAATTTTGGGCTCTGGATCATGGTAGGGATACTAGCAGCTACTTTAATTTGGATACACTTCTCTTTCTCCAGCAGTTCACACAGAGGCTCCTTCCATTCAGCCACCTGTCCACAGAGTGCATCTCTGTCCTTACCCCTCCAATGCTGCTGCTCTGGATACATGTGGCTTGACTCTGCTGCAAAATGTAACCACTCCTGCCTGCAGGCTGCTTAACTGGGCTGGGGCAGAGAGTGCTGTTGACAGTCAAGCTGCATTCAAATCCGATTCAACCAACGTTGTTGCTGCAAACAGTATTTGGAGATGTTTTATGTTTGAGAAAAGTAAAACCAAGAGTACAGGAAGATCAGACTGCACTTTCTACCCTGTTGATTGCGATATGCCTTGTATCTGTAACCGCCGCAGCAGCAGTGGGGTCAGAGTTAAGGCTGTTTGTGGAACCATGAGTGTAAACTTCCTGACTTTGGCAGAGTTTATGGGCTACCAATAATGATTTTTTTAAAGGCCTCGGCTCCAGTTGGGCCCCATGGTGGTGTGTGCTGCAGAAGCTCTCAGCTTGCCTGCACTTCTGTGTTCCATCCGTCTAATTTAAATCGGTTTAGTCCAACGAGGACTACATTTGAGTGGACTCGTGCACCAGCTTAGCACTGACTATATCTGATTAGTTTGCGAATCTGAGGGAGAAACGTTGCTACTAGCTGGATGAAGACTTGGTGTACACTTAAAATATTTGCAGGCCTGTTAGTGAGCAGTGTGTGCGTTTGGGAAAGGGGAGTTGCACCTTGGATCAACAGAACTGTGCTGGTAAAAGCCCCAATGTAGATTGTTACACTGGCAAAAAAAAGTCTTTTTTGCTGTGTGTGGTTTGTGTTTTGTTGTTTGTTTTTAGTTGGCTTTTTGCTTGCTTGCTTGCTTTGCTCAAAGCACAGGTGTAAACTACACCTGCAGACCCTTTCCTTTCGACCAGTGAGGATAACAAACCATTGAAACAGTTGAGCAAGACGCAGGAGGGATTCTCCAACACTGGTCCATTTTTTAAATGGAGATGGGATGTGTTTATTAAAAGTTCTGCTCTGGGAATTGTTTCCGGGCAGGTCTCTGGCCTGTGAGACAGGAGGTCAGACGAGATGATTGCAGCAGGTCCCGTCTGGCCTTGGCGTGTGTGAATCTAGCGTGGATGAGGCCTGACAGACAAGAGGCCCCATGCGCCGTTGTGCTGATCAGTAAAGTGGTGTCAATTCAGCCCTTTTCCTTAAGCTGATGTGACTTTATCTAGCTCCTTGATCTTAGCTCTGCATTGCTCTCACCCCTTGGCGCACACGGTGTGAGAAATGCGACCATACGTGTCCCAGTTCTTACGGGTGGATTATAGCTCTGATTGCACTGAACTTCACCCCACACACTGGTTAGCTCTAAAAGCTCTGCATTGCTTCAAGCAGGGAAGCATTTGGCTCTAGAACTGCCACCCCTGGTTCCTTGAGAAGATGCCATGAGGACCATCACCCAGTACGCCAGGCACACAGGAAATGGGTTTAAATTTCCCGGGGTTTGCGAGTGGGAAGGGAGCATCTCTACCTGTAAACCTTACATGTCTGAAGGGCAGCCAAGTTCAAGTTGATGTCTAGAGTGGCTAAACAGGGCATTGTGGGATACATGCCGGAGCCCCACACGCTCGCCTGGTACGTACTGCGTGATTGTCGAGGGCGTACTGGCAAAAGTCCCTTGCGGAGGTGAACATCTGTCATGAAAAACGGCCGCGTGTCGCGACATTTGCCGCGTTGGAATGAGGGTGCTCAGAAGTTTGTGTCGTCCAAAGGCAGGTTTTTCTTGACAGAATGTGCCAGAGGAGACAGAGGCTTTGTTTGTAGTGCAAGTAACAGTCTTTGCCCGTAAGAGCTAAAGCCCAGTTCTAGATGGTGCTTGGTCCTGCCGTGAGGGCAGGGGACTGGACTTGATGTCCTCTCGAGGTCCCTTCTGTTCCAGTGCTCTGAGTCTATGAAAGGTATTTAGCTGCTTCGTTCCCATCGATTTCTACTGCAGACTAAGTGTCTGGCGTCTTGCTTAGGGTTGGGTGTGTCTGGTATCCGCCGGTTTGTACGTTCCATCCCATGGAGGCTGTGGGTGCCCAGTTTGTACCCCTGCCCCGTCCCATGGAGGCTCATGAGGAGTGTTTGGAGGCGGGGAGGTGTTGTACGTAGCCTGGTCTGCACAGACTTACCATCTCTGTTTCTCCAGGCACCATCCGCCCGGTGCGGCGCAGTTACTATGACCCTTCCTCGGCGCCGGGCCAGGGCGTGGTGTGGGAGTGGGAGAACGACAGTGGCTCGTGGACGCCCTACGACATGGAGGTGGGGATCACCATCCAGCACGCCTACGAGAAGCAGCACCCCTGGATCGACCTCACCTCCATCGGCTTCTGCTACGTCATCGACTTCAGCACCATGGGCCAGATCAACCGGCAGACCCAGCGCAAGCGCCGTATCCGCCGCCGTCTCGACCTGGTCTACCCGCTGGTCACCGGCACCCTGCCCAAGTCCCAGTCGTGGCCGGCCAGCCCGGGCGTGGCCAGCTCCCCGCCTGCCCCGCCCTGCACCTGCCCCCAGTGCCTTCTGGTCATGAGCGTCAAGGCAGCAGTGGCGGCAGGGGCCAACAGTGGGACCACCGCCACGCCCCAGCCGCAGCAGCAGCGTAAAGCCTCCGCCCCATCTGGCGGCCCCAAGCCTCCCATCCCAGCGCCTGGGCTCAAGCCCCCAGATGGCACGGCCACCACACGCGGTTCGCTGAAGACCCTGGCCTCCCAAGTGAGCCGGAGGCAGGCAGCCAGCACACCGGCCCTGAGCTCGGCCACTAGCCCGCCAGCCGCCAACGGGAAGGTCACGCGCGCCAGCCTCGGCACCCTCAACCGCACCCACCTGCAGCGCCTGGCCATCGCCCAGTCCCGCGTGCTGATCGCCTCCGGGTGAGTGAGCGCACGAGCGATTCTTAATGAATCTGGGGAGGGAGGGGAGCTTGGGTCCCCGGGGGCCCACCAGTGTTCCCTGTAAGCTGAGTGCTTGGGCGGCCATCCAGGATTAAAGTTCCGCCCAGCTGATTAGCAAAGCACCCAAAGCTGGCAGCATGTGGTGCACATCTGTGGTGCACGGAACAATGTTTATTCTGCACATATATGGAGGGGGAAAAATGACTGGAACACTGGTACCCACGTCAC